>NW_026555332.1:20346968-20796458 GCF_029017545.1 Prosopis cineraria | reverse complement strand
GCCCCCTCCCCCTCCCACTAGGTCCGCCCAACCCCTCCCTCTCCCCTTCGTCCTGCCGCCCCCCTCCCCCTCCCACTCCCCTTTCCTCGGCTGCCCCCTCCCCCTCCCCTCCCCCCTTTCTCGGCCGTCCTCCTCCCCCTCATCTCGCTTGCCCACTCCCCCTTCCCCTTTCCCCTTGCCCACCCCTTCCCTCTCCGCCCCCCCTCCAACCTCTCCCTCCCTCTTGCCCCCTCCACTACTCCTTCTCCCTCCCTCTCAGTGTTGAGCTGTTGCTGTAGCTGCCACCCAGGTATGTGTTGAATATAAATTTTTAACTTTTATAAGTTTTTACATTTAGTTTTTAATGATATTAATTGTTGTTGGGAGTCCCTGTTAGTGGCTTCATAAGGCCCTCAGGTTGTTGCCATGTGATCATTTATTTGGTTTAAAATTGTTAATTTTCTCGTGTAAAATTTTCTAAAACTTTTGGGAAGTCCAATTTTTAGGGGCGACTCTGTCAAAATTTTTTTGAATTTATTCTTTCCTCTATTTTCTTAAATTTAGTTTTTAATGATATTGATTGTTGCTGGGAGTGCTGTTAGTGGCTTCATAAGGCCTCAGGTTGTTGCATGTGATCATTTATTTGGTTTAAAATTGTTAATTTTCTCATGTAAAATTTTCTAAAACTTTTGGGAAGTCCAATATTTAGGGGAGACTCTGTCAAATTTTTTTTGAATTTATTCTTTCCTCTAATTTTCTTAAATTTAGTTTTTAATGATATTATTGTTGCTGGGAGTGCTGTTAGTGGCTTCATAAGCCTCAGGTTGTTGTATGTGATCATTTATTTGGTTTAAAATTGTCAATTTTCTCTTGTAAATTTTTTAAAAGTCTTGGGAGATCCAATTTTCAGGGGAGATTCTGCTGAAATTTTTTCAAATCTTAATTTAATTAGGAACTTAGTTTCTTAAAATAGTTTGAAGATAATAACATTAGTTATATTCTTTAGGAGGTGACACATGGATCGTAGTTGGATGAATGCTAGACGAACGAGTGACGAGTATGATAATGGGGTGAAAGAATTTTTGAATTTGCTAAGAAAAATGCTGTTGACAATAGTGAAAGGTTCTATTGTCCTTGTGTTAATTGTTTGAATGAGAGGAGACTAGGTGTTTTTGAAATAAGAGAGCACTTAGTTTGTGATGGGATTTGCAAAAATTATACAATATGGATTTGGCATGGTGAACGATTGGAAAATTATAGTAACACATCTCAATGTGTGGGAGTTGATAATCTTGATGATGAAGTAGAAATGAATGAAGATCGATTAGAGGACATGATCCGTGATGTTGGGGAAGAGGCTTTTGAACGAGCACATGTGTATGATAACTTGTGCACTGACGCAGAGAAGCCTCTATACCCGAGGTGCACTGATTTTAGTTTGTTATCTGGGGTGTTAAAACTAGTTACCTTAAAGGCAAGAGCTGGGTGGAGTGACCAAAGTTTCACATGGTTGTTAGAGTTACTTCAAATAATGTTTCTGAAGGGCAATGTACTACCAAATCGTTATTATGATGCCAAGAAGATCTTGTGTCCAATGGGTATGAAGTATAAAAAAATACACGCATGTCCTAATGATTGTGTGTTGTACAGAAAAGAGCTTGAAGGGGAGGAGAAGTGTCCAAATGTGAGGCACCACGGTACAAAGAGAAGGGGGCTCCTACAAAAGTCTTATGGTATCTTCCAATTATACCAAGGTTCAAGCGTTTGTTTGCAAATACTAATGATGCAAAGAACTTGATGTGGCATGCAAATGAGAGGATATCTGATGGAAAACTTTGACATCCAGCCGATTCTCCTCAATGGAAGAAAATTGATCAATTGTTTCCCGAATTTGGCAATGAGCCAAGGAACTTGAGGCTTGGACTTTCTACCGATGGAATGAATCCTTATGGTAGTCTTAGTAGTATACATAGTTCATGGCCTGTTCTTTTGGTGATTTACAATCTATCACCTAGGTTGTGCATGAAACGGAAGTACATGATGCTATCCATGTTGATTTCGGGACCAAAACAACCGGGAAATGATATTGATGTTTACCTAAGACCTCTGATTGAAGATTTGAAAGTGTTGTGGGAGGTAGGTGTGGAAGTGTTTGATGCAAATCAGAAGGAGAATTTTAAGTTACGTGCTATGATCTTTTGTACTATAAATGATTTTCCTGCATATGAAATTTGTTTGGTTATAGCATGAAAGGTCATAAAGCTTGTCCAATTTGTGAAGAAAGCACAAACTACCATCAACTTCAACATGGAAGGAAGACAGTCTACCTTGGCCATCGGAGGTTTCTTAGACGAGATCACCCATATTATAGATTGAAGAAAGCTTTTCATGGTCACCAAGAACACAATGATGCTCTAGATGCTTTGACTGGGGATCAAGTATATGAACGTGTGAAAAACATTAATATTGTCTTCGGTAAGACTAAAAAGAATACTGGTGCAAAAAGCATATGGAAAAAAAGGTCTATCTTTTTTGACCTCCCATATTGGCGCAATCTTGAAGTAAGGCATTGTATTGATGTTATGCATGTGGAGAAAAATGTGTGTGATAGTATTATTGGAATGCTTCTGAACATACCAGGTAAGACTAAGGATGGTGTGAATGCAAGATTGGATTTGAAAGAAATAGGAATATAGAAGACTTACACCCAAGACCAAAAGGTAAACAAACTTATTGTCCCCCAGCCTCTCATACATTGTGCAAATCTGAGAAAACAAGTTTTTGTGAGTGTTTACATGGAATCAAAGTTCCTTCGGGGTATTCTTCAAATATTATGAAGCTTGTATCTGTGAAAGAGTTGAAACTGGTAGGCTTAAAATCTCATGATTACCATGTCTTGATGCAACAGCTATTACCTTTGGCTATTCGAGGCATATTGAAAGAAGATTTAAGACTTACAATAACCAGACTTTGTTTCTTTTTCAATGCTATATGCAGTAAAGTTATTGATCCTTTTAAACTGGAAGAGTTAGAACAAGAAGCTTGTACTATCTTGTGCCAACTTGAGATGCACTTTCTTCCTACATTTTTTGACATTATGGTTCACTTAATAGTACATCTAGTAAGGGAGGTAAAATTGTGTGGCCTTGTTTATTTGCGATGGATGTAACCAGTTGAGAGATACATGAAAATACTAAAGGGTATGTCAGAAATCCATTTCGACCCGAAGCATCGATAGTTGAGAAATATGTTGCTGAAGAAGCTATGGAGTTTTGTTCTAATTACTTGTCAAGTACAAAATCAATTGGACTTCCTAAATCTCGTCATGAGAAAAGGCAATATGGTCAAGGCACACACGGAGTATCAGTGAAGAGCATGAATCATGATGAATTACAAGAAGCACATTTATATATCTTGAATAATATTGATGAAGTTAAAGATTACATATCTTCTCATAAAGAACTTTTAAAGGCAAAAAATTATCGAATGAGAATGACAGAACAAAAGTTATTGAAAGAGCATAATAGGACTTTTATGAATTGGTTCAAGTAGAAAATTTTGAATGAAAGTGGTGCTTCTGAAATAGTTAAATGGTTGGCTGGAAGTCCTAACTTTGATGTTATATGTTGGAGTGCCTATGATATTAATAGGTATTCTTTTATACAAAGTCCTTGGATGAGAAGAGTACGGTGCAAAATAGTGGAGTTATGATAATGGCTGAAGCCGTACACTTTTCTAGTTCAAAAGATATGAAACCTAAACTAGCATCCAGACTTACTTTGGGGTTATTAAAGAGATTTGGGAGGTTGATTATATAAAATTTATAGTTCCTGTTTTCAAATGCAAGTGGGTTGACGTCAATAGTATTCGTGATAATAAGTTTGGATTTACAATGGTTGATCTTAAAAAACTAACTTTTGGAGATGAGCCATTTATTATGGCAGACCAAGCTAAACAAGTTTTCTATGTCACGGATCCAGTAAATAAAAATTGATCAATAGCACTTAAAGGAAAAAGGATGATTGATAGTAATGATGATCATGAATCAAATTTTGATATTTCTGAAACTCCTAACTTCTCAAGTGGGCTACCAATTTTGGATGTGGTAGATGAAGTAGATGATGAATATGCCATAAGAAGTGATCACCATGAAGGGATATAGGAGAATATCCCTATATGAGTTTAGTTTTGAAATTAAAGTATGTTAATTTAGTTCAATTAAATTTATGTTGTGGGATTATTTTTCTTAATTATCTTATCTTTGATTATTTTTTTAATTAATTTCATTTATTTGAATTAATAGGAATATAGAGAATCAAGGTGATGACACTCAGAGCCAATCAATTGGTGATGTTGCTCCTAGTGGGGAGCTGAGTCAGGGCACCCCTAGTGAGGAGCCGAGTCAGAGCCAGTCTGTGAGGAGGGGCAGACGTGGCACACGATTAAGAGATCTGACATTAAGTAGGAGTGTTGGGCGTAGGTTACCAATTCAATTTGACCGGAGATCGAATTCGATAGGGCCACATAAAGCTAAGTTTGTTAGTTTTCTTGGCCTCCTATCACGTACCAAGCCTCCTATTGTGTTTGAGGACTGGCCTGAAGTGCCAGAACGTGTGAAGGAACAGATTTGGGAAAGCATTCAGGTAAATAATTAAAAATTAAAATTTTTTTATAGTTATATATTATTGGGCAATTATTGATTATTATCTTATGTCTTCATTATAGCTCACATATGATGTTCCATCTAATCAAGATTGTCGACACAAGTTGATTTCTTACTGTGGAACACGTTGGAGAAATTTTAAGACTGATCTTGCTAGAAGATATATCTTTATCGAGGTGCCAGAGGATGAGGCTCGTCCCAATCCTCTTGATACATACCAGTTCCTTGATGAAGATACTTGGGAAGAATTTGTCAGGATTCAGACTTCTGAAAAGGCTATGGTTTGTTAACTTTTAATTTATTTAAGTTTTATTTAGATTTACTTCAATTATAAATCTAAAATTCAATTTATTAACAGGAAAAACGAGCTAAAGGGCGAGAAATTGCTCGGCAAAATCAATGCCCCCACACCCTATCTCGTGGAGGTTATGCTAGAGTTGATGATATACTGATGGTAGAGAAACAAAAGAAGAGAGAAGAAGAAGCCAAGTCTAATCCTTCTATACTCCTTTCTCTACCATCACCTATCTCTCGAGAGGAGAAATGGAGATATGGACATCAGTATAAGAAAGGAGGCTATACAAGTGAGACAGCACGGGAGATTGCCAAGAGGATTGTAAGTAAAATTATTATTCCTTGACCCTTTAATGTTCTATACAATTGTATATATTATTAATTAATATTGTTATTTTTATATTATAGGATACTCTTAAGGAGCAACAAACCCAAGGAAGCTTCATTTCAGAGGGCAGAAATGATATCTTAACAGTTGCTACAGGCAAGCCAAGCATCCGGGTCGTGTGAGGGGTGTTGGATATGGTGTGGGCATTAAGGACTACTTTGGAGCACCTGCACATCCCAATTCAGGAGGTGTAGTGACTAGAGAAGAGCTTGATACATTGATATCCACTGTGAGGCAGCAGACTAAGGATGAGTTTAAAGCTTCATTTGCAGCTCGGATTCTACAAATGAAAGAGCAAATGAAGGAGGAGATGATGAGCATGATGAGCTCACGACAGGAGACAACTGCTAAACCAGTTCATACATCTCCTACATTTCATAGTATAAAAGGGAGTAATATTCTTGAGCGTGTGTCAGAGGGTCCTTCTGGTGACAACATTGGTGAACCATGTGAGATATTTCTAGAAGATCTTGATAAACGCTTGGTTGCTCTTGGTAGCATCTATAGCTTGGGGTCAACCATCCACCACAAGCAAATTCAAGATGATCAAGTAAGAGTGGTGGTTGCAGATCCAAAAATGCCAGATGCTTTGATTCCATTCCCTACTGATGAGGTGAAGACTGTGGTTGAAGCTGTTGGCAATTTTATCCTATGGCCCAAGAGACTTGTGAATCTGGTTCAAGTTGTGGTATGAAATTTCATAAATTTTTATTATGTAGTAACTTCCTATATATGTTTTTTATTAACTATTTCTTGTCTTTTTATTATGTATAAGCTTTCCTCGCCGAATCTCCCAAAGCTTCCACAACCCTCGTTGACTCCGCATTAGCGAATGATCTTAATGGCGTATGATTTATCATTCGAATTCAAGAGTTTAGAAATGGATCCAGAGGTTGTGGGCAAGAAAGACATGATAGTGATAATTGAACGGAAAGATTTGGTTCGACTTCTGTCGAATAATCAGCTTACCACACCACACATTGAACTATTTATGATGTAAGTATATTTTTCTTTAATATAATTGCATTGTTGTAAGTAAACTTAATCATCAAGTTTAGTAAACTAATATAATTGCATTGTTGTAGGTATCTTCATCATTTGTGCATTACATCGGGCAAAGGTGATAAGTTTGGATTCCTTTGCCCTCATTACATGATAGAGAAAGGTAATACTCCAGAGTTAAGGGCCATGTACCTCCAACAGAGAATATGTGAAGTCAAAAAGGACGTTTTTATGGCTCCATATGTGCACTCGTAAGGATCAATTTATAATTAATAGTTTTTTAATATGGATTTACTTTAACTTGTATCATATTTAGTAGGGACCATTGGCAGTTATTTGTTCTTTCAATGAAGAGCAACACTGTCGTCTTTTTATACTCCCTCCATTACAAACTTGGGAAAGAAATGAAGAAGATGATAGACTTGTAAGAATACTTTTACTAAACTATTTAATTTAATTTTTTTTGAATATTTTTACTAACTTGGTAATCTTGATCATAGGGCAATGAGAACATATCAAAATGTAGTCTTACAAAAGCATGGACATGAGCTCAAGGATCCCACATGGATTGAGCCAAAAGTGATGCTATACTTTATTAATATGTTCAATTATTAAGATTTCTTACTAATTTTTTATGATTTGTTCTTATATAGAGTCATAGACAACCGGTGAGGACGAACTTGTGCGGTCTATATGTCATGAGGCACATGCTCAATATTATCACATTAGGCATGACCGAATTTACAAAAGAGGTAAATATATATATTTTTAAAAATTTTATTTTATTATGTTATTTGAGATTGATTAATATGCCTACTTTATGAATCAAATTTTAGATGTTTGACAATTTGGATGCATTTTCTAAAGCTGAAATTGAAGACATCCGCATACGTTGGGCAACCTATTTTGTGGAGAACTTGTGAGGTTTTTTGTTACTTTTAGACATGTTTTAATTTTGATAGTTGACACAATTTAGATAATTATTAGTTTTCCTAATAGTTAAATAGTTTTGTATAGTTGATAAATACTTGATAAACAATTGTAAATGAATTGAGCTGTCTGATTTGGCAATTTTTATGCACAGGAATGGCAATTTTGACAATTTAGACAATTATTAGTTTTTTTAGTAGTTAAATAGCTTTGTATAGTTGATAGATACTTGATAAACAATTGTAAATTAATTGGGCTGTCTGATTTGGCAATTTCTATGCACAGGAATGGGTAAAATCGATAAAATAAATATAGTATAAAAAAATAAAATACTTTTTACATCGGTTATTACCACAACCGTTGTAGAATATAATATTTTTTACACCGGTTATGGTAATAACCGGTGTACCATAACCGGTGTACAAAGTACACCGGTTATTACCATAATCGGTGTAAAAAAATTATATTCTACAACGGTTGTATAATAACCGGTGTAAAAAGTTAAGTAAATTTTTTTTAATTTTCTTGTATATAATTTTCAACATCAGCTCTATAACCGATGTAAAAAATTTAATTTTTACATCGGGTTTATAACCGATGTAAAAAAAGGGACTTTTTACATCCCCTAGAACAACATCGTCTCTTTAATCACTGTAAAAAGTCGTTTTTAACCGCTGTAAAAAGTCATTTTTGTACTAGTGTCATGTTGGAATCCATGATGACCTCAGGTCAAAGGGCTTAGTGATATAGTTATATATGAGATAAGCTTATGACTTGTACCATATAACTTTCTCATGATGGGTCGATCCATCACCTTGTACTCTTTCAAGTACTTATGACTTTGATTTGTATCTCTATAATTAATCAAAGTCATACTAGTCTTGTTTCATCTATGATCCCTCATAGATGACCGACCAAGAACATTTAGGACAATCACTATAGTTTGTCCAAGAATACAGTTATCATAGTGAACATGTAATTAATATGATAATAAAAGATAATTTTATTAAATAATAATGTGCAAAGTATAATGATTGGCCCTAGGGGATAATTTCTAACAGTTTCGCTTGCACATAACACTACTTAATATGACAACTTATGAGGAAATGTGCCACAAGTTAAGAGTAGCAGTTAGGCGTAGTTGAAAGGTAGATGTTGAGAGGAGACAAGATGGTATGGGGAGGCTTTCATCGACAGGCAGAATTTCAAAGAGGCCTATGTTCAATGCCAGTAGTCTAGCTCTTCAGGAAGGAGAGGTTTCAGTAGAGAGTATCAAACTCGGCCTGTGCAGAAAGGGTTAATACAGAGAAGTAGAGGTGTGAGAATTGGGCCTCTATAGTCTTTGAGGCAAGCATCGAGTGTTCCAACTCTTACTCTAAATATTGGATGGACACCCTAGGGTAAGATTTACAGTCAATCCCATTTGGGAAGAGGTTGGGCTTGCTTTAAGTGTGGCAAGTTAGGTCATATAGCAAGGCAATACCTGGAGGGAAAAGTTGAGGGGACTCAGTAGAGATCTACAGTTCTTGGCTGAGTGTTTTCAATCACAAGGAAAAGGCCAGAGTGTCTCTAAACCTGATCAAAGGTATGATTTTTGTTTGTGGTCATTGAGTAGAGGTGTTATTTGATTCGGGTACCACACATTCTTTTGTGTCTGAAGAGTTTATGGATGGATTAAATTTGTTATTACAAGAATCACCTATGCTTATTAGAGTAACGATGCCTTCTAGATCGTCTAGCATTATGAGTAGACCTTGCCAAGGTATGGAGATTTGATTTGAGGACAGAGTTTCCAAGATCGATCTAATTTGTATTCCTATGAAAGGAATAGTTGTAATTATTGGCATGGATTGGCTAGCAACAAACAATGCTACGCTTGATTGTGCTAGAAACGTGGTTTCACTACCAGTGTTGTGTGTAGCAATATATTCGTTTGAGCAAGCTAAGTTCTTATTAGTAGTTAGTGTCGACAAGTTGATCTGGCAAGGTTGTAATGCATATATGGTGTGCCCAACATGCTAAATCTCATGAGTGACTAAGCAAAATCACGTATAATTCTGCAACCTGCATAGAATTTAGCTTTATAAACCTCAACAAGCTAGAATAACATATCTTACAAGCTTGAATATACTTAGATAAGTCTTAATGTATATAAATGAGACTTATGAGCTAAAGATGATGCATTCATTTTAATGATTATGAAAAGTGATAAAGCTCTTAAAGTTTTCACATTGAATCTAAGAGAATTTAAATGACTTATCCTAAAGTTCTTCATCTTCTCTTGATTTTTCATGCTCTTAAGGTTTTGTCTTCATTTATGATTGTTTATATATCTTTACATATAACAAATAACTCTTCTCTTAGTTTAGTAATCATCAAAACATATGATTCAACAAGCTCCCTCTTTTTAACGATGACAAAACCTTAAGATTAAGATTCTTTGTTCTGTTTAATATAAAGCTCCCCCTTAAACATGCAGTCAATAAATTTAGCACATGAATGAATAACTTGGAATATTTCATTGATAAAAGATAGAGTACAACTCATAGCATAATAGTTTATTAATGACAAATACAAAACCTTTACAAAATATTTCTTACTAAGGTTATGTTCTACAACTCTCCTTTAAGTCTAGCCTATATCTCTAGTATATCTTCTCCCTCTTGAGCATCATCAAAAAGATGCAAGCCTTACCAAAGAGAGAGAAAACTTGATATTTGAGATGGGCTTCTAGAACTTCTCTATTAGATAAAAAATCTAGAATAAAGTCTAGAGTAGATAGACCCATTGCCCAAGTAGAAGAGTCATTTGGATCTATAGGTGGAATGAGATCTAATGTAGCGGCTAAACCATCAGCAGCTTGAGGAGAATCTTGAGGCATCTCTAGATCAATGTCTTCAACCTGACCATTAAGAGGTAGAGAAACTTGACTTTGCTAAGGTTGATCTTTAGGTCCTTGGTCCTCAAGTTCTTCAACAATTGTTTCCTCAATAGGTTGGTGAAGGGAAGGTTTTGTTTGTTTGTGTTTTGGGATAGATTTCTTCCTCTAAAAAGTTCTAGTTAAGGAGGTTGAGCAGAGGAGATAGCTAATAAAGTTATAGGCATAGGTATGGATGAAGGTGTGGTAGGCTCACTAACATTTTAAGTTTACTAATAAGTTTGGTAACACTCATGTCACCTATATCTTCATATAATTCTTCAAATGTAGGAGTGCCAGTGGAGGATTTTGGTAGAGAGGGAATGTGAGGGATTGGCATGCTATCAAAGGTATGGATTAGCTTTGAAGTGTCTTGATAGCTTTGGAATTTAGTCTGGAAATTTATATGTTAAGCTGAATCCTGAGGCTGAGTTTTTAGGTGAAGGTAAATGGAGGACCTTTGGTCTCAATGGGAGATAAGATTTTCTTGCTCTTGGGAAGAAGGGTCAACTAGGGAAGGCATGTGGAAAGGCAAGTGAGGTCGGTCAGAATGGGTTTTGGAAGTTGAGGATGAGTTAATAGTGTTGATTGAACCTTCTCTGAAACTTAATGGACTAGCCTCATCTTCTTATTTGATACTTCTTCCTTGTGCCTTAGAAATTCCAAGGTGAACCACGATTCTATCCGATTTTCCATTTAAGTACAGCATCATGACACTAAGGCCTTTAATATCATTTTTAATATGCACCACTACTTGATCAAGTTTTCCTTCAATGCCATTGAGAATCTTGTATAGGAAGGCATTTGACATATTACTTAGTGGAGTGGGCATCTATGGTAGTGGTTAAGAGGTTGAAGGACCAAGTGTATCAGAAGTGCTAGTAGCTGCTTTCTTATTCAATTTTCTTTTTTTCTTACTGCAATAAAATTAGTAACTTTATCTTCTTCTCGAGGAACAAAATTATTCCCATCTAATTTGAATTTAATCTTGAAGAGAGTAGTGTCTTTAAATTCCTCAAGTTCTAATACTGCTCCTTTAGTATATTTGACTTTAAATCTCCTCAGTATAGTAGATATAACAGTTGGAAAGTAGAAATTTTTGTCCTTCTTTTATTCCTTTTTCCTTTTCATGTCCACTTTTGAGTCATACAACATCTTGGTCAATATGTAGTGACATGTAACATCCCAAAAATTTTAAGACTCAAATTTATTTTAAAAAAATAAAATAAAATATCTATAATTAAATTAAAATTTAGAATAATTTGATAGAGGTCCAGAGTTTGAATTTTTCTCAATAGAAGTTTGGTTTTATTTGATTTTTAACTATGGAAAAAATTATCAAAGTTGACCGGGCTTTTGTGCTATAATGAAAAATGTTGGGCCCTTTCTTGTAATTTTTCCCAAGGCATTAGATTAGCATTTTAAAGAGCTAAATGAATGAAGAAAACATAGAAATGGAACAAGAAAAAGAAAGGAAACGCGTGAGAGAGAGAGAGGGGGGGAAAAAGAAAGGAGAAAGAGAGGGAGTTAGGCTCAGATCTAGAAGGCTTTGTAGCCATTGCGACCTCGGCTACGCGATAGGTAAACTCCCTACTTCAATCTTCTTCCCTCCCTCTTTGTTTTTCCCAATTTTGGAAAAGGAAATTTTTAAAATTTGATCCAAAATGCTTTATTTTTGTAAGTTTTAGTTTCCTTGGTTCTAAGGAGGATGTTTTGAGTTTCTATATGGTGTTCTAATGTTTTAAGTGGATAATTAGATGAAAAGAGGTATTTTGGGCATAAATTAAACTCAAAAGGCCATATTGGCCTAGGTCATGCATTCATGCATTTTAAATGGCTAAATTATACTATGTTGAATTTATTATTCATTTATTTGATTATGGCTTGCTTTGTAATAATCAATGTAGATTTCTCTGTTACTGGGACTATGGTTGTCTCACCTCTTTCTTTTCAATATTCTAGGTCCAGGCAAGGAATCAGTGGAGGACGAGGAAAGGAGCAGAGCTAGGGGTTGTTTGTGAATTGTAAAGAACTGCAACCCCTTTCTTTTGTGCAAATCTATTATAATGTATTTAGGATTAGGGTACCAGTAGGATACAATTATGTATATGTGCGTCAGTATGTGTGGATTGTATGGCTTATGTATGAATTTTTGATTGCTTGTAGACTTGTGGATAGGAAACTTGGCTATGGTATGTGGTTTTGATGGATTTATATAGTAGACCAAGTTTTCACTACAAGCAAATATTTATTTTGATATATATGTGATTTCACAAGCAGATGTAAAGTGGTTGCATTGCAAATAGTGTGTTATGAGCAAACATATACCTTGGATAGAGAGAGTGGGTGCGTGGGCCCCACAAAGATCTCTAAGCCAAGTGAAAATATTTAGCGTGTGTATTCATATGTGTATATGATATTTGGAATAGTTTTTGGCTACTCTTGTGTGATTTGTGCATTTTGGAGGTTTAGGGTCCATTTTGAAAAATGGCACTCGAGTGGTCAAATTTTGGTATAAAGGGTTTTTCTACCATTTAAATGTTCTATCAGGTGTTTTTAGTCCTATTTGATGTGTCTAAAGTGTTCCCAAAAGTTTGTGACCATTAAGATGAGATTTGGACAATTTTGAAAATGGTTTTTACCAAAAACCTGCACTTTTGCATCCAGGTGTCCAAATCTTAATCTAACCGTTGGATTTCTCTAAAATTTAGGTCACAAGTAAAACCTTTTATAAGCTTTGTGTGGGCTTTGAAATCACTTCAATCGAATATCGGATGGAGAAACGGTGTACTCCGGAATTTGGTTCGAAGGAGCTGTCATGACAGCAAAGGTGCTGTCATGACAGCAATATATGTTGATGTTGCAACATGCACAAAATTTAATCCGTCCATTAGATCTTTCCAAAATTTGTTATGCTAATAGTACTATTTAAAAGTGACATGTGGGCTTTGGAATCACTCCGATCGGAGGTCAGATGATGAAATGGTGCACCCCGAAAGTTAGTCTAGAAGTGCTGTCATGACAGCTTTTTTAGCTGTCATGACAGCAAAAATCGTCAATCTTTTAACATGTCTAATTTTTAATTTGACTGTTGGATCTTTTTGAAATTTGGTACACTTATATTACCCTTTGAATTTGACGTGTGAGCTTTAAAATCATTTTGATTGGAGGTCGAATGACGGAACGGCGCCTCCTGGAAGTTGGCTTAGGAGGGCTGTCATGACAGCAATAAATTACTGTCATGACAGCATCTTTTTATTCCATTTTTGTCTAGCTTGCTTCCGTGTGCTATAGGTAGAACCTATAATTTTTTTAAGGTTTTAAATGATTTATTTCTTAAGTTGGTTAGAGGATCAACTCCTTAACCACACTTAGTTTATTTGAATTATGTGATTTTTGGATAACACTCGGGGCTAGTGTTACATGATACATATTGATCTTCTACTTCTTGATCAATCTTGTTAGCAGCTCAGTCTCAAACTCAGTATACGTGTTGAAGGCTGTCCTCTTCTTGACAAGGAATCTTGCTACAACATAAGCAAGCATTTTGTGCTTGAATGGGAAGGATGTGGGTCTGAAGATAAATCTAGGTTTAAGTACCTCATCTGGCAATTCTTTTGTCATCATAATAGTTTGTATTTATCTTTATTTGAATGAAGTCTAAGAGCATTCCTTTGAGTTGCTCGATCAAATTCTTGAACCTTCAGACCTTTTGCTTCTATCCCTAAGATGTATCCTAGGCTTTTGGCAAATGAAGAATATGGGATATTTGACAGGACATGTTGCTCAACCCTCAAAACAAAACTAAATTAACCTTAATGTAATATAGGGTGACCTAAGTCATCTTCTAAGGAATGGTTTCAATTTAACTGAGGAGGTTATCTAGTGGAATGAATCACTAAATGAATTCAAAGTTGATTACCTAATTGCCAACCTAATTATCTAGTAAATTAAACTAGAAAACTAAACCTAATTATGAATGAAGTGGCTTCCCTATTCAAGTAGGAACCTTGGGGTGTTGCTAATGGAAGGTTCCTAGCCTTTTAATTAATTATGGCAACTCACTTAACTCTCCTTCCTTGGTTGAAAAATGTATTTATTTAACATAGCTATCTCAAGTGTCGTAGCTTCACTAATTCAATTTCCTAAGTGCTATTACAAGCCCCCTAAGTAACCTTGCTAGCTTAGCTCTAAAATTAACCAAGTGTTTAGTTAAAATTCATTCCCAAATGCCACTGCCCAAAGTTATACCTAAGCTCAAAACTATAAAAACTCACGCAACTCATCTAGTATTCACCACATAATTACATGCTAGGCTAATACAAGACATTCTCCAAGTGAAATCACATATTACCATGTAAAATCACTAAGTGATAGAAATTTCCAGCAAAAAAAGAAGTGAAATTCAAGTCAACAATCTTGTTGCAACACTAACAATTACAACCGACCATAAAACTAAAGTCAAATTAAACTATAATCAACTATAGTCATAGTGTTCTAGTGAAATTGAAACAAGATGATGAAATAGTTGAGCTTAGCCAAGTGAAGACTTCAATGCTCCTCTTTAATTAACTCTTCCTGAAGATTTTATGGAGAATTTAGCTAGAAACCATCAAGAACACCTTGCTCCTCTAAGAACTAGACATAGCCAAGTAGAGCTCCATGGAAATGGTAGATTCAAGCTTTAAATCTCCTTGTAAGTAGTAGGAATAGGTTCATCTAAGTGAGAGGAATGGAATGGTGGTGGTTTTATAGAGGTTTGATGGCTGAATATGGAGTTATGGGTGCTAGAACAATGAAGAAAGTAGAAAGAAGTTGGAGAAAATAAAGAAGATGAACTAGAGAGAGAGAATGGAAGAGATGAGTGAAATGGTATAAATTAATTAGAATTGGAGTGGTGTGGGACATGCTCAAGAGGTTTGGCATCAGTTGAACCTAATTAAAACAAAAAAAGAGAAAATAAAAAGGAATTTTGGGGCCTTGTCACACTTGCAAAGTGGCACTATCCTATTAGCTTGTGGATGATTCTAATATATGTCAAATTAATCTCATATATCATCCATATTTTAAGCTTATCTAGACTACCCAATTGAGAATAAAAAATGTCCATAATACATCATCTTTGACCCCTTAGACTCTTGACTTCATTTGCCCAATTGATGAATAAGTCACATGCTACCTATATCACATAAACCATATAATTAAATTAAATAAGACATGACATTATAAAATGAAATTAAAGTTCATAATTAAATTAATATTTAAAAGGTATAATTTATTAAAATAACTAAGTTCTAGGCTGTATAAAATTATATAAAATTTTTTACATAAAAGCAAACTGAAAACTAGGTCAAATTAAGACACTTAAGAAAGTATTGATTTTTTATTTAATTACCCCTAAACTAAAATAAATTTTAAAAATATAATTTGACCACTCATCTTATAGACATAAAATTCACCTTGTTAATTTCTCTTATACAATTTATCAAAAGTTTATTTTTGGACCAAAATACCCATAGTACACAAAACTTAAACACTTAGGTAATTTTCCAATTCAAATGCAATGTGTGCACTTTGAGATGATAAAAAATTAATAAAATGGTCCTAATTTACAAATAAAAGTGTGTAAAAAATGTGTTCTATTAACATCCTCTAACAATTGCCTTGTATGTTTTCTTCTATTTGTCCCATCCAAAACTTGCATAGAAAGCTTTGACCACTTCTATTGAGTAGCTTAAGTTTAGCTCCAGTAAACCTTTATAGTCAATTACATAATCATCTATATCAAAGTTGTGAGCTTTGATAAAGGAATCATATTTTGTGTAGTGACCAGTTACCATTATGGCTGAGGAGAAAAACTGAGTTAATCTCATCTAGTACTCACAGCTTAAAAGCTTGCCTTCTCAAACACTTGCCTTAGAAATATCACTAAGAGGCACATTACTACTATCTAGATATAATTCTCATCCAAGTTTGATTAGAGCCTCATCTTGTTGACCAATTGAAGAAGGCTTAGACATTGCAGTAGGCTCTCTTGTCTTCCTTGGTGTCTTAGTCCTCTTAAATGATTGACCAAGCAATTTACTGCCTTCAGTGATCAAGGCCTCAGAGAACTTCTTCTTCCTTGTCACCTCCTCACTTGCTCTCTTCCTAGTGTCTTTTGTTCGTGCCATTTTAGAATAGTAGAAGGAAGAGATTTATGTTGAACATTGAGAAGGAATTTGAGGAATATAAGGAATGAAAAAGTGTTTAGAAGGAATGGGCAATTGAATTCAAGTGCTATAACGGACAGAGAAAAAATAGTGAGGTAGTTAAGAGAATTGTAAGAGGCAATGGCTAAATATTTGAATGTTAGTTCATGCATGAAATGAAAGAGGTAACACACAAGATATATATAGGCAAGGCAAGATCACGTGTCACAAACAATGTGTTTCGCACATGGTTTGTCAGTTCTTTAGACAAAGTGACATTTTTAGTATGTAGTATGGTGTTTTTCATGCTTGATTTTTCTTCTTATTGCAAGCTCAGACTTTGCAATTTTACCACTAGTAAAATCATGCATGGTCACTGGTGGTTTTCATGCGCAATATGTCCAGGACATGAATATAATGCTCTCAGGAGAACATTTCATATAAGAAGAACCTCCTTCTTCATGTGTGATTTGTCATGACTTAAGAAGAATGGCACCTTGAATGACATCATACAAGTGACCAGGTAGGTCTCACGCGTGAAATTGTAACCTCATAAAAATCACAACAAAATAATGCATTTTCATGCAAGATATATCATGTAAAAACGCAAGAAATGTCCTAGAACAATGATAAAAAATCTCTTAAACAGATAATATCTGATCTCCTAACTTCTTTTAAGAATCATTCCAATTTAATTCAAAAAAGCCAAGATTTATGGATTAAATCCTACAAAAACAACTTAGAAATAGCTCTAAAACTTAAGTTAGTAAAAGATTCAAATATCATAAAATTAAGTTAAAAATTCTTACAACTCTTTGGGATTTACTATTCTCAATTCCCTTCTTATGAAAGTGAACTATTCTTCAGCTAGAGGTTTGGTAAAAATGTCAGCCAATTGCTCTATAATGGGTACAAACTCCAGCATAATATTCTTTTTTTGCATATGATCCCTTATGAAATGATGCCTTATATTAATGTGCTTGGTTCTTGAATGTTACATAGGATTTTTAGCCAAATTAATGGTGCTGGTGTTGCCACATGTAATTGGAATCTCTTTGAGATAAAGTCCTAGATCTTCCAATTATTATTTTAACCATAAAATTTGTGCATAACAACTTCCAGCAACAAGTATTCAGCTTCATAAGAAGATAAGGACACATTGTTCTTGTAACATCCTAAATTTCTTATCCTGCCTTAATGATTGATTAAGGAATGAGCTAGTAATTTAATGTGGGATTAAGATCCTGGATAGTGAAGTGTTGAATTGATTCATTAGGATGTTATACAAATAGATGTGAGTGGAGAAACAACATCGCAAAGCTGAGCGTGTGGGTACAGTAAGGATTTCCCTCATTGTGCCATACACCACGGCTAAGGATGGATGCATCCAGCGCATGGTGTAGAATTCTGGTGAATAAGTTTATGTGCTAGCTTATGAAATAGAATAGAAAAGAGGGAAAAAGGGGCCAGGCATGGAAAAAGAGTGGGTGCTCTTCTAAGGCAAGCAATTTTGGGAGAAAAGATGACATTTCCGACCTATTACTTATGGGTAAGTCTTGTACTACCTTAGCTTCTAATTCTACCCTATTTTCTTTTAATTTAAACCATTAAGAAATTGAATTTGAAAATTTTAAGGAGATGATTTCTTATACTCTAGTAATAGAAAGGTCCTCTGGGAGTAAACTAGTGCTCTATGATTGGTTTAAGTTGAAACAATAAAGTTTTAAAACTATAGGCTCAAATTAATCTAATATAGAGAGAGAGTAGTGAGAGAGAATTTGATTGTGAGGGAGTTAAAGGTTGTATGGAGTGGTAGTCAATTATAGTACATGTAAATGGATATGAATAGTGGAAATGGTGGCAATTAGGTGTTAAATTGCTATAGTTGACACTTTTAGTCAATAAAGTCATTGACTCTGGGTGCCTAAATTGTGTAGATTCTTGCATGCAATGAGTTGAATAGTGTAAGGAACTCGAATAGGGTTATGGAACATGGGTAACCCTTTCTATTAAACAAAAGGGTTGAGGTAACTATATAGTTTGTTGTGTTTATTATCTATTGTAACTGTGTAAAAGTGAATATGCATATGTCGAGCTATGATTTTGATGATTGTCATTTTGGTATATGATTTTGCATTACAAATGATTTTAGTAAGCAATATGATTTGGGAATGTTCACAGAACTTCTATTGAATTTCAAATTGTAATAAATTTATTTATATATAAATATATAGTTGAAATTATGGAAGTAGTGATTGATATATTGTGAAATGTGGAAAAGCATGATCATAGGGGCGTAGGAGTTCACCCCAAGGTATGTGTGGATATGTGTGTGTGGAGATGTGAGTGAATAAATCCATATGGTCAAATTGGCACTATAGGACATCTGGTGTAGCATATTACAGGCCGGTACCATAAGTAATCCGGTACAACACTATATAAGGACTGTTACCATGGGACATCTGAATTTTCCTATATCCTCCAAATACAGGAGAAGATTAACAAAATTACCATATCAAAAACACCAATTAGTAAATAAATATTTTATTTGAAAAGCTTGGACCCAAGACTCATTTTACATAACCATTCAAATCACAATGTAATCAAAGTAATACACAATAGAAAAGACTCATATACACCCATCTCAATCATTGTATACAACCAAACTCACAATATCAAGTTAGAAAATGGTCTGTGCATCATGATGTGCAATACGTGTGCTATGGCTTGTGGCATAGAGCTACACACAACTTTTTTGTGTCATGCACCACGGCATGTGTCACCATGAGTGTGATGCGCTTGTCCGAATTTCTACTGTCATTTTGATAGCTGAAATGATAAACTTCCTACATGTGCCGTTTTCACATACGATATCTGATCAGAGTGATTCAAGTGCCCATATAAAGCTTAGCTTGAAAGCTAGCTAATGAGATAGGTTTAAACATGATCTAATGGTATGATCAAAATTTAGACACTCGAGTGCAAAAAGTCACTTTTTAGAAAATTTTACACACTTAAGCACTCAAATTGATCCCTTTCTCTCATTGGACCACACTAGACCTTGAATCAAGTCCAAAAGGACATAACATACCTGATTGACTACAATTCATCACAATCATACACATATGTTGAAATTTGACCTTTTTACGGCTAATTTTCACTTTTCACAAACTTTGCACGAATTGCTATTTATTGGCATAGCTTAGCCTACTTGGCCTTTTTCTAATCACATTCATATATATACAGATTACAATACATGTATTACTCAATCTTAGCCCCAAATTACTCATTCCATAATAATTTATTACTTAGGCTTAAGATTCACCATCAATCACCATAATTTCTACACAAACACTCAAATGATAGCTCTTTAATTCATTTCATCACATATAGATATAGTCAGGCTAATATTCCATAAAATAACTACTCAAGTTATGCATGCAACCCTGTGGCAACTCATTTACACAAATATACACAAGTTTCTTAGTTAAGTTCATTATTTAAATTTGAGTATGCACGGCTTCTTAACTTAAAGTCGGTCCAGACTCTCTTCTTTTGCCCTGACCACTGCTCAGTCTTGTAAACATATAACCACGAGGGTAAGGTAAAAATCTCAATAATAAAATAGCTCACTCCTATTAACTATTACATACAATAATATAAAAGTAAAGCATAGTATACCATTTAAAATCTCATTGAAATAGTATTTATATCACATATCTCATTTCCTTTCATATTCATATAACACATATCCATTCTCTACTTTTGACAACTTTCACATAACATTCCACAGCATCTCATACTATGATCACTACTGACCAAACCTCTAAATCACCTTGACACGAAACTATAGGCTCACCTTAGACTAATGTACACTTTCATTAGCCTTAAGCTCACTTGCAGTGGTGAAATCATCTAGCCAAAGATGTTTTAGCACACATACGGACTATTGTTTCCCTTAATACACACAATGGAAATTCATTGACTCCAATACTATATCATATAGACACTAAGGAGTCTCACATCTCCAACACTACACCTTATAAGGTACTAAGGAGAATTGTCTTCAACACCACACCCTGTCAAGCACTAAGGAGAACATGCTATATGATCTTTATTACTACCTTTACTTGGGTGAACTCCCACCCCTATGATCATTCTTTTCGAACCACTTAAGGTTCCTCATTACCACTTTAAACATTTTCTCATACATAGCATATACATTAACATACCATTTAAAAACACCCATTTCAATGCCTTTATTCAATCAAAAGCTATTTTATGCAACATTCACATAATACTATAAATCATGCTTAATCTAAAATAAGTTTATGTGCAACATAGCATACTCACACATAGTTACAATAAACAATCAAACAAAGGAAGTTATTTAGTTACCTGAACCCTTCTGTTACTAGAAAGGTTACCCGTGGATTTCAATAATCATAATTACTTATCTCAAGCTTCTTTTCTCTACTCACACATTTAATATGCCAATTTGAACAAATTTGGATTTTAGTCATTTAGTCCATTTTGACTAAAAAATCGTATAGACTACTTAGGGCTATATTCATCAGTAAACTCTCTCTCTAAAGGACAAATTGAGCCTACGAGTTTAAAGCTCAACTATTTAGCTTTAAACCAATCACAAAGCTCTAATTTAAATTTTGAGAACCTTTTTATTACTACTGGGTAAGAATCAAACCCCTCAAATTCCACTAATTCAATTTCCCTATAACTCATTTTCAAAGAAATTTGTGTAGAATGAAAGGTAAGAGTTATATATAGCTTACCTGACAAGTAATCAATCAGAAGCACCTTCCAATAGGCTGAAATGGCTTGCTTTAACTTCTCAGCCCTTCTTCTCTCCTCTTCTCATGTGTTTCTAAATTTCACTCTTCTAAAATTTCTAAAATTTCATGACTTATGAAGGTATTTTTTTGTCTATGCGCCACTGCACATGTAGCACAGGTTGTGGTGTGTGGCATAGTGAGATTTATTCTCACCACGCACACTTGCTTTGACCCAAAATGCACTCCTTCCACTCATACCTATTCAAATAACATCATAATGAGTCAAATCATCAAGTAATCATCCAAATTTCAAATCCCACACTAATTATTAATTTACCTTCGATTAACCACTAATCTTAGGATTAATAAATTTAGGATTTACAACATCCGAGCAGTTTGGCAACTCCCTAGTGCCTGTTAGGGTGTGGTTAGGAATCAATGATGCCTCTATTAAAAGTATGTAAAATGAGGGAAACCATAGTTTGTAGGTAGGATAGATTACCTTTGTTTGGGTATTTCTACTACTGAAACTGTGCTTGAGTTAATGAGTGATTGACCTAGTAGAGCCTATGGTTTTGTGTTAGGGTGCTTCAGAGGATTGAGGGATAGATGATCATATTGTTGCTCTGTTTGTGTGAAATGACTTGTAATAGAAAGAAAGATTATATGATTTTGACTATGTAAACTATTGAAATAGTTTTTGGTTACTTTCATATGGTTATCTGTGTTAGTGAACAATTTGTGAACTATATTGGTTACTGAGATTTTGATCTCACCCATGGTTATTTATATTTTTCAGGACTTGGTGGTGGTAGAGCAAAGGGAAAGGAAATGGGCTGAGTATAAATTCCTTTGAAAGGCTTATTGTAAGCCAATGTAATGAAATTGAGTATGATAGTAGTAGTTTATATCTATAAGTTGCTATAGGAACCAATACTTGTGTGTAACTTATGAATATGTGTGTGTTTGTGTGATTTTTGAGATCGAGCCCACTGTATGTCTATATGTGTGTGTATATGGTGAAAATGATATTGTGGACTAGTGGATATGTTTATGAATATGTTTATATACATATTGTGGGATTTTGCCATGGATATGAATGAAAATGAGAAAAGGAGCTTGGCCTAAATTATGTGTTATGGGCGGTTTATAGGCTAAATGTGTGTATGTGTATTATATTATATATATAATTGGTCAATCAAGTCTATATTATCTATTTAGATGTAGTCAAGGCCCTAAAAGTGATGAATGACTTGTGGTTTCATTTAGTGATGCTCCAGTGCTAAATTTTGACTTAAAACAATCAATATACACTTGAGTGTCCAATCTTTGAATGGAATATTGGATTGAAATGAAACTAGTGTCATTGGTTAGATTTTGAAACAAGCTTCGTGTAGGAATTTGAACCATCCTAATCGGATATCGCATGCAAAAACTATGACTTCTAAAGTTCGTATTAGAATTTAAAATTTGACAGTAGATTTTGATACGTGCATCGCAGTGCATGTGACAACAAAGGGCAACATGCCATGACGCATGGCACAAAGAGTGATGCTAGGTCTCTGTGCCACACGCCGTGGCATATGTGGCATGATCCATGGCGTGTGACCCTGTTTTGACTTAATTTGATTAAATTGCACATGTTTTTATTGTTCTTTGATACAGTTTTGAATATTTCTTCCACTGTGTAGTATTTTATAATTCAAGTAATTTTGGAAATGTTTTATAAAGGATCACAAACTTTCAAAATAAATGATTTTGATGTGTGTAGTAGTTGAGAGGAGGATTGTATGGTAATGTTAGTGAGGGCATTACAAGTAGTTAGTGTCAGTTTCTCAAGTTTTGAGATTTGGCCATTGTGCTTGTTTGTTGCATTCATCTTAGAACTTGGCAACTTATATATTTCTCATTATACCATTCTTTCCTTTTTTCTTAACTTTCTTTTACTTTCATCCTTAGGAGGGGAGAAAATGAGAAGGAAAGGTACTTGAGCTTCGAGAAGTACTTGAGTATCAAGGCATCCAGTAGAGGATAAGCCTGTGCTAGAGGTTCAACCAAATATGCCTCAACGAGTCGATAGAAGAGATAGCTTGTTGGAAGAGTTGAGAGACATGATGATTGACATTTGGCAAATAGTAAGAGATCACGATGTGTTATTGAGGGGTATAGATCAAGCATATGAAAGAAAAGGTCAAGAGAGATCGATACCAGAGGAAGCGCATAGTAGACCTGAGTTGTCATAAGCTTCGGGTAGTAGGGAGGCTGTAGGAGTTGTAACTGATCCATCCATTAACTGAGCCTAGAAGACTTTTGTGAGATTTAGTCCACTAATATTTAATGGTAGTATGAAAGAGGGAGAAACAAAACAGCAAATTGAGTGCTTCGAGACTATATTTGAGTTAGTGACCTGAATGTCCGAGCAGAAGGTGATTTTGGCTACGGTTCAGTTAGTCGAAGTAGTGAAGAGATGAAGGTATTTGGTTAAGCCATTTGGTAGTGTGAAGTATTCCTGAGAAGAATTCAAGAGGGTATTCTTTAATTATTGCTTCCCAGCATCTTTTCATACTAAGAAAGAGGAAGAGTTCTATTTATTCAAGCAAGGGGATCTGGATGAAGAAGAGTTCATTAAGAGGTTAAATGATTTGTCAGCCTATTCTACCTACTTATAGCACCACAATGATACAAGGTGGAAGCTAGAATGATTGTTAGAGAAAATGTGTCTGGAGTATTGACAGTAGATTGCTCTATTTGATGTGACTACTTATGAAGGAATGTCTCATAAGCTAAAAATAGCTATGAGGAGAGGCAGAGAATCTGAGGCTGAGAAGAAGAGAGATAGTATGGGAAGGTTTTCTTCTTCCTTGGGTTCGACGAGCAGTGTTTTAAAGAAGTTCATTTATAGCTCAAGCAGTTCTAGAGCTTCTGGGAAGAGGAGCTTTACTAGAGGTTCTCAGACTCGGTCAGTTTAAAGAGGTTTAATGTATCATAGTACTGGGGTTAGAATTGGGCCTTTGCAACCTTCAAGGCAAGTCTTGAATGTGCTAGCTCTTACTTTTAGCACTGATAGGACATCTTAGTGCAGCATATGAGATAGATTCCATGCGGCAAGTGCTAGTCTTATTTCAAATGTGGGAAGCTAGGCCATATCGCTAGATATTGTTCTAAAAGTGGAACAGAGGCAACAGAGTAGTGGTCGACTATTCCAAAAAGAGTTTTCACAATGACACAAGAAGAAGCCATAGCATATCTGAACCTGATCAAGGTATAATCTTTATCTATGGTAATAGAATTGAAGTATTGTTTGACTCTAAAGCTACACATTCTTTTATCTCAGAAGAATGTGTAGATAGATTGAGGCTAAAACTAAAAGAGTTACGTGTGTTGATTAAGGTTGTAATGCCCTCACTGACATTACCATACGCTCCACTACAATCAATCTAATCACTTCAACATTATTTAATTTGAAAATATTGAAAACTTTGGGATCTCAAGGAAAGATTTCTAGAAATCATTTTTTAACTTACTCAAGTATAAAACTTTACACACATAGTGGAAGCAATCTCTAATGGTACATTTAAGTCCAAGAAAACTTGTGCATTTCAACATAATTAAGTGAAATCTAGCACCGTGCACTATAACTCGTGCCACATGTGCCATGGCATGTGGCACAGAGGCCATAGCTACTTACTTTGTGTCGTGTGCCATGGTAAGCGGGTACATGCGCCACAACAAACACACCTAAATTTGCTGTCAAATAATAGTTTCTGATATGAAATTTAGATGCGCACCATTTCCACATACAATGATCAATTGGGATAGTTCAAGCGCCCACATGAAGCTTATTTCAAAATCTAACCAACGACACTGGTTTCATCTTAATTCAATATTTCTATAAAAAAATTAGACACCAAAGTGCAATTTGACCATTTTCTGGAAAACTTTTGTCACTTAAGTGTCTCAATTCGAAACCAATTGTCATTAGCCACTTTTTAGGCCTTGACCATATCCAAATGGACAATACACACCTTATTGACCACACACATGCACAATATATCACACATACACATATTTGGCTTGTAAACCGTCCGTTTCACACTTTAGGCCAAAATCACATTTTTACTTCTTTACTCTCACATATGACTAAATCACTATCTGTCCACTTCACACATCTCAAATTCACACACATATATATTGATTCACTAGCCCATCTAGTCATTTCATCATTCACACATTTATAAGGGCTAGGGAGGTCAAAAATCATCAAATATACCACAATATGCATATGCTCAAGTCTTAAGGCAATTTATACATATTTATAACTAATAACAACCAAATTCATTATAACACAAAACTTTACAAAGGCTTAGTGAGAGATCTCAACTTAGCCAATGTCTTTCCCTTCCAAATCACTAGTACTAGAACATGAAAAATGTAAATAACCACGGGTGAAATAAAAATCTCAGTAGCCAAATATAGTTCATTAAATGTCTATTACTACAAATAACCATTCTAAAGTATAAAAAACTAAGGTAATATTACGTATATAACAAAATATGAAATGATTCATTTTTTCAAAGCAATTCCACACAAATACACACTAGTATGATCGTCTAGCCACTGAACCTCCAATGCTCCCCGACATGAAACCATAGGCTCTCTTAGATCAACCACTTGTTGATCTAAGTACACTTTCGATGGTAGAAACACCTAGCCAAAGATAATCTAACCCACCTACGAACTATGATTTTCCTCTTCAAACATTTGTGATAGAGGCATCGTTAACTCCTAATTGTACCCTATCGGACACTTGGGAGTTGCCAGACTTCCTAGATGTCCCATGGTAACAGTCCCATTATATGTTGTACTAGATTTCCTATGGTAACAACCCATATAATACTACACCAGATGTCCTATGGTACTAGCCCGACCATATGAATTTTTCACTCACATGTCTTCACACACACACATCCCCACATATCGTGGGTGAACTCCCACCCCCTATGATCATGCTCTTTCAAAATTTCCACTACTTATACACATTTCCATAACATATATATATATACATTTCCATATCATATATCTATATATCCATTAAAATTAATAACTTTTCAAATTCATTTCACAATCCAAAGTTTATACTAAAACCATTTCAATAACAATCATGCATAAAACTCATAAATTCATAATTATCATTTGGTATTCACTTCTACATAGTTATAATAGTGAATAAATATAATAAACTATATGGTTACCTCAACCCTTCTATTCGATAGAAACAGTTACCCGTGTAACTTCAGCCCTATTCAAGCTCCTTTCTCATAATTCGTGCGTCATACATTCGAATCTACACAGAATTGGCAACCCAAAGTCAATTTCTTTATTGACAAAAAGTGCCAAATGTCACATTTAAGTGCTTAATCGCTATCAAATCCATATTTCACATTCAATTATGCACATTACCACTGATTACCCCTCATTTCAAGTTTTAACTTTTTCTAGCAACTTTCTCTCACTACTCTCTCTAGATTGGGGAAAATCTTGCCTATAACTTCAAAACTTTATCATTTTGACTCCAACCAATCATAAAGCACTAGTTTAGTTTTGAAGAACCTTTTTATTACTATAGGGTAAAAATCAACTCTTTAAAACTCCCGAATTCAATTTCTCACTAGTTAAAACTAAGTGAAAACAAGGTAGACTCAAAGGTTAAGGCAGTATATAACCTACCTGATAAGTAACAAGTCAGAAATACTATCATTGCTTCTGATTTTACTTGCCCTAACACAAGCCTTGCTCTTCTCCACACCAAAACTCTTATCTCAAGCTCTTCCTTTTCATTTCCATGAGTAGACATGTCCTTATTAATCTAATTTCTGCTCCATATGCTGTGGCGCATCTATCCCCTGCCACGATGCATGGCACAATGAAGGAAATCCTCACTATGCTCACACACTTTGCTTCAAAACTCTACTCTTCTACTCATATCTATTCATATAACATCCCAATGGGTCAATATAACACTTCACCACTCAGAACTCTAATCCCACATTAAATTACTAATTCATTCCTAATCAATAATTAACACAAGATTAGAAATTTGGGATGTTACAAAAGTAACAACACCCTCAGGGTCCTCAAGTGTTACTAGTAAGGCTTGCTAAAAAGTTAAAATTGTGTTTAATGATCGAGTATCTATAATTGATTTGATCTATATTCCTATGAAAGGGATTAATGTGATTGTGGGCATGGACTGGCTAGTAGCTAATAATGCTATGCTAGATTGTACTAAGAAGCTAGTATCTTTGCCAGTGTTGACATTAGAAACCAGTTCTACCTAGTAGGCCAAGTTTTTGTCAATAGTGCAAGCTGAGAAATTGATCAGACAGGGATGTTATGCGTACATGGTGATTTTTGTAACTAGTAGTATGCATGATAGGGTATTAAGAAGATTGGAGTAGTAAGCAAGTTTCCTGAAGTATTTTCAGAAGAGATGTCTGAATTACCCCTGAAAAGGTAAGTTGATTTCTAAATAGATTTAGTTCTTAGAACTAAGCTAATTTATAAAGCTCTATATCAGATGTCACCCTCAAAGTTGAATAAGTTGAAGAAGCAGATTGAAGATTTGCTTGATAAGGGGTTTATCAAGCTAAGTGTATCACCTTGGGGATCACTAGTGTTATTTGTGAGAAAGAAAGATGGCAGTTTAAGGTTATGCATTGACTACTGATAATTGAATAAGGTGACACTGAAGAATAAGTACCTTTTACTTGAAATTGATGATCTATTAGATCAGTTGGCTGGTGCCTTAGTCTTTTTTAAGATTGACTTGACGTTAAGGTATCATCAGTTTAGGGTTTCTGAGAAAGATGTACCTGAGACAGCCTTTAAGACATGTTATGGGCATTATGAGTTCCTTATCGTGCCATTTGGTCTGATTAATGCACTTGTGGTATTTATGGATTACATGAACTGTATCTTTAAGCCATATCTAGATCAGTTTGTTGTAGTTTTCATCGACAACATTCTGGTTTATTTAGAAGATGAGGAACAACATACCAAACATCTTGGGATTGTCCTTCAAGTTTTGAAGGAGAACAAGCTATAAGGCAAGCTTAGTAAATGTGAGTTTTGGCTAAGGAAAGTTAAATTTTTGGGTCATGTGGTGTCAACAGATGGGATATATGTTGATTCACATAAAGTAAATGCTGTGTTTAAAATGAGAGTGACCTATCTCAATTATAAATATTCAAAGTTTTCTGGGATTAGCCAGATATTACTGATCGTTTATCCAAGATTTCTCTCAGATTGCTTCTTCATTAACGAGATTGACCCATAAAGATCAACCTTTTATCTAGAATGACAAGTGTGAGGCTACATTTCAGAATTTGAAAGAAAAGTTGACTATTGCACTACTACTAATAATTCCTAATCCGAGACTACTTTATAAGGTGTACGCAGATGCTTCTCTAAAAGGTTTGGGTTGCATGTTGATGTAAGACAAACGAGTAGTAGTAGCATATATACATCCAGGCAATTGTGACCACTTGAAGAAAATTACCAAGCTTATGATCTAGAACTTGCAGCAGTGGTCTTTTTGCTAAAGATTTGGTGTCATTAGCTATATGGTTTCGTGTTCAGTGTGTTTAGCAACCACAAGAGTTTGAAGTATTTGATAGATTAGAAAGAGTTGAATATGAGATAAAGAAGGTGGATGGAATTACTCAAGGATTATAACTTTGAGTTGAAATACCATTAGGGGAAAGCTAATATAGTGATTGATATATTGAGTAGGAAGACACTACACATAGCTAGTTTAATGGTCTAAGAGCACAATTGGATGAAGTCTTTCATAGATTCTTAACAAGATGTACCATTAAAATTGTTAGTTGGTGCCTATACTACTGTGATTAGTAGTGATTTTTGAAAAGAGTTAAGAATAGCGCAGCTAGAAGACTAGTATCTTCTGGGGTTCGAGAAGAGGTTGAGTCGAATTTGTTTAAGGATTTCAGTTTTAATGATGATGGACTCTTGGTATACCAAGATAGAATTTGTATGCCTAATTGTGCTAACCTTAAAAAGGTAATTCTGAATGAAGCACACTGCTGTAAATATACTATTCACCATGGAACTATAAAGATGAATTAAGATGTGAAGCATTACTAGTGGTATCCAGGAATGAAAAGAGAAGTGAAAGAGTTTGTAGCACAGTGCTGATTTGTTTGAAAGTTCAGATCGAGCATTAGAGCCTAGCTGGAACATTATAGCCTTTAGAATATCTAAGTGGAAATGGGATAGTATTTCTATGAATTTCATCTATAGTTTGCCAAGAACTCAGTTAGGACACAATGCAATTTGGGTTATTATTGACCGATTAATGAATTTAGCTCATTTCTTAGCCATCAAAATCAGTGATTCTCTAGAGAAGATGGTAGAGACTTATATCCGAGAGGTTGTACATTTGTATGGAGTAGTGAAGGATATAATTTATGATCAAGATTTGAGCTTTACATCTAGATTTTAGGGAGTGTTGTAAAGAGCCATGTGTATTACTTTGAAATTTAGTACCGTTTATCATCCTCAAACTGACGGACAGATAGAACGAACTATTCAAACCTTAGAAGATATGTTACAATCTTGTGTGTTAGAGTTGTGAGGTAGCTGGGACAATTACTTACTGTTGGCTGAGCTTGCCTATAACAACAGCTACCATTTCAACATTCAGATGGCAACATATGAAGGTTTATATGGAAGAAAGTGTAAATCACCATTGTGCTGGACAAAGTGAGTGAATGAAGCATTATGGGGCCAAACATTATAGATCAGACTACTCAAAAGATTGAGTTGATATGGTAGAAACTATTGACAGCTCAAAGCAGGCAGAAGAGCTATGCTAATCGACCAAGAAGACCATTGAAATTTCTAGTAGGTGATCATGTATTTTTGAGAGTTATGTAGTAATAGGAATCATGGGGTCAATTAGAGCTAAGAAATTGACTCCTCAATTCATAGGTCCATTTGAAGTCTTAGAGAGAATTAGGCTAGTCGCCTATCAAATTGCTTTACCCTCACAATTATCTAGGATTCATGATGTATTTCATATGTCTCAACTTAAGAAGCACCAACCAAATCCTTTTCATGTATTTCACGTACCTAAGAGAATATAAAATATAGAGCAGAACTAGAACAAATAGTAGATGTGAAGGATAAGCAGCTAAGAAACAAGACTATTCAACTAGTGAAAGTGTTTTGAAAGGGTATGACTCTTGGTAACGCAACTTAGGAGGCAGAAGCTAAAATGAGGTAGCAGTACCCTCAATTGTTCCCTTAGGTACGTGTGTATTAATGGTTATTTCAATTTTGGGAACAAAATTCTTAAAAGAAGGGGATAACTGTAACATCTTGAATTTCTAATCCAGCCTTAATGATTGATTAAGGAATGAGTTAGTAATTTAATGTGGGATTAGGATTCTAAATAGTGAAGTGTTGAATTGATTTATCAGGATGTTACATGTAATGACTGCCTTAACATTACCAGGATAACACTCACACATCATTATGATAAGTAGGATTAAATAAAATCCTCTGAGGAAGTTACCACAACTCAAGGGTTTAAAGATAATTAGTTAAAAACATTAAGATCCCATGAAAACCATTTTCTAAAATATTGTTTGAGCTCAAATTATGGTTAAAAATCAATTAAGAATAAATACGAAAGTATGGAAATCAAATCACTTCAAAACAAGCTGAAACAAGCCATTTTGTCCTTATTTGGTCCGTCTGCCATGGCAGATGGCACAGAGGGATGAGTCCCTCAAAGGCCTCATGCACCGCGGCACAACAACCACGCACCATGACGCGCACCTACTGTCATAATAGCCCTTTGAATTTTCGGAGTACGCCGTTTCACCATCCGGCATCTGATTTGAGTGGTTCAAGTGTTAACATGAAGTTCTTTGAGCCTTCTATCTAATGGCATTAGTTTCACACTCAAGTAATCATCTGTTTAAAAGATGGACACCCAAACCCATAATGCTTCGTCTTCACCTCAAAACAAACACAATGGTATACAACTCACAATACTAAATGCTATTAGCCCTAGAGACACTTTGACCACCTCAAATAGACCACACACAACATGAAAATTCAATTATAACACATAATTATGCATTCACATTCAAAATGACCATTAAAACCTAATTCACAACAACATAAAGGGGTTGATAAATTCTAACACACATGTAACTTGGTCATTTTGGCACCTAGATCTTTTCAAATTCTTCAATTGTAATGGTAACTTGCCCAAGAACACACATTTAATCCACAACATCAATCTTGGATCAAGATACGCACACTTATCACAAATTCATACTAGTGATATCCAAAATAATGTCATGTTCCTAAGTTGGCAATATATAATGGCAATATTCATTACAAACCCAAAAGAGAAAGGGGAAGAGCTATACTATAATGCTCTTCACTCTTCATTTGCCCCTTCCTTTCCCTTACTCCTACTGGAGCCCTCACCTGTAAAATATAACCACGAGGTGAGATAAACATCTCAGTAATAGAATAATTCACTACTATTAATTAACATGCACAACTGTAAGAGAGTAAAACTATGAAACTTTAAAATATACGTTTAGCATATCACCACATATTATTTTCATTGGTAAAAATCTGTTATCACTAGTATGATCATTTTACCATCCGAGCCTCCGTATCACCCCGACTGAAACTATAGGCTCTTAGGCCAAGTGCACATTTACAATGATCTAAGATTACCTTTAGTGGTAGGATCACCCAGCCAAAGGTGTCTTATCCCACTTCCGGACTACGGTTTCCCCCTATTGAGCATGAATCAAGGTGTCATTACTCTAATATCGCATTATTGATGCTAAGGAGCATTACTCTCTAATGCCATATCCTGCATGGATACTAAGGAGAAAATCTCCAACACCGTGCCTCACTAGACACTAAGGAGATACATGCTATATGGACTTCCACTACTCCTTTTTACAGGTAAACTCTCACCGCTAACATGATCATGCCCACACTCAACATATATATATATCATATAAATGTTTCAAATTTCTCAGCTCATTTATATATAGCTTTCATCATTTACAGAAAAAAAATTTTCATACATAAAGCCACATTTTGCAATATGCAAGGTTATCAAATCTCAAGTTTAAATCCACATATCTACTCACAAACAGTTAAGTAATATAATCAATCTGTCTAAATTATTTCGTTACCTTAACCCTTTATCATACACAAAAGGGTTACTGTGGTTCAATGTTAGCTACACACATTTTATATGCACGATATAGCTCAAGCAACGCTCAATCAAGTGACAATCATTAACTATCACTTCGGATAACTCTGAATTCTCTATGTTCTAAGTGTCTAAAATACCTAAATTCCTTTTCTAACAACATTAACCACTCCCAAACACTAACCATCCTATTAAACATCCCAAAATACTAAATTCGCTAACCAATATCCCACATTGTCTTAAAACCCTCAAATTATTCTTAGAGTTCATTTAAACCCTTAACAAAAATTCCTAATTAATCACTACAAAACTCATAAACTTAGGGTTAGAGGCTTGATTTAACTCCCCAAAACCTTAAATATGCTAATAGGTTCGGTCTAAACCTAAAGGAACCAAAATCAAAGCCCCATTACCCACAAATCCAAATTTTTGCATAAAAGAGGGAGAGGGAGAAGAAAGGAAGGCTTACCCAATGTATATGAAGCTTGAAAGACCTCCAAAATCATATTGGAAGCAAGCCCTAGTAGCCATAATTCTATCTTTGCCACTGCTCCCGAGTTCTTACTTTCTCTCTTTTGTTTTTTGAGTCTGATGCACAATCTGAAAAGTGTAGATTTTGGATGTGTGCCACAGTGCGTTGACACGCCTGCCGTGATGCATGATATAGAAAATTCCATAAAATTTTAAACTTTCTTCTGTGCCATGGCCTGCTTGAAAATCAACCTGGTCCTCTTCTAAGGCTGTTCGAGGATTCAAAAACCATATTAGTCTCTCATAAACATCGATAAATCAACAATTTATCTAAATTAACTAAATTACTTTTGAAAACACTAATAATTAGTAATAGGGAAACTTAGGATGTTACAATTCTCCCCTCCTTTTAGGAATTTTGCCCTCAAAATTCAGAATCTTGCTTAAACATAATGCTTGTGTAAATAATTGGGGATATGACTGCCTCATTTTATCCTCGATCTCCCAAGTCGCATCACTGGGAGTCATAACCTTCCAAAAGACCTTAACCAATTGAATTGTCTTATTCCTCAATTTTTGGTCTTTCACATCTACAATCCGCTCTAGTTCAGCTCGATAGGTCAAGTTTTCTTAGAGTTCTACCTCTTCTAACTCAATAACATGAGAAGGATCAGGTTGATGTTTCTTAAGCTGACTCACATGGAACACATCATGAACACCTGATAAACTCGGTGGTAAGGCAATTCGATAGGCAATAGGTCCCACGTTCTCTAAAATCTCAAAAGGACTAATAAACTTAGGAGTCAATTTCTTAGCCTTTATAGATCTCCTAATGCCAATCATTGACGTGACCCTCAAAAACACATGATCACCAACCAGAAATTCCAACGATCTTCTACGCCAATTCGCATGGTTCTTTTGTCAACTCTGGGCTATCAACAACTTTTGCTTAATTAATTAGATCTTCTAGGTGGTTTGGTCTACTAAATTTAGACCCAACAAACTTCTCTCGCTCAATTCTGTCTAACACAAAGGCAATTGACATCTTCTTCCATATAATGCATCGTACAATGCCATTCCAATACTAGAATGAAAATGTTGTAAGCAAATTCTGCTAACAGTAGATGTCAATCTCAACTACCTTTTAACTCTAAGGCACAAGTTCACAACATATCCTTGAGCATTTGGATAGTCCTCTCAATCTGGTCGTCCGTTTATGGATGATAGGCTGTGCTAAATCTCAACTTAGTGCCCATTACTCTCTACAACGCTCTCCAAAAATTTGATGTAAACCTCGGATCATGGTTAGAGACAATGTCTTTTGGCACCCAATTATGTCTCACTATTTCATTACATAGACCTTAGCGTACTTCTCAGGTGAATAGGTGATAAAACACATTTGTTACCCACTTTTATTTGTCAATTAGGACCCTTTTATTAATGATTTATCACCTTCAAGTGCACACATTGCATTGGATTTATAATTTTGCCTAAGTTTCTATGTTCAGTGCACTAGGGGCATTTTGGTCCAAAAAATGAACTTTTGAGAAAATGTACAAGAAAAATTGACAAAGTGCATTTTATGTCCAGTTGATGAGTGGTAAAATTATATTTTTAAAATTTATTTTATTTTGGGAGTAATTAAATAAAAAAGTTAACACTTTCTTAAGTGTCTTAGTTTGTCCTAGTTTTTGGTTTGCCTTTGTGTGGAAATTTTTTATATAATTTTGTGCAGCCTAAAACTTGGTTAATTTGATAAATTCTCCCTTCTAATTATGAATTTAATTCTGGACATAAATTAGATTTTATTATATCATATGCTATTTAATTGAATTATGTGATTTATGTGACATAGGTGGCATGTGACTTGTGCATCAATTGGGCAATTGAGGTCAACACTCCTTGAGGTCAATGGCTGATGGTTTGCACGTGAATTATGATTATTTTGAGGGATTAAATTAGAAGCTTCAGCTGATGGGAAACACCAAGGAGTATGCCATTTTAAACCCCAAATGGGATCCAACACTCATCTCATTCATCTTCCACATTCTCTCTCTCTTGTTTATGGTGTTCTTCATTTTCTCTCTTTTGTTCTTCATTTTCCAGCACCCTAACCTCCATTTTCAACCACCAAACCTCCATAAAACTCATACCATTCTTCTCCTCTCTTCATTTTCGTTCCATCCCTTCCATTTTCATAAGGATTGAAGCTCATTTCCATCATTCAAGAGCTATGGAGTTTGGCCTTCACAAGCAATCACTAGGGTTCTTGAAGATGAAGATTGGCTAAGTTTCTTTGTGGAATCCTAGAGAGATGAAGATGGAGGATGAGTCTTGAGCTTCAAATTGGCTAAGTTCTTTTGTTTCCTATCCTCTTCTCTTTTTACTAGATGGTTAGATTCCTTAATCTAGGGTTTAATCATCTTAGCTTATAAATTCTAATTTGAATTTGATGTTGATGTAAAGAGAGAGGATTATTTCATTTAATTTCTTCCTTGGACAACCATGACTGAATTTTGCCATTCTTTGTTTGGCACATAATCTTGTGTTTTTCAATTAGTGAATTACTTGTGTTAATATTGCATAATCTTGTGGTGTTAATACTTGTGTTGTTGAGTAGCTTGACATAATCTTGTGGTTACTCACATTGTTGTTTTGACCGTGGCTGTTGAGAGAAGATTTTGAGTGAATCACTTGGCTAATTTTTTCACCAATTGGTTAATTGAAATAAGGACTTTAATCTAAGACTTAGGGAGGTTAGCTAATTAGGTTAATTAGCTTAGGATAATTTTATTAAGTCATGACAGCTTTAGTCTAGACGAAAGAGAAGCTTAACTTAGCCTAATCATGAGAAGATAATGAGTCCAAAATCAACTAATCTCTAGGGTTCCATTATTGTGAAAAGGGAAGTGCATTTCACTTACTTTATTTAGCATTTTAATCATTAGGTAATTAGTTTAGATAAATAGGTAACTAAATTCCTACAACTTTGGGTGATTTATTCCACTAGATAACTTTTAATTAGACTCAGACCATTCCTTGGGAGATGACCTAGGGTTGACCCTATATTGCATTAGGGTTAGCTTTACTTTAATTTTAAGGATAAGTGACTAATTCCCTATCACCCATGGATTTCCACTATCACACAAGCTTATCTCAAACTTTCTTTCTCTACTTACGCACCTAATATGCCAATCTAAACACATTTGGCACATTTTAGTCATTTGGTCCATTTTAACTAAAAATTCATTTTTACTACTTAGAGCTATATTTATCTGTAAACTCTTTTTCATTTATCCATTCTAAGTCCATGACTACCCAATTACTACTTACATAACCTCAATCGGTCTTATTTCACTCAAGGCAGATTTTTGCCTTAACTTTCTTTCTTTAAAGGCTAAAATTGAGCCTCCAGATTCAAAGCTCTACCGTTCAGCTTTAAACCAGTCACAAAACTCTAATTTAACTTCAGAGAACCTTTTTAATACCATTGAGCAAGAATCAAACTCCTTAAATTCCATCGATTCAATTTCTCTATAACTCATTTTCAGAGAAATTTGTGTAAAATGGAAGGTAAGAGATATACATAGCTTACCTGGCAAGTTACCAATCCAAATCACCTTCCCCCGCTCCAAAATGACTTAACCTAGCTCCTCAACCCTTCTCCTCTCTCTATCTTGTGTGTTTCTTATATTCTCTCCTCTGAAATTTCTGAAATTTCATGACTTATGAAGTGAATTTCTAGTATGTGCATTGTAGCGCACGGAACACAAGCCGCTGCGCGTGGCATAGTGAGATTTATTCTCACCACGCGCACTTGCTTCGACCTGAAATGCACTCCTATCACCAATATCTATTCATACAGCACACAAACAAGTTAAAATAACAATTAATCATTCGAATCTCTAATCCCACTTTAATTCCCACTTCTCCCTTAATTAACCTCTAAACTTAGGATTAAGAAATTTAAGATGTTATAGTTCTCCTGTCCTTTTATGAATTTTGCCCTTAGAATTCATAAAAGACATAAATATATACCTATGGAAGCAGGTAAGGGTATTGTTGCTTCATTCTACCCTCTGTCTCCTAGGTAGCATCACCAGGAGCCATACGTCGCCATAAAACTTTAACTACGATTCCTTAACTGCTTCTCTTTCACATTTATGATTCGCTCTGGCTTAACCTTATAGGTTAAATTCTCTTAGAGTTCAATCTCCTTCGGTTCTATCATGTGTGAAGGATCAGGTTGATATTTCTTGAGCTATGACATGTGAAACACCTCATGCACACCCAATAACTGTGGTGGCAAAGCAATCTTGTAGGCAACTGGTCTAATTCTCTCTAGAATCTCGAAAGGACAAATAAATCTAGGAGTCAATTTCTTGGCTCTTATCGATCTCTTGATTCCTGTCACTGGTGTAACCCTCAAAAATACATGGTCTCCCACCAGGAACTCTAACGGCCTTTTATGCCTATCTGTGTAACTCTTTTTCCTACTCTGTTCCGTTAATAGCTTTTGCTTGACCAACTTAATCTTTTGAGTTATCTAATCCACATTATTCAGTCCTAACATACTCCTTTCACTTAACTCTATCCAGCAAAGAGGCAATCTGCATTTTCTCCTATACAATTCCTCAAACGATGCCATTTGTATACTGGAGTGGTAACTGTTGTTATAAGCAAATTCAGCTAAAGGAAGAGGGCTATCCCTGCTACCTTTCAACTCCAATACACAGGCTCTCAACATATCCTCTAAAGTCTGTATAGTTTATTCTGTCTGTCTATCTGTTTGTGAATGATAAGCTATATTGAATCTTAACTCAATACCCATGGCACGCTGTAAAGCTCCCCAAAACTTGGAAGTAAATCTTGGATCTCTATTAGAAATTAAACTCTTCGGCACACTATGTAACCTTAGCACTTCTTGGATATATGTCTTTGCCAGCTTTTATAGAAAATCACTAATCCGAATAGCTAAGAAATGAGCCGATTTAGTAAGTCTATTGACTATAACCAAAATGGCATCATGTCTAAATTGAGTTCTTGGTGACCCAGTTATAAAATCCATAGAAATACTCTCCCAATCCCACGTAGGAATATCCAATGGTTGTAACATTCCTGTTGGTCTTTGGTGCTCTATCTTAACCTTTTGATAGGTCAAATGTAACCTTCACTCATATGTCCACACAATATAAGAGAAGATTATAGTGTTACCACTACCTATCATTCATCATAATCGATTTCATTTCAAAAGCTTCGGCCAAAGACTTACATTATAAAAAAAATTAATTAAATACAATCAGAGAAACATAGCAGAAATAAATCATACACTCCTCAAATACATAGTGGACATAACCCACCAGCATTCCTACCTCAAATGCATGCATTTTAACATAAATTAAAGACCGAAACTTGGTATGTGCACCACGGCTGATGGTCAGTGCGCTGCAGCATGTGGCACAGAGCCACACACCCACCCTGTCTATGTCGTGTGCCACGGCATGCGTCTCCACGCGCCGTGGCACACCTGTTTGGATTTTTGCTATCATTTTGACAGCAAAAATGACAAACTTCTGGTGTGCGCTAATTTCTCATACGACATCTAATCGGAGTGATTCAAGTGCCTACACAAAACTTAGCTCGTATACTAAATAATGAGATAGGTTTGGACACGATCTAACGATCTGATCAAAATTTAGACACCCTGGTGCAAAAAGTCACTTTTTCTAAAAATCTTGCGCACCCAAGTGCTCAAATTGATCCCTTACTCTCATTAGACCACACTAGGCCTTGAACCAAGTCCAAAAGGATCTAATACACCTGATTGACCACAGTTTATCACAATCATATTCATATATCAAAATTTGACCCTTCTACGGCCAATTTCCACAATTCACTAACTTAACATACTATGCCATTTCTCAACATAACTTAGCCCACTTAGCTATTTCTCAACTCATACATATGCAATCATATTCACAATACAATCTTAGCCCTTAAATTACTCATTTCATCATAATTTGTCCATTGGCTTAAGATTCACTAACACATATAACCAATTCAACACAAACACACTCAAATCAAAGCCCCTTTGTCTTAAATAGCTCAAATACACATAATCGGGCTTAATTTCACCAAAACATAGTTCAATATATGCATGCAACCTTATGGCAAGTCATATACACTTATATATACAATCTTTCAGTTCAGTTCATTACACAAACCCAGAGTACATGGCTTCACAACTCAAGCTGATCTAGACTCTCTTCCCTTGGCTTGATCACTTCCCAGTCTTGTAAACATGTAACCACAAGGTGAGATAAAATCTTAGTAACAGAATAAATCTCTCCTATTGACTATCACATGCAACAATATGAAAATAAACATAGTATACCATTAAAACCTCATAAAATAGCATTTATATAATGTCTCATTTCCTTTCTCAACATTTCCTTAATCACAAAAGATTTCATGTTATCTCAAGATATTTCAACATATCACATATTATACTAGCATGATATCTACCAATCAAACCTCTAAATCACCCCGACACAAAACCATAGGCTTATTTCAAACTAATGTACACTCTCATTAGTCTTGAGCTTACCTGTAGTGGTAGAATCACCTGGCCAAAGATGTTTTAACACACAATATGGACTATGGTTTCCCCTAATACGCACAATGGGGCATCGTTGACTCCAACACCGTATCCCAAAGATACTAAGGAGTCTCTCATCTCCAATACCGTACCTTAATAGGCACTAAGGAGATCTTCTCTAACACTACACCTTTTAAGGTACTAAAGAGAATTATTTCTAACACCGCACCCTAATAGGGTACTAAGAAAACCTTGCCATATGGTCTTTATCATCTCCTATACTCGAGTGAACTCCTACCCTTATGATCATGCTTTCTCGAACCATTTAAGGTTCCTATTTACCATATCCCATTTTCCTGTACATTATGTATAAATAATACTTTTCATTTCAAAACACACATTTCAATGCTCATTTTAACTGGAAGTCTTTTCATACACAATAATACTCAATGCTATAAAACATGCTTAGTTCAAAACCATTTCATGCACTATATAGCATACTAACATACAGTTACAATGAATAGTCAAACAAAGTAAGTTATTCGGTTACCTTAACCCTTCTGTTAGTAGAAACGTTACCCGTGGATTTCCACTGTCACACAAGCTTAGCTTAAGCTTCCTTTCTCTACTCACGCGTCCAATATGCCAATCTAAACACATTTGGCATATTTTAGTCCTTTAGTCCATTTTGACCAAAAACTCTTTTTTTTCTACTTAGGGCTATATTTATCTATAAACTCTTTTCCATTTATCCATTCTAAGTCCATGACTATCCAATTACTACTTTACATTACCTCAACTATCTTATTTCACTCAAGATAGATTTTTGCCCTAACTTTCTCTCTCTAAAGGCTAAAATTGAGCCTCCAGGTTCAAAGCTCTACCGTTCAGCCCTAAACCAGTCACAAAGCTCTAATTTAACTTCAAAGGACCTTTTTATTACTTTTAGGCAAGAATCAAACCCCTCAAATTCCATCGATTCAATTTCTTGATAACTCATTTTCAGAGAAATTTGTGTAGAATGGAAGGTAAGAGATATACATAGCTTACCTGGCAAGTTATCAATCCGAATCACCTTCTACTACTCTAAAATGACTTAACTTAGCTCCTCAGCCCTTCTCCTCTCTCTGTCTCGTTTGTTTCTCAAATTCTCTCCTCTAAAATTTCTAAAATTTCACAACTTATGAAGTGAAATTCTGGTCCATGCGCCGCGGTGCATGCAGCACAAGATGCGGCGCGTGGCATAATGAGATTTATTCTTACCACGCGCATTTGCTTCTATCCGAAATGCACTCCTATCACCCATATCTATTCATACAACCCACAAACAAGTCAAAATACTAATTAGTCATCTGAATCTCTAATCATACTTTAATTTCCACTTCACCCTTGATTAACCTCTAAACTTAGGATTAAGAAATTTGGGATGTTATAGGTCTCCCCTCCTTTTAAGAGTTTTGCCCTCAAAATTTATAAAAGACATAAATATATACTGATAAAAACAAGTGAGGGTACTATTGCTTCATTTTATTCTCTGTCTCCCAAGTAGCATTACCAAGAGCCATGCCTCGCCAGAAAACTTTAACTAACCATATGGTCTTATTCCTTAATTGGTTCTCTTTCACATCTATGATCTGCTCTGGCTCAGCCTTATAGGTTAAATTCTTCTGAAGTTCAATCTCCTCCGATTCTATCACATGTGAAGGATCAGGTTGATATTTCTTGAGCTGTGATATGTGAAACACCTCATGTATACTTGATAACTGTGGTAGTAAAGCAATTCTGTAGGCAACTGGTCCAATTCTCTCTAGAATCTCGAAAGGACTAATAAATCTAGGAGTTAATTTCTTGGCTCTTATTGATCTCCCGATTCCCGTCACTAGTATAACCCTAAAAAATACATGGTTTCCTACCAGGAACTCTAGCAGCCTTCTACACCTATTTGGGTAACTCTTTTGCTTACTCTGTGCCGTTAACAACTTTTGCCTAACCAACTCAATCTTTTAAGTTGTTTGATCCATAATATCTAGTCTTAACATAATCCTTTCGATCAACTCCATCCAGCAAAGAGGCAATCTGCATTTTGTCCCATACAATGCCTCATACGGTGCCATTTGTATACTGGAGTGGTAACTATTGTTGTAAGCAAATTCAGCCAAAGGAAGAGGGCTATCCCTGCTACCTTTCAACTCCAATACATAGGCTCTCAACATATCTTCTAAAGTTTGTATGGTTCGTTCTGTCTATCCATCTGTTTATGGATAATAAGCTGTATTGAATCTCAACTCAATACCCATGGCACGCTATAATGCTCCCTAAAACTTAGAAGGAAATCTTGGATCTCTATTAGAAATTATACTCTTTAGCACACCATGAAACCTTACCACTTCTCAGATATAGATGTCTGCCAACTTTTCTAGATAATCACTAATCTGAATAGTTAAGAAATAAGCCGATTTAGTAAGTCTATCGACTATAACCCAATTGGCATCATGTCCAAATTGAGTTCTTGGTAATCTAGTTATAAAATCCATATAAATGCTTTCCTATTTCCACTTAGGAATATCCAACGGTTGTAACATTCCTATTAGTCTTTAGTGCTCTATCTTAAACTTTTGACAGGTCAAACACCGAGTCACGAACTCTGTTACATCTTTCTTCATACCAGACCACCACCAATACCGCGTCACATCCTGGTACATCTTTGTAGTTCCCGGATAGATCGTGTATTTGCTACTGTGAGCCTCATTCAAGATAACTTTTCTCAAATCTACATCATCGAGCACACAAATCCTATCCCGATAAACCATAAAATTATCATCATTGAATCCAAACTTAATAGCTTGATCTGCTTCAATCTCTTCTCTAATCTTCAAAAGACTTTTATCTTCTAGTTGTGCGATTCTCAAATCCTTCCAGAAATCATTGCTAATATCAGTGGAATAGGCACCAACTAATGCCTTTAATGGTTCATCTTGGCTGCGACTCAATAAATGACTCCATTAATCTGTATTCCTTAACCATAAGACTTGCCATATGCAAAGTCTTCCAACTCAAAGCATCAGCAATTGCATTAGTTTTACTTGGATGATATTTCAATTCAAAATTATAATCTTTTAGAAGCTCCATCCACCTTCTTTACCTCATATTTAGTTCCTTTTGATCTACCAGGTATTTCAAACTCTTATAGTCGCTAAAGACAGTGAACACTGCACCATACAGGTAATGATGCCAAATCTTTAGAGCAAACACTACTACTGCAAGCTCTAAATCATGCGCAGGATAATTCTCCTTATGTGGTCTCAATTGTTGTGAAGAATAGGCTACCACTCGATTGTCTTGCATCAAGACACAACCAAGACCTTTCAAAGATGCATCTGTGTATACCTCATAAGGTAACCTTAGATTAGGGATAATCAATACTGGTGCTGTGGTTAATTTCTCTTTCAGCTTTAGAAATGCCACTTTACATCAGTCGTCCTATATATAAGGCTGATCTTTTCGAGTTAGTTTAGTCAAAGAAGAAGCTATTTAGGAAAATCCTTGGATAAATCATCAATAATACCTAGCTAATCCCAAAAAACTACGTATCTCTGTAACTGAACTAGGACGTTCCCATTTGAACACTACATCAACCTTATGCGGATCTACTGAAATTCCATCGCAGACACCACGTGTCCCAAAAATCTAACTTCTCTTAACTAAAACTCACACTTACTGAGCTTGGCATACAACTTTTTGTCTTTCAAAATCTATAGTATCATCCTCAAATGCCTTGCATGTTACTCCTCATTCTCAGAATAGATCAGGATGTTGTATATAAAGCCACTACAAACTGATCCAAGTAAGGCCTAAAGATTTGGTTCATATAATCCATGAACACTGCTGGCGTATTGGTCAAACCAAATGGCATAACCAAGAATTCATAATGGCCATACCTAGTTTTGAAAGCTGTCTTGGGTACATCTATTATACTAACACTCAACTGATGATACCCTGACCTCAAATCAATCTTAGAAAAGATTAAGGCACCAGCCAATTGATCTAAAAGATCATCTATCCTTGGTATAAGACACTTGTTCTTCACATTTACCTTGTTCAGTTGCCAGTAATCGATGCATAGTCACAAACTGCCATCCTTCTTTCTCACAAACAATAATAATGATCCCCAAGGTGATATACTTAGTTTGATGAATCCCTTCTCTAGCAAATCTTCAATTTGCTTCTTTAGCTCAGCCAATTAAGATGGTGACATTCTATAAGGGGCCTTTGATATTGGATCAGTTCCATGAACTAATTCAATTGAGAACTCAACTTCCCTTTCAGGAGGTAATCCAGTCATCTCCTCTGAAAATACCTCTGAGAACTCACTTACTATCCCAATCTTCTCGATCCCATTATCATAAACCATGCTAGCTGTAAAGAATACCATAACGGCATCACAACCTTACCGAATCAACTTCTCAACACTTATAACTGATAGAAACTTAGGTTGCTCTGAAGATTCCACAACTGCACACAACACTAGTAAGGAAACCACTCTTTTGGCACAATCAAGCATAGCATTATTTGCTACTAGCTAATCCCTGCCAATTATCACATATATTCCTCTAATAGGAATATAAATCAGATTGATCTTGGAAACTCTGTCCTCAAATCAAATCTCCATGTTCTGACAAGCTTGACTTGTAATACTAGATGATCCAGAAAGTGTCGTCACTTTAATGAGCACAGGAAATTCTTGTAAAGATAATTTCAATCTATCCACACATTCCTTAGAAACAAACGAATGGGTGGCAACAGAATGAAACAATGCCTCTACTTTGTGACCATTTACAGAAATCATACCTCTGATCTGATTCGAAGATGCTCTGGTCTCTTCTTGTGTAACTGCAAATACTCGGTTAGGAGACATCGATCTTTGCTTAGTCTCCTCAATTCTACCATCTTGGCATTGCCTCACTATATGACCCAACTTACCACACTTGTAGCAAGCCTAACATATTCCCGGATGCAATCTGCTGCATATGTTACACAAGGGCATCCTTCCAGTACTCAAAGTTAAAGTTGAAACATTCAATGCTTGCCTCGAAGATTGTGGAGGCCCAATTCTCACACCTCTACCCCTTTGCATTGACCCTTTATGCACAGGTCGAGATTACGATCCTCGACTGAAACCCCTTCTTCCAAAAGAACTAGAACTGCTTGCATTGAACCCAGTCCTCTTTGAGATTCCACCATTCGGACATATAGGAGATGAAAATCTTCCTATACTATCTCATCTCCTTTCAGCATCTGCCTCTCTACCATGCCTAGCTACTACCCTCAGCTTGTGGCACATCTCCTCATATGTCGTCATATCAAGCAATGCTATTTGTTGTCAATACTCAAGTCTCATCTTTTCAAGTAATCTCTCAACTTTCCACCTCGAGTCATTACTATGCTGAAGATATATGGAGTAAGCTGATAGGTCATTAAATTTTCTTATAAATTCTTCCTCGTCCAGGTCTCCCTGCCTGAAAGAATGAAATTCCTCTTCCTTCTCAGTTTTGAATGAGACTGAAAAGTGTTGATCAAAGAATATTCTCTTGAACTCATCCTAGCTCAAATGAATACCATTAGTTAGTCTCACAGATTCCCACCACCTCTTAGCAGCACTAACTAACTACACCGTGGCCAAGATAACTTTCTGCTCTGAAGTATAGATCACTGCCTTAGATTTCCATTCGTTCTATCCATAATTTTGCTTCACCTTCCCTCATACTTTTGTCAAATGTTGGCGGATTGAACCAAACAAACATCTTCTAAGAAAGATTAATAGATGGATTAGTGCAAGGAATCTCTGGTCAACTACCCGAATTCTGAGACGGTCCAGGTCTACTATGTGCTTCCTACACTGGGATATTCTGAGCTTCAACACTCTCTTCTTACTCTCTACCCCTTAGGATTGTATCATAATCCCTAACAGTTTGTCTTATATTAACCACCATATCCCTGAGCTCTTCCAGTAGCTCATCACGTGTATCCCTTTGTGGCTGAACCGATTGAACTTCTAGCTCTCGTTCCACCTCTATAACCAGTCTAGATACTGTAGTTCTCGCATGAGTGCCTCTCACACTGTACTATTTTCTCCCCTCCTAAGGATAAAAATAGTAAACACAAAGGGCATCAGAGAAAGAAAGTTGTGTAATGAACAAGATAAGTTGCCATATGTCTAAATGAATGCATTAATAATACTCAGGTGTTGAAAACTGAGAGACTGATACTAAAATTGTAACTTCCTCCTATATCCACTCAATATAGAAGAAGACTACAGTGTTTCCATTATCTCACATCATTCACAATAATTAAATTTCATTTCAAAAGCTTCAGCCGAAGACTTATTTTATAAAATTGATCAGTTCACAACACAATCAGAGAAAAATACAGCGGAAGTAAATCATACACACTTCAATTACATAGTGGACATAACCTACTAGCATTCTTATTCCAATTACATGCAATTCAACATACAAATAAAACTAAAACTTGGTACGTGCACTGTGGCGGACGATCAGTGCACTGCGGCATGTGGCACAGAGCCACACGCTCACCCTGTCTATGTCGTGCGCCACGGCATGTGTTACCAAGTACCATGGCACGCCTGTCCAGATTTTTATTGTCATTTTGACAGCAAAAATGATGAAATTTTGGTGTGCACCATTTTCACATACAACATCCGATTGTAGTTATTTAACCACCTACATGAAGCTTAGCTCGTATACTAACTAATGAGATAGGTATGGACACGATCTAATGGTCCGATTAAAATTTAGACACCCAGGTGCAAAAAATCATTTTTAAAAAAAATTTGCACACCCAAGCACCCAAATTGATCTCTTACTCTCATTAGACCACACTAGGCCTTGAACCAAGTCCAAAAGGATCTAATACACCTGATTGACCATAATTTATCACAATCATATTCATATATCAAAATTTGACCCTTCTACGGCCAATTTTCATAATTTATTAACTTGACATACTATGCCATTTCTCGGCATAACTTAGCCCACTTGGCTATTTCTTAACTCATACATATGCAATCATATTTACAATACAATCTTAGCCCTTAAATTACTCATTTCATCATAATTTGTCCTGTGGCTTAAGATTTACTAGCACAAACAACCAATTTAACACAAACATACTCAAATCATAGTCCCTTTGTTTCAAACAACACATACACACATATTTGAGCTTGATTTCACAAAAACTCAATTCAATACATGCATGCAACCCTATGGCAACTCATATACACTTATATATAGAATCTTAATTTAGTTTATTACACAACCTTAAAGTGCACAGCTTCTCAACTTAAGCCAGTTTAGGCTCTCTTCCCTTGGCCTTATCACTTCCTGATCCTGTAAACATATATCCACGGGGGTGAGAAAAAAATCTCAATAACAAAATAACTCACTCCTATTGACTATCACATGCAACAATATGAAAGTAAACATAGTATATCATTAAAACCTCATAAAGTAGTATTTACATCACCTATCTTATTTCATTTTCAACTTTTCATTAATCCTAAAGGATTCCATATTATCTCAAGATATTTCATCACATTGCATAATATACTAGCATGATCTCTATCAACCAAACCTCCAAATCACCCCGACATGAAACCATAGGCTCATCTCAGACTAATGCACACTTTTATTGGTCTTGAACTCACCTGCAGTGGTAGAATCACCAGACCAAAGATGTTCTAACGTACAATACAGACTATGGTTTTCCCCTAATACACACAATAGGGTGTCGTTGAATCCAACCCATATCACAAAGATACTAAGGAGTCTCTCATCTCCAACACAGTACCTTAATAGGCACTAAAGAAATCTTCTTAAACACCGTACCTTTCAAGGCACAAAAGAGAATTGTTTCTAACACTACACCTTAACAGGGTACTAAGGAAACCTTGCCATATGGTCTTTATCATCTCTTACACTTAGGTGAACTCCCACCCCTGTGATCATGCTTTCTCAAACCATTTAAGGTTCCCTTTTTACCATTTAACACTTTCTTATACATAACATATAATTCTTTTAATTACAAAACACATTTCCATGCTGATTTTAATCAAAAGCCATTTCACACACAACAACCACTCAATGTTATAAAATATGCTTAATTCAAAACCATTTTATGCATTATATAGCATACTAACATACAGTTACAATAAACAGTCAAACGAAGGAAGTTATCCGATTACCTCAACCCTTTTGTCACTAGAAAGGTTACTCGTGGATTTCCACTATCACACAAGCTTAGCTTAAGCTTCCTTTCTATACTCACGCATCCAATATGCCAATATGAACACATTTGGGACATTTTAGTCATTTGGCCCACTTTGATCAAAAACTCATTTTTTACTATTTAGGGCTATATTCACCGTAAACTCTTTTCCATTTATCCATTCTAAGTCCATGACTACCCAATTACTACTTTACATCACCTCAATCGGTCTTATTTCACTAAACATAGATTTTTGCCCTAACTTTCTCTCTCTAAAGGCTAAAATTGAGCCTCCAGGTTTAAAGCTTTACGTTCAGCTCTAAACTAGTCACAAAGCTCTAATTTAACTTTCGAGAACCTTTCTATTACTATTGGGCAAGAATCAAAGCCCTCAAATTCCACCGATTTAATTTTCCTATAACTCATTTTTAGAGAAATTTGTGTAGAATAGAAGGTAAGAGTTATACGTAGCTTACATGGCAAGTTATCGATCTGAATCACCTTCCACCACTCTAAAATGACTTAACCTAGCTCCTTATCCCTTCTCCTTTCTTTGTCTCATGTATTTCTCAAATTCTCTCCTATGAAATTTTTGAAATTTCACAACTAATAAAGTGAATTTCTGGTCCATGTGCCGCGGCGCACGTGGCACAAGCCTCGACGCATGGCACAGTGAGATTTATTCTCATCACGAGTACTTGGTTCGACCCAAAATGCACTCTTATCACCCATATCTGTTCATACAACGCACAAACAAGTAAAAATACCAATTAATCATTCGAATCTCGAATCCCACTTTAATTTCCATTTCACCCTTGATTAACCTCTAAACTTTAGATTAAGAAATTCAGGATGTTATACTGACTTCATCAACTGATCCACAATCACTCATATTGCATTATAGCTCGCTTGAGTTTTAGGCAATCTAGTGATGAAATCTATTGATATGCTATCCCACTTTTACTCTGGAATCTCTAGTAGTTGTAACACACCACCAGGCCTTTGGTGCTCAATCTTAACCTTTTGACACGTCAGACACCTAGCTATAAACTCTACTACATCTTTCTTCATTCCTGGCCACCACCACATTTGCTTTTTATCTTAATAAATCTTAATGACACCAGGGTGAATAGTATACTCACTATGGTATGCTTTCTCTAGGATCATCTTCCTTATCTCCTCATCACTCGGTACGCAAATCCAGTCCTGATAAGTCACATATCCATCATCATTAAATCTAAATTCTGTGGGTCTCCTTTCTTCAATATCCTCACGGATCCCGAGTAGATACTCATCCTCAAACTGAGCAATTCACAACTTTTTCCAAATTTTATTGGTTATGACCGTAGAATGCACATTGTATAACGTCCTCTGAGGTGCTTTCCTTTAAGTATCTAAGAAAGTCTCAAGTAGTTGATGCTCTTGAACCATCATATGAGTAACATGTACCGTTTTCCTGCTTAGCGCATTTGCCACTACATTGGCTTTACCTAAATGATACTTGCTCTCAAAGTTGTAGTTTTTGAGGAATTCCATCCATCTGCATTGCCTTATGTTTAGTTCCTTCTGATCCACTAAGTACTTTAGACTTTTGTGATCACTAAATACTTCAAACATAGAACCATAAAGATAGTGTTGCCAAATTTTCAAGGCAAAAACCACTGCTGCTAACTCCAGATCATGGGTTGGGTAATTCTCCTCATGTGGTCGCAATTGTCATGAGGCATATGTAAAAACTCGATCATCTTGCATTAAAACGCACCCTAAACCTTTCAACGATGCATCCATGTAAACTACATACAGCAATCGAGGATTAGAATAATGAGTACTAGAGCAGACGTCAGTTTTTGCTTCAACTCTTGAAATACCGATTCACATTTATCAGTCCACATATATGGCTAGTCCTTTCAGGTCAACTTAGTTAAAGGAGACGTAATTTATGAAAATTCATGAATGAATTTTTGATAGTAGCTTGCCAATCCTAAGAAACTTTTAATGTCTATCACTGAGGTAGGTAGTTCCCATTTTAACACAGCATCCACCTTGCGTAGATCCACAGCAATTCCTTCTGCTGATATCATATGTCCAAGGAATCTCACTTCCCTTAGCCAAAACTCACATTTATTGAGTTTGGCATATAACTTATTGCCCTTTAAAAGTTGTAGAATAATATGAAGATGCTTTACATGCTCTTTCTCATCTCTTGAGTAAATTAGAATATCATCAATGAATACCACCATGAACTTATCTAGGTAAGGATGAAAGATTATGTTTATATAGTCCATAAACACTACCAGAGCATTCGTCAATCTAAACGGCATCACTAGAAACTCATAGTGACCATATTTAGTGTGAAAGGCAGCCTTTGGTACATCCTCAACCCTGACTCGTAGCTGATGGTAGCCTGATAGCAGATCAATCTTAGAGAACACTGCAGCCTTAACTAGCTAATCTAGCAAATCATTAATTCTGGGCAAAAGATACTTGTTCTTGACTATCACTTTGTTCAGCTGTCTGTAGTCAATGCAAAGTCTCATACTACCATCCATTTTCTTCACAAATAACACTGGTGATCCTCATGGAAACGCACTCAGTCTTATAAGCCCTTTCTCTAGTAATTCCTCTAGTTGTTTCTTTAGCTCTGCCAACTTAGATAGAGACATCCAATATAGAGCTTTTGATATGGGTTTTGTTATAGTTACAAGGTCAATAGAAAATTCTACCTCTCGCTCGGGTGGTAATCCAGACATTTCTTCTGAGAATATTTAAGGAAATTCGTTTACCACTCTAATTCTCTCAATTCCTCCATCATAAGCAACATGAATGGTAAAGAACACCATATATGCCTTACAACCCTGTCGAATGCACTTTTCTACTTGCATTGCAGACAAGAATCTTAACTGATTAGGTTTTACTATAGGTGCAGTGTATACTAGTAAGGATATTATCTTTCTTGCATAATCTAGTATTGCATTATTTGCTGACAATTAGTCCACAACCACTACTACATCAATCCTGATTATGGGCAGACAGATCAAATCGATGGTAGTTGATCTATTTTCAAATCTCAAATCAACACCCAGATAAGCACGGTCAGTTCTTACAGAAATTCTCGCCGGTGTAGACACATTAATCACATATGGCAAGGTATGCACAGACAATTTCAACCTCAACACACAATCATCAGAAAATGCAAGAATAAGTAACACTTGAATCAAACATAGCATCTATATCACAGATGTGCAGAGAGATTTTACCTCTAATCAAATTTAAAGATGTACCTGTCTCCTCTTGGAATAACATAAATACTCTGCCAGGAACGGTCAATCTCTGCTCTGTGGTACCCACTCTACCCTCATCACAATATCTGGTAATGTGCCCGTCTTGCCACACTTAAAGCAAACCCAACACTTTCCCACATGATATCTCCTATACTTTGAACATTGAGGGGTTCTGGCTATACTAAGAGTAGGCACAGGCATTGTGGAAGCCTACTGAGATGGCTGTGCACCACTAGCACTTTTTTAGGTCTTCTGCTCCTTTGGAAGGGACCTCAGGATTATGATCCCCTTTGAAAGGTCTTCTTCTTCCCAAAGCTCCTAGAACTACTAGAGTTAAAATTGGATCTCTTACTAACTCCATCAGTAGGGCCAAGCGACTGTGAGAATCTTCCCTGACTATCCCTTCTCTTCTCAGTCTCCGCCTCTCTGCCCCTTCTCATAGCTATTCTCAACTTATTACATATCTCATCATAAGATATGATCTCAAATAAGCCTAACTATTGTCGATACTCAGGCCTCATTTTCTCAAGTAACCTATTAGCCTTCCATTTCAAGTTACCATTTCTTATGAGGTAAGTAGAGTAGTTCAACAATTGATTGAACTTGGCAATAAAAGCTTCTTCATCAAGATTTCTTTGCTTGAATTTATGGAACTCAGCCTCTTTCTCTGCTCTAAAGGCCACTGGGAAGTACAAGTTGAAAAACCTCAATTTGAACTCATCCCATGTCTACTTGACTTCACTCGAGACTGACTTTTACCAATGTTTAGCCTCTTTTACAAGCAACACTGAGGCTAAAGTCACCTTCTGCTCCTCTGAGCATGGCACCACTATAAATATTGTCTCAATTCTCTCAATTCTCTCAATCTACTCTTCAGCTTCACCCTCTTTCATTGTTCCATCAAAGGTAGGCAGATGAAATTATGAGAAACTCTTCCATGCTCAATCCATGAAATTCTGTGAACCATTGCCACCCACAGCTCTAAATTGCTTGGGTGTGCTCTCCTGATAAACTTCATTTTCTTGCTCATGCATCTCTTCTTCATTCTCAATGTTCTACTATCTCCTCTTGCCCTATCATTCCTCAGTGCTCCTTGTCCCCACACCGAATTATGTATTTCTTGCATCAAATTCCTCATCTCTAATAGCAATGCCTTATTACCTTATAGTTCATTCTTCGGTTGTTCCAAGTTTTGAATAATCAGAATGTGATTCTCTGGTGGTAGCTCATTAGTCTCTGGTATCACATCTGTATTAGATGAGTTACCACTCATAGCCGTTCTGGCGATTCTTCTTCTTGTCATCCTCTCTCCCTTCCTAAAGATGGAAGTAACCACACAAAGAGTAAGCGTTAAGTGAAATAACTATACAAAGGAAAGGCAAGTGTAACATATATATGCCAACTTCTAGACATGAATGCAACAAGCAAAACCAACCAATATAACAATCACACATACCAATCTTGAAACGCTTGAAACTAATGCCAAATTGTAATGTCTGCCTTGACATTACTAGGACAACACTCACATATCATTGTGATAATTAGGATTAAATAAAATCCTTTAAAGAAGTTACCACAACTTAAGGGTTTAAAGATAATTAGTTTAAAACATTGCGATCCCAAGAAAACCATTTTCTAAAATATTGTTTGAGCTCAAATCACGGTTAAAAATCAATTAAGAGCAAATACTAAAGCATGAAAATCAAATCACTTCAAAACAGGCTGAAACAAGCCATTTTGCCCTTATCTGGTCCTTACCGCAGTGGGATGGATAAGTTCCTCGAAGGCCCCATGCTCTGCAGTGCAACAACCATGTGCCACGATAGGCACCTGTTGTCATGACAGCAAGTTGCTATCATGACAGCCCTCCAAACTTCTGGAGCGAGCCGTTTTACCATCCGATATCCGGCTTGAGCAGTTTAAGTGTTCACACGAAGCTCTTTGAGCCCTCTATCTAATGGCACTAGTTTCATGCTCAAGTAATCATCCATATAAAAGATGGATACTTGAACCCAAAATGGTTTGTTTTCACCTTAAAACATACATAAAGGTGTCTAACTTACAATACCAAATGCCATTAGCCCCAAAGACACTTTGACCACCTCAAATAGACCACACACAACATGGAAATTCAATTATAACATACAATTATGCATTCACATTCAAAATGATTATTAAAACCCCAATTCACAACAACATAAAGGGGTTGATAAATTCTAACACATATGTCACTTAGTCATTTTGGCAACTAAATCTTTTCAAATTCTTCACTTGTAATGGTAACTTGACCAAGCACACACATTTAATCCACAATATCAATCTTAGACCAAGATATGCACATTTATCATAAATTCATACAAGTGATATCTAAAATAATGTTATGTTCCTAAGTTGGCAATATATAATAGTAATATTCATTACAAACCCAAAAGAGAAAGGGGAATAGCTATACTGTAACGCTCTTCACTCTTCAATTGCCCCTTCTTTCCCTTTGCCCCTACTAAAGTCCTTACTTGTAAAATATAACCACAGGGTGAGATAAACATCTCAATAACAGAATAATTCACTACTATTAATTAACATGCGTAACCATAAGAGAGTAAAACTATAAAACTTGAAAATATACATTTAGCATATCACCGCATATTCTTTTCATTAGTAAAAATATTTTATCATTAGCATGATCATTCTACCATCCGAGCCTCCATATCACCCCAATTGAAACCATAGGCTCTTAGGCCAAGTGCACATTCATAATAATCCAAGCTCACCTTTAGTGGTAGGATCACCCAGCTAAAGGTGTCCTATCCCACTTCTGGACTACGGTTTCCCCCTATCGTGCAAGAATTAGGGTGTCATTGCTCCAATATCGTATCATTGATGTTAAGGAGTGTTACTCTCCAACACCGTATCCCACATGGATACTAAGGAGAAAATCTCTAACACTGTGCCTCACTAGACACTAAGGATATACATGCCATATGGACTTCCACTACTCCTTCCATGATCATGCCCACACTCAACATGATCATGCCCACACTCAACATATATATATCACATAAACATTTTAAATTTCTTAACTCATTTATATATAACTTTCATCATTTGTAAAAAATAGATTTTCATGCACAAAACCACATTTTCTAATATGCAAAGTTGTCAAATCTCAAGTTCATATCGATATATCTACTCATAAATAGTTAAGAAATATAATCAATCAGTGTAAGTTATTCTGTTACTTCTTATTTTGTTACTTCAACCCTTTATCACACATAAAAGGGTTACTATGGTTTAACATTAGCTCCACACATTCTATACACACGATATAGCTTGAGCAATGCTCAATCTACACAATCAAGTGACAATCATCAACTATCACTCCATATAACTTTGAATTCTCCAGGTTCTAGGTGTCTAAAATATCTAAATTCCTTTTCTAACAATATTAGCCATTCCCAACGCTCTAATCATCCTATTAAACATCTGAACACACCAAATTTGCTAACTAATGTCCAGCATTGTCTCAAAACCCTTAAATTATACTTAGGGTTTGTCCAAACCCTTAACAAAAATTTCTAATCACCATAAAACTCATAAACTTAGGGTTAGAGGCTTGATTTAACTCCCTAAGACCTTAAATAAACCAATGGGTTCGGTCTAAACCTAAGGGAACCAAAATAAAAGCCCTCATTGCCCCATGAATCTAGATTTTCACAGAAAAGAGGGAGAGAAAGAAGAAAGGAAGGCTTGCCCAATGTATATGAAGCTTGAAAGACCTCCAAAATCACGTTAAAAGTAAGCCCTAGTAGCCACAAGTCTCTCTTCATCACTGCCCTTGAGTTCCTACTTTCTCTCTTCTATTTTTCAAGTTTGATTCACAATCTGAAAGTACAGATTTTACACATGCGCCACGATGCGTGGCATAGAAAATCTCACAAAATCTTAAACTTCCTTTCGTGCCATGGCCCACTTGACCATCAACTTAGTCCTCTTCTAAGGTTGTCTGAGGATTCAAAGACCATATTAATCTCCCACAAATCTTGCTAAATCAACAATTTATCTAAATTAACCAAATTACCCTTGAAAACACTGATAATTACTAATGGGGAAACTTAGGATGTTACATTATATGAATGGATATGAGCAGAGGAATGGTATTATGAAGCTAAGCATGTAGGTATATTGAGGATTTCCCTTACTGTGCCATATATCGCGGCTGAGGATGGATGAGCGACGATGCATGATGCAGAATTCTAGTTAATAAAGTTTATGTGCTAGCTTGTAAAATAGAAGAGAAAAGAGGGAAAAAGGGGTCAGTGTTAGAGAAGGAATGGGTGCTCTACTAAGGGTATGCAATTTCAGGAGAAAGGATGACGTTTCTGGCCTGTTACTTGTGGGTAAGTCTCATACTGCCTTAACCTCTGATTCTACCCTATTTTCTCTTAGTTCAAACTATTGAGAAATTGAATTCAAAAGTTTTAAAGAGATAATTTCTTACCCTATAGTAATAGAAAGGTCCTCTAGGACTAAACTAGTACTCTATGACTGGTTTGAGTCAAAATGATAAAGTTTTAAAACTATAGGATTAAATTAATCTAGTCTAGAGAAAGTAGTGAGAGAGAATTTGATTGTGAGGGAGTTAAAGGTTGTATGGAGTGGTAATTGGTTATAGTACGTGTGAATGAGTATGAATAGTAGAAATGATAGCTATTAGGTATTAAATTATTGTAGTTAGCACTTTTAGTTGATGAAGTCATTGATTCTGGGTGCCTAAATTGTGTAGATTCTTGCATGCAATGAGTTGAATAGCAAAAAGAACTCGAATATGGTTGTAGAACATAGGTAACCCTTTCTATTAAATAGAAGGGTTGAAGTAACTATATAGTTTGTTATGTTTATTATCTATTATAATTGTGTAAAAGTGAACATGCATATGCCAAGCTATGATTTTGATGATTGTGATTTTAGTACATGATTTTACATTACAAATGATTTTAGCATGCAATATGATTTGGTAATATTTACAGAACTTCTATTAGATTTCAAATTGTAATAAATTTATTTATATAAAATATATAGTGGAAATTATGGAAGTAGTGATTGATATGTTTTGAAATGTGAAAAAGCATTATCAAGTAGTTGCATATGAATAATATGCAATATATTCATATAAAAATTTCTTATAAAACTATAAACATAATTGATATAAGATATAGTTATATATTAGAAGACAAAGTACATCTGCATATGTGTGTGACAAGTACATGAAAGAAAGTGGTTATTAATATCTTTTTATATGGTAATGTGCATACATGGCATTGTGGTGAATTGTTTATGCATATGTGGTGACTTATAGTATAAAGGGGAGTCATTGAGGAGAAAAGTAGTGAAATAGTGGTGAAAAATCCATATGATATACTAGCACCTTAGGGCATCGGGTGTGGCACATATTCGAGACTGTTACCATGAGTAATCTTAACAGTCTTCTCAAGCACTCCTTAGTACCTGTTAAGGTGTAGATGTTGGAGTTAACAACACCTTAGCTATATGTAGTAAGGGAAAATTCATAGTCTGAACATGGGATAATACCTTGGCCAGGTAGTTATTCCTATGTAAGGTGAGTAGGGACTAATCCTTTAGAGATGGTCCAATATAAATGCCTATGAATTCAATCGGGGAGTAATAGAGGATCGGATGGAATTTCTTATTTATGAATGCCATATGTTTGTGGTGAATTATAATATGTTACTCATGCATGGTGAGACTTATTATATCATTACTTGTTATTGCTTTACCTGTTGTAGAATATTTGGTTACTAAGACATTGTCTCATCCTGTGGATTTACATTTTTACATGTTCTAAGGCTGAGAGAGACAAGGGAAAGAGCTAGGCTAGGAGTAGCTTGTCTACTTTCTTTGTAATACCCTATGTTGTTGTTGTAAATAATGATGTATATGAGTTGAGTTATCAATTTAGGAGATTGCATATTTTGGATACATACTTGTATGATATTTTGATATGTTAGTCTTGGTATGGATATTGTTAGTATAAGCATGATATGTATATGAATGTGTTAGATTTGAATATTGCACTTATAGTGATGTGTACTGTGATAAATTGGCCTAGAGTGATTGTAGATAAGATAGCTTATGGTAAAGGCTATTTTTTTATCATAAGTGCAAGATATAGTGATTTGTATGCATTATGTGAATTTGTAATATTTTGGCCTAAGGGAGAATGTTTGGTGAAACATTGTGAGATTAGACTAAAATACTATTACAAGTGTATGTGTTAATAAATGGATGTGAATTATGGTGATGATTTGGCCAAATAGCGATTATATGTGAAGATGTGGTGATTAGCCTTATTAGGTGATAATAAGGCATAGAGTGGCCAAATCATAGTATTGAAATATTATTGGTTGTTTAAATGGTCAATCAGGTGTATTTTGGTCCATTGGACTTGGTTCAAGCTTCAAAATGGGGTAATGATATAAGTTTTGAGTTTTGGGTACTTGGATGCTTGAAAATCATTTTAAAATCTTACTTTTGCATCTAGGTGTCCAAATTTCACATATGGTGTCAGATCGTAATAAAACTTATACCATCAGTTAGCTTATCGAATAAGCTTTGTGTGGCGCTTAAATTACTCTAATCGGACATCGGATGAAAAAATGGCACATGTTGAAAGTTCACCCTTCAAAGCTATCATGACAGCAAATGCCGTCATGAATTGGCTCGTGTGCCACATCATAAATTAAGTATGCCACCGAATATGGTACAGCAGCAAAATTAATTGCTCTATGCCACATGCCATGGCATATAGACCACATGCTGTGACATAAGTGCCAGAATGTGTAAAAATGATATTTTTGGCCTTACTTTTAGGTGGTTTGCTTTCCAAACTTTTTCATGCTTCCTATATGTTTAAAAACCATTAAGTTTGAGCTCAAACTATATATCTGAAGGGGTTTTTTTTATCCCAAATATTCTAAATTATCTTTAAATGTTTAGTTGTTTTAACCCTTATTTGTTTACTGTAACCCTCCCCTACATCCACTCGATATAGGAGAAGATTAACAGAATCTCCTCTAAACCACACCAATTCAAAAATCATAGAATTTATTTGAAAATCTTTGGCCAAAGACCTATTTCGCAAACCATCAAAAACCATAATACATTTATATAAATGTGCAGTGGAAACAACCTATAAGCATTACTATCTCACATGTATTCTAAATTACAAAAATCAAGTTGGAAATTGGGCTGTGCACCATGGCATGTAGTACTGCGCCATGGCATGTGGCACAGAGCCACACATCCAACTTTTTATACCATGTGTCGTGACGTGTATATACAAAATTTTTGCTGTCATTTTGACAGCAAAATAATGAACATACATCATGTGCCGTTTTCAAATACGACATTCGATCGGAATGATTCAAGCACCCATATGAAGCTTATCTCATAAGCTAGCTACTGAGATAGGTTTGGACACAATCTAATAGTCCAATCAAAATTTGGATATCTAGGTGCATAAAATTGCTTTTTTTGAAAATTTTGTGCACCCAAGCGCTCAAATTGATCCCTTTCTCTCATTAAACCACACAAGGCCTTGAATCAAGTCCAAAAAGACCTAATATACTTGATTAACCAAAATATATCACAATTATACACATATATTAAAATTTGGCCCCTCAACGTCCAATTTTTACATTTCTCAAATTTGCACAAATTGCCATCACTTGGCATAACATAGTCCACTTAGCCTTTTTCTCAACATAATCACATATATTCACATTCATAACATATCTACAATACAATCTTAGCTCTAAATTACTCATTTTATCATAATTTCATACAAGCTTAAGATTCACCAACATTAATAACAATTTCAACACAAACATACTCAAATCATAGCTCCTAATTCATTTCATCACAAATATACACAATTGGGCTATAATTTCAAAAAATCACTACTCAAAACATGCATACAACCCTATGGCAACTCATATTTACCATACACACATATACACAAGTTCTTGGTTCATTACACAATCTCAGAGACTTCCATAATAACAGCACCACTATGCCAGTCCTGTCTCCTTCCCTTTGCCCTAATTGCTGCTCGGTCCTATAAAAATGTAACCATGGAGGTGAGATAAAAATCTTAGTAATAAAATGACTCACTCCTACTGACTATCACACACAACTATGTAAAAGTAAAGCATACTATACCACTTTATATAATATATCCCATATTTTATTTCAAATAACACATATCAAACAATTTATCACTTTTACACTTGTTTCACCACTTTTCTTCATTTATACCACATATAGCAATATATTGCATCACATAGCATGATCATTACTGACCGAATCTCTAAATCACCTTGACATGAAACCATAGGCTCGCCTTATACTAATGTACAATCTCATTAGCCCTAAGCTCATCTTTTGTGGTAGAATTACTTGACCAAAGGTGTTTTATCTCATCTCTGGACTATAGTTTCTCCTAATACACACAATGAGGTGTCGTTGACTCTAATGCTGTATCACACAAACACTAAGGAGTCTCATATATCCAACACCGTACCACAATAAGTACTAAGGAGATCTTTTCCAACACCGTACCTTAAAAAGCACTAAGGAGGTATAATTCTCCAACAACGCACCCCGTCGGGCACTAAGGAGAATATGCCATATGGTCCTATCACCACTTCTCTACTCAGGTGAACTCTCACCCCTATGATCATGCTTTCCGAACCATTTATATGTTCCTTATTCACTACTTTATAAACTTTCTCACACATAACACACACATATATATATTATATACCATTTAAAATCACATTTTTCAATGCTTTTATTTAATCAAAAGCTATTTCATGTAACATTCACACAATGCTATAAAACATGCTTAATCCAAAACAAGTTCATGCATCACAAAGTATACTCACACACAGTTACATTAAATAGTCAAACAAAGGAAGTTATTCAGTTACCTCAACCTTTTTGTCACTACAAAGGTTATCCATGGATTTCAACTATCATAACAACTTATCACAAGTTTGCTTTCTTAACTCACACATTCAATATGCCAATCTGAACACATTTAGTACAATTTAGTCATTTGGTCCATTTTGACCAAAAATGTATATTTACTATTTATAGCTATATTTAGTCATAAATTCTTTTTCATTTATCCATCTTAAGTCCATTACTGCTCAATTACTACTTTATATCACCTCAACCGGTCTCATTTCATTCAAACACAATTTCTACTATAAAATCTCTCTCTTAAGGCTAAAGTAAGCCTACAAGTTCAAAGCTCTATTGTTCAGCTTGAAACTAGTCGCAAAGCTCTAATTTAACTCTCGAGAACATTATTATTACCATTAGGAAAGAATCAAACCCCTCAAACTTCACCTATTCAATATCTCTATAGCTCATTTTTAGAGAAATTTGTGTAGAATGGAAGGTAAGGGTTATACATGGCTTACCTACTAAGTTATTGATCAGAAGCACCTTTTACCACTCTGAAATAGCTTGCCCTAGTAGATCTTAGTTTTCTCTCCTCTCCTTTCGTGTGTTTTTGGATTCTCCCTTTTAAAGATCACCTAAATTTCATGACTTAAGGAGTCATTTTCTGGTCTATATGCCACGACGCATGCAACACAAGACGTGGCACGTGGCACAATGAGATTAATTCTCACCACACGCATTACTTCGGTCTGAAACATAATCTTTCCACCCTCACCTATTTATTCAACATCCCAATAAGTCAAATTATTAAGTAATCATCTGAAACTCTGATCCCACACTAATTACCACTCTACCCTTTATTAACGACTAATCACGAGATTAAGAAATTTATGATGTTACAGTTCTCCCCTCCTTTTAAGAATTTTACCCCCAAAATTTATAAAACACATAAGCACATTCCTATAGAAATAAGTAAGGACACTATTGCCTCATCCTATCCTCTGTCTCCCAGGTAGCATCACCAAAAGCCATACCTCGCCAGAAAACCTTAACTAATCATATGGTCTTGTTTCTCAGTTACTTCTCCTTCACATCTAGTATCCGCTCTGGCTTAGCCTTAAAGGTTAAATTCTCTTAGAGTTCAATTTCCTCCAGTTCTATCATATGTGAAGGATCTAGTTGGTACTTTTTGAACTACAATACATGGAACACATTATGCACACCAGACAACTGTGGTGGTAAAGTGATCCTGTAGGCAATTAGTCCAATTCGTTTTAAAATCTCAAAAGGACCAATAAATTAAGGAGTTAATTTCTTAGCTCTAATCGACCTCCCAATTCCTGTCACAGGTGTAACCCTTAGAAATACAAGGTCTCCCACTAGGAACTCTAATGGCCTTCTACGCCTATCTGTGTAACTCTTTACCTACTCTGAGCCGTCAACAACTTTTTCTTGATTAACTCAATCTTTTAAGTCATCTGATCCATAATATTGGGTCCCAACATACTCCTTTTACTCAACTCTATCCAACAAAAAGGTAATTTGTACTTCCTTCCATATAACGCCTCATATAGTGCCATTTGTATACTAGAGTGGTAACTGTTGTTGTAAGAAAACTCAGCCAAAGGAGATGGCAATCCCAATTACCTTTAACTCTAATACACAGGCTCTTAACATATCTTCTAGGGTCTGTATAGTCCATTCTGTTTGCCCATCCGTCTGTGGGTGATATGCCATACTAAATCTTAACTCAATACCCACAGCTTGCTGTAAAGCTCCCTAAAACTTAGAAGTAAACCTCAGATCCCTATCAGACATTATACTTTTTAGCACACCATGTACCCTACTACTTCTTAGATGTAGATCTCTAGTAACCTTTCTAGAGAATCACTAATCCAAATAGCCAAAAAAATGAGTTGATTTAGTGAGTCTATTGACTATAACCTAAACAAAATATGCCTGACTGAGTCCTTGGCAACCTAATTATAAAATCTATAGAAATGATATCCTACTTTCACTTAAGAATATCTAATGGGTACAACATTCTTGCTAGTCTCTAGTGCTCTATTTTAACCTTTTGATAGGTAAAACATCAAATCACAAACTCCATAACATCTTTCTTTATGACAGGCCACCACCAATACTACCTTATATCCTGGTACATCTTGGTAGTTCCCAGATAGATTGTGTACTTACTATAATGAGCTTCACTCAATATCACTTTCCTTAGGTCTATATCATTGGGCACACAAATCCTGTCTCGGTAAACCACAAACCCATCATTATTGAAACTAAAATTAATGACTGATTCACTTCAGTTTCTTCTTTAATTCTTAGAAGACTCTCTCATCTTCTAGTTAGGCTATTCTAAATTCCCTTTAAAAATTATTACTGACCTTTATAGAATAAGCACTAACTAATGCCTTCAGTGGTGCATCTTGCTGCGATTCAATAAATGATTCCAACAACATGTACTCTCGCGCTATCAGACTTGCCATATGCAAAATCTTTTGACTCAATGCATTAGCAACCACATTAGCTTCACCTAGATGGTATTTCAATTCAAAATTTAATCCTTAATAAGCTCTATCTATCTCCTCCACCTCATATTCAGCTTCTTCTAATCCACTAGGTATTTCAGACTTTTATGATCGCTAAATACTATAAACACTGCACCATACATATAATGGCACTGAATCTTTATAGGAAACACCACCACTATAAGCTCTAAATTGTGCATAGGATAGTTCTCTTCATGCGGTCTCAATTGTTGAGAAGCATAAGCTACAACCTGACCATCTTGCATTAAGACATTTCTAAGACCTCTCAATGATGCATCTGTGTACACCTTATAAGGTAATCGTACTTAGGAACAATTAAGACTGCTAATACCCAGGGTGATACACTTAGTCTAATGAACCCTTTGGCTAGCAAGTCTTCAATTTACTTCTTTAACTCAGCTAATTTCAATAGCGACATTCTATAAGGGGCCTTTAATATTGGTTTGGTTCTAAGAACTAAATCAATTGAGAACTTAACTTCCTTTCTAGGAGGTAATCCAGTCACTTCATCTAAAAACACCTCTAGAAACTCACTTACTACTTTAGTTTTCTCGATTCTACCATCATACACCGTACTAACTGTAAAGCACACCATATATGCCTCACAACCTTACCAGATTAACTTCTCTGCACTTATTATCGATAGAAACTTAGGCTAGTCTAAGGAATCCATTGCTGCACATAACACCAGTAGTGAAACCACCTTTCTAGCACAATCAAGTGTAGCATTATTCACTGCTAGCCAATTCATGCCAATGATTACATCTATTCCCTTTATAGGAATATAAATCAGATCAATCTTGGAAACTCTATCCTCAAATTGAATCTCCACATTTTGACAAGCTCTACTAGTGATATTAGATGATCCAGTAGGTGTTATCACTCTAATGAGCACAGATAACTCTTGCAATGACAGATGAAATATATCCACATACTCCTCACACATAAAAGAATGTGTGGCACCCAAATCAAATAGTGCCTCTACTCAGTAATCACAAACAAAAATTGTACCTCTAATCAGGTTCGGAGACATTTTGGTCTCTTCTTACATAACCATAAATACTTAGCTAAGAATAGTGGAATGCTCTCAGTCCTCTCAACTCTACCCTCTGGGCACTGCCTCACTACATGCCTCGACTTGCCACACTTGAAGCAAACCTAATATCTTCCCATATAAGATCGATTGCAAATATTGCATTAAGGTATCCTTCTAGTACTTAAAGTTAGAGATGGAATATTTGATGCCTACCTCAAAGACTGTGGAGGTCCAATTCTTACACCCCTACTTCTCTACATTGACCCTCTCTACACGGGTTAAGATTGAGATCCTCTACTAAAACCTCTCCTTCCTAAAGAGCTAGAATTGCTCGCACTAAACCCAGGCCTTTTAGAAATTTTTCCTGTCATATCTAAAGGGGATGAGAATCTCCCTATATTATCTCATCTCCTCTTTGCATCTACCTCTGTGCCTTGCCTAGCTGCTACTCTCAGCTTATGGCAGATCTCCTCATAAGATGTCATATCTAACAACGCTATCTGTTGTAACATCCTACATTTTTTTAATCCTGTGATTAGTTGTTAATCAAGGGTAAAATGGTAATTAGTGTGGGATTAGAGATTTGGATGATTACTTGATAGGCTAACTTGTTGGGATGTTGTATGAACAGGTACGTGTCAGAAATTGTGCCCTAGGGCCAATCATTGTACCATGCATATTGTTATTTAATCAATTTCTCTTTTGTTATCATACCATTGTATGTTCTCTATGATAACTGTATCCTTAGACAAACTATAGTGATTATTCTAAATGTCCCCAATTGGTCATCTATGAGGGATCATAGATGAAACAAGACTGGTATGACTTTAATTAATTATAGAGATATAAATCAAAGTCATAGGTACTTGAAAGAGTACAAGGTGCTGGACTAACCCACTATGAGAAAGTTGCATGGTATAAGTCATAAGCTTATCTCATATGTAACTATATCACTAAGCCCTTTAACATGAGATCATCATGGATTCCTATATGATGATCACTGAACTTTGACCTAGTCAAAAGTCACCTTGATCGGGTGATCATAAAGGCTATGATTAAGTTTAGTGATATTCATACAGAGGAGTATGAGTAGTCAAGATGGAATTTATCCCTTACATTAAGTGAGAGATATTACTAGGCCCCTCAATGTGTAAGACTGAAAAAATGTATGGCCATATTACAATAGAAAGGGTTTTTCCATTGCTATAATCAGTCCACTCAGAGATCGAGAAAGTAATGGTCAGGTAAAGGAGAATGACAATTTCATGTTTCACACTTGACTGAAATATCACATGACAAAATGGATGTGATATAGTTGCATGATAGATTACATCGGATCATCGATCCCTATATGAATTGAGTAGTTCAATGTCTTGCTAGAGGTCACTTGTGAGTTGTGGGCTAATAGTGTAATTAACCTACTGCCAACTTCATATAGGCTTATAGGGTCGCACACAAGAACAGCCTAACTCGAGTTATAATGTCCAAGTTTCTTAAATCTAGAATATGTCTAGATTTAATGAATGTAATATAGGATAAAATAAATATTCAAATATATTTATAAGAAATATAAAATTTGAAAGATAATTATATATATATTTGAAATATATATGTATATATATGATTTAATATGTATATGTGATATATATTATATTATATTATATTACATTATATTGTGTTAGTTGAAAATTTAATTTTACATGATAGATTAAATTTAATAACTAACATGATATGAGAGAATATCATGTTAGTTTTATAATTTGAATTTATAAGATAAATTTGAATTAGATATGATATTATGAATTAAATTTATAAGATAAATTTAATTAAATTTTCGTGGGCATTTAAGTTGAAGACGAAAACCTTGCTCTATATACTATGTATAGATAGGACGTCCTTTATAAAGGAAGAGAGAGTTAGAAAAGTTCTGACGATAAAAATACTTTGAGAGCCAAGAAACAACCTATAGAAAAGAAAACTAACATTAAAAAAGGAATGGACACTAGGAGCGCGAGCACGCTGTTCAAGTTAGAGAGCTGTTCGTGTGAATACTGGTAAGGGGAGCAGATCTACATTATCAGCTCCTAAGATCTAAACTCTTGAAGAGAACACACATCAAGTTTGAAGAATTTTGAAGAGGCCTAGATTCAGTATGGGTAGTTCCAGTTCTTCTAGAAGGAGAGGTTTTAGTAGAGAATCTCATTCTCGAGAGGTGGGGCGGTGAGAATTGGACCCCCATGATCTTTGAAGCAAGCTTTGAATGTTCTAGCTTTAACTTTGAGTATTGGAAGGACATTCTAGTGTAACATTTATGGCAGATCTCATCCGAGAAGGTGTTAGGCTTACTACAAGTATGGTGAATCTAGGCACATAGCCAGACAATGCTAAGAAGGCAGAGTTGAGGGGGTTGAGTAAAGATCTATAGTTCCTGGATGAGTGTTTACAGTTATGTAGGAAGAGACTAGAATGTCTCCAAACCTGATCAGAGGTATGATTTTTGTATGTGATCACCGAGTAGAGGCATTATTTGATTCAGGTGCCACACATTCTTTTATTTTTGAAGAGTATATGGATAGATTAAATCTATTGTCGTAAGAATTGCCTATGCTTATTAGAGTGACGATGCCTTTTGGGTCATCTAGTATTACAAGTAGAGCTTGTCAGGGAGTGGAGATTTGATTTGAGGATAGAATTTCCAAGATCAATCTTATTTGTATTTCTATGAGAGGAATAGATGTGATTATTAGCATGGATTGCGGCCAACAGCAAATAATGCTACACTTGATTGTGCCAGAAAGGTGGTTTTATTACCAATATTTATGTGCAGTAATGGATTCGTCTGATCAATCTAAGTTTTTGTCAGTGGTTAATGCTGAGAAGTTGATCCAATAAGGTTGTAATGCCTATATGGTATTCTTTATAGCTAACATGGTGTATGATGGTGAAATCGAGAAGATTAGGGTAGTAAGTAAGTTCCCAGAGGTATTTTCAGATGAAGTAACTGGATTAAGGTAGAAGATATGTTGAGATCCTGTGTATTAGAGTTGGAAGGTAGGTGAGATAGCCATCTCCCTTTGGCTGAGTTTGCTTACAATAACAGTTACCATTATAATATACAAATGGCACTATATGGGGCATTATATAGGAGAAAATATAAATCACCCCTTTCTTAGACAGAGTTAAGTGAAAGGATCATGTTAAAATCGAATGTGGTAGATCAGATGACTTAAAAGATTGAACTTGTAAGGAAAAAAGTTGTTGACGGCTCAGAGTAGGCAGAAGAGTTACGCAGATAGGCATTGAAGGCCGTTAGAGTTCCTAGTGGGTGACCATGTGTTTCTAAGGGTTTCACTAGTAACAAGATTCGAGAAGTCAATTAGAGCTAAGAAGTTAACTTCTCAATTTATTGGTCCTTTTGAGATTCTAAAGAGAATTAGACCAGTTGCGTATAAGATAGCTTTGCCACCGTAGTTGTCTAGTGTCTACAATGTGCTTTATGTATCGCAATTCAAGAAGTATCAACTGATCCCTCACATATGATAGAATCGGAGGAGATTGAACTCTAGGAGAATTTGACCTATAAAGCTGAGCTAGAATGAATCATAAATGTGAAAGAGAAACAATTAAGAAATAAGACCATATGATTGGTTAAGGTTTTCTAGCAAGGCACGACTCCAAGCGATGCTACCTAAGAGATAGAGGATAAAATGAGGCAACAGTATCCTTACCTATTTCCTTAGGTGTGTATTTATTTATTTTATGAATTTTGGGGATAAAATTCTTAAAAGGAAGGAAGAACTATAACATCATGAATTTCTTAATCTCATGATTGGCTGTTAATCAAGGGTAAAATGGTAATTAGTGTAGGATTAGAGATTTGGATGATTACTTGATAAGCTGACTTGTTGAGAAGTTGTATGAATAGGTACAGGTGGAAGAATAGCTTTTTGGGTCGAAGTAAGTATGCAGAGTGAGAATAAATATCACTATACCATATGCCGTGCCTTATGCTACATACACCACTGCATATGAACTAGAAAATGACTTTTTAAGTTGTGAAATTTCAGAAATCTTAGAAGGAAGAAATTGAGAACGCATTAGAGAAGGAGAGAAAAAGGGCTGAGAAGCTAAGGCAAGTTGTTTTGGGTCATTTGAAGGTGCACTACTTAGTGGGTAAGCTACGTATAACTCTTACCTTCCATTTTACACAAATTTCTTTGACAATAAGTTATAGGGAAATTGAATCAATGAATTTTAAAGGGTTTAATCCTTGCCCAATAGTAATAAAAAGGTTCTCAAAAGTTAAAAAGAGCTTTGCGACTGGTTTAAAGCTGAAAGGTAGAGTTTTGGACCCGTAAGCCTAATTTAGCCCTTAGAGAGAGAGAATTTAGGTTAGAAATCTAAGTTAAGTGAAATAAGACCGATTGAGATGATATAAAGTAGTAATCAAGTAGTAATAGACTTAGAATGGATAAATAAAAAAGAGTTTGTGGATGAATATAGCCCTAGGTAGTAAATATGAGTTTTTGGTCAAAAAGAACTAAATGACTAAAATGTGCCAAATGTGTTCAAATTGGCATATTGGATTGTGAGTTGAGAAAGGAAGCTTGTGATAAGTTGTTATGGTAGTTAAAATCCATGGTAACTTTTCTACTGATAGAAGGGTTAAGGTAACTGAATAACTTCCTTCGTCTGACTATTTAATGTAAATGTGTATGAGTATACTATGTAGTGCAAGAACTTGTTATAGCATTGTGTGAATGTTGCATGAAATAGTTTTTGATAGAATAAAAGCATTAAAATGGGTGTTTTCAAATAGTATGTTAATATATTTATCATGTATGAGAAAACTTGTAAGGTGGTGATGAGGAACTTTAAATGGTTTAGAAAACATGATTATAAGGGTGGGAGTTCACCCGAGTAGAGAGGTGGTGATAAGACCATGTGGCATATTCTCCTTAGTGTTCGGTAGGGTGCTATGTTGGAGAATTACCTCCTTAATGCCTTAAAAGATGTGGTGTTGGAGAAGATCTCTTTAGTTCCTATTGAGATGTGATGTTAGAGATTTGGGACTCTTTAGTGTCTGTGTGATATAGTGTTGGAGTCAATGACACCCATTGTGTGTATTAGGGGAAACCATAATCTGGAAGTGAGATAGAACACCGTTGGCCAGGTGTTTCTATCACTAAAGATGAGCTCAAGACTAATGAGAGTGTACATTGGTCTAAGGCGAGCCTATGGTTTTATGTCGAGCTGATTTAGAGGTTCGGTCGGTAGTAATCATGCTATGGTATATTATGTGATATTTGTGCAAGTAAAATAGTAAAAAGTGTAAAGAGGTGAAATGTGAAACGTTGATGTGGCTTACATGAAGTTGTGATATATGCTATATTATTGAGGTTTAAATGATATATTATGATTTACTTTCATATAATTGCACGTTATAGTCAGGAGAAGTGAGTTATTTTATTGTTGAGATTTTTATCTCACCCCCGTGGTTACATTTTTATAGGATCGGGTAGTGATTAAGGCAAGGGTAGAGAGATGGGACTAGCATAGTGGTGTTGTTGTTGTGAAAGTCTCTATGATTGTGTAATGAACAGAGAACTAATGTATATATGTGTATATGAGTTGCCATATAGCTACATGTATGACTTAGGTAGTTATTTTGTGGAATCTTAGCCCAATTGTATATATATTTGATTAAATGAATCAAGGGCTAAAATCTAGGTGTGTTTTTGTTGTAATTGTTGCTGATATTGGTGAATCTTAAGCCCAAGGGAGAAATTATGATGAAATGAGTAATGTAGAGCCAAGATTGAGTAATACATATATTGTGAATGTGGATGTGTATGTTTATGTTGAGAGAAAGGCCAAGTGGACCAAGTTATGTCAAGTGATGGCAATTTGTGAAAGTTTATGAAATGTGAAAATTGACTGTTGAGGGGTCAAATTTCAATATATGCATATAATTATGATATATTGTGGTCAATCAAGTGTTTTAGGTCCTTTTAGACTTGATTCAAGGCCTTATATGGTCTGATAAGAGAAAAGGATCGATTTGAGTGCTTGGGGTGCAAAATTTTCAAAAAAAGTGACTTTTTGCACCTGAGTTTCTAAATTTTGATTGAAATATTAGATCGTGTCCAAACTTATCTCATTAGCTAGCTTATGAGTTAACCATCATGTGGGTACTTGAATCACTCCAGCTGGATGTTGTATGTGAAAACAAAGCACGCCAGAAGTTTGTTATTTTTGCTGTCAAAATGATAGCATAAATTTAGACAAGCACACCGTGGTGCATGGCACAGAAAGATTGAGTGTGTGGCTTTGTGCCACATGCCGTGGTGCACGTACTTAACTATGTGGCACATGGACTAATTGCTAACTTGTTTCTCTTGGTTCCAGTGGATGCAATTGAAATGGGAATGCTTATGGATTGTGTCCAATACACATAATACAAATGTGTGATGTTTCCACTATGAGTACTCAAATATATTATGATTTTTGATGATTTTATGAAACAAGTCTTCGGCTGAAGCTTTTCTAATAATATTATTACTTAATTGTGTATTTGGTTGTGGTGATTCCTGTAATCTTCTCCTGTATTGAGGGATATGGGTGGGGGTTACATTTGTTGCCGATACTCAGTCTTATTTTTTCCAGTAACCTCTCAGCTTTCCACTTTGTATCACTGCTATGCTAGAGATATGTGGAATAAGCTGATAGATCATTAAACCTTCTTATGAACTCCTCTTCATCTAGATCTCCCTGCCTAAATGCATGAAACTCCTCTTCCTTCTCAATTCTAAATGAGACTAGGAAATACTGATTAAAGAATACTCTCTTGAACTTATCCTAACTCAACCGAATACCACCAGTCGGCCTCATTGACTCCCACCACCTCTTGGCAGTACTAACCAGCTGCACCATCGCTAGGATAACCTTATGCTCAAGGTTATAGATCATACCTCAAAGATGGTTTCTAGTATCTTGATCTATACCTTTGCTTCCCCCTCTCTTATACTACCATTGAAAGTAGGTGGGTTGAATCGAACAAACATCTTCTAAGCACGATCAATAGATGGATCAATTCTAGGAATATCTCGTCTACTAGCCGAACCCTGGAATGGTCTAGGTCCACTCTATGTTTCCTCTTGCACCAGGATATTCTAAGCCTCAACTCTCTCTTGTTGCTCTCTTTCTCTTAGGATCGTGTCATGATCCCTAACAGTTTGCCTTATATCTACTACCATATATTTGAGCTCATCATGTCTATCCCTTCATGACTAAACTGGTTGAGCTTCTGGAGGTTCTAGTTCTTGCTCCTCCTCTACAACCTGTCTAGACACAGCACTAGCACGAGTACCTCTCCTCATACTATATTGTACTATTTTCTCCCCTCCTAAGGACAAAAATAAGAAACACAAAAGACATTAGGGAAAGAGTCATGTAATGAATAATTATAAGTTGCTATATCTCTAAATGAATGCATCAAGCATAATCAGGTCTTGAAACTTGAGAAACTGATACCAAAATGTAACCCTCCTTTATATCCACTTGATACAGGAAAAGATTAACAAAATCACCTCTAAAACACACTAATTCAGAAATCATAGAATTTATTTGAAAAGCTAATTGTGATATTTTCTTATAGACAGAAGATCAATAAACTTTTGTAAAAATTTCACCATAATCGCCCCTCTAAATAGGACCTTCCGAAGTCTCTACAACAGCAATATATAATCCAAATTAGAATCCTATTTATAGTTAACATGGAGTATACCTAATTATAATTTTAAAATATAACAACTAATTAACCATTTACAGCACAAGAAAGATATACATGAAAGGTCTTCTCCTCAATTCAATAAGGAGTCTCTCATAGATCAATAGGAGGTAGATCATCAATTATATCACCTGAGACTAAAAATATTTTTAGTGAATAACATCCCAACCATAACATTTTGTAGATTCAAAATGAATAAACTATAATATATATATAAATTAAAGAGAAAGCAATTCAATGTAAACAAATTTGTAAGCTCGAAATATAAGTTTTATATAACTTCAATATTGAGAAACTAAAAACCTATAATAATAAAATCGCTTTAACATTTGATCTTGACAATTCAAAATAATTAAATAAATGCATAAATAAAAATAATAACATTGCTAATTAAAGACTAGAGTGTGAAATCATCAATTAATTAAAATTCAATTTTTCTAGGGATTTATCAAAGCAATTCACACAAGTGGACACACAGTCCATCAGGGTAAAAATCCAAACATGGCTGTAGCCATGAAACAAACATGAGTATGAGACTTACGAATAACAAACGTGAGAACAAAGTTTATGAAAATCAAACTAGCTAATCATTGACCATGGCATGCTAAGGGCTAATGGAATTGCCGTTAGTAACCAGTATTGTGTATAAAATCTCCTTCAAAATAATTTTCAAACATGCGAGAAAATTATCACTTTCAAAATATAGTTCCCATTATCAAAGTCAAAAGCATGAATAGTTTTAAGCATTAAAACTTGTCAGAATAAAATTTTGTATCCAATGCTCATGCTTGCATTTATTAAATAGTTAAAATTTTTCAATGCTAATGAAAAGGATTTTTATCAATCTTGAAAGGATATCTCATAAGAGGTAAAACATTTATATGCTATGATGAATCATTTTTCACCACCATCTTATAACTTAAAGAAAATGAAGAAATTTAATTAACAAAGTATCCACTAATCAACATAATTATTATTAAAATAATTAATGTAACAAAGTAAATTTCAGTAATAAAAGTTAATTGATAAATTAGTTGGGATGCTATCCACTTGCTTAAGATATTCCTAAGTACACAAATTACTCCTAATCAATAGCTTTTGTAATATTGTCTGCTTGTTAATTCCCTCAGTTCATGATGGTCGAAACAAGTAGAAGAGGAAGTAGTAATTGCATGAACATGGAGGAAGAAGAAGAAAGTTTGATACGCTCCATAACACAGCAAGGACAAAGGAGGGAAAAGAACTTCAGCACTTGAATTAGGGCAAGACAATGAAGGAGGAGAGACAATAACACGTCACAAGGCACACAAACAGAGGAGGAAGCATAGTGACTAGCAAAAACACAGTGATAGAGGGAGGAGATGCTATTACACAAAGGAGGAGGAAGAAGAACAAGCTTTACTCACCCACACCTAGACAACGCCAATGAGGAAGGGAGAAGAAGAGATTGATAGTAAAGCCTACAGAAGGAGCAAATAGATCGACTTTGAAAGGATTCTTGGCAGCAACAAACTCTCAGAAAACTAGATACCTACATTGGCGACCAACTGGAATGGAGGACGCAAGCAAAGCATAAATATTGATCAGAGTGTTCTCTCTCTCTCTCTCTCTCTGTTCTAGTATGGAAATTTTGAAGAACAGAGGTGAAGATAAAAGAAAGAAGCTGTCGATTTATTTGTCATTCTCATCTCTTTTTTTTGTTTAGGGGCAAAATGGTAATTTTATGCAATATAGACAAAAATGAAATCTCCCCTTTTTATGCATAGTGAGGATTCGAACACAAGACTTCAATAACAAGGGCCAACAAAAATTCCACCAAGCTACTAATACATGTTGTCATTCTTCCTCTAACAATTATAAAAATACAATAAATTTATCTTGTTATTTGATCTAGCTCTATAATTATAATATAGGTATTACAGCCTTAGACGAATGTACACTCTCATTGTCCTGAGCTTACCTTTAGTAGTATAATTACCTAGCTAAAGTTGTTCTATCTCACTTTCGAACTATGGTTTCCCTTAATACACATAATTGGGTGTCGTTGACTCCAACACTGTATCACACAGACACTAAGGAGTCTCATATGTCCAACACTGCACCTCAATAGGCACTAAAGAGATCTTCTCCAATATCGTACCTTAAAGGGCACTAAGGAGATATAATTCTTGAACACCATACCCCGTCGGGCACTAAAGAGAATATGCCATATGGTCTTTTCTCTACTTCTCCACTCGGGTGAATTCCCACCCCTATGATCATGCTTTTTAAATCATTCATAGGTTCCTCATTCACCACTGTATATACTTTCTCATACATAAAACATATATATATATATATATTACATACCATTTAAAATCACTTTTTTTAGTACTTTTATTCAATTAAAATCTATTTCATGCAACATTTACATAATGCTATAAAACATGCTTAATCTAAAACAAGTTCATGTACTACATAGCATACTCACACGTAGTTATATTAAATAGTCAAACAAAGAAAGTTATTCTATTACCTCAACTCTTCTGTCTTTAGAAAGGTTACCTATGGATTTCAACTACCATAACAGCTTATCACAACCTTCCTTTCTCAACTCACACATTCAATATGCCAATTTGAATACATTTGGCATAATGTAGTCATTTAGTCCATTTTGACCAAAAACATATTTACTACTTAGAGCTATATTTAGCTATAAATTCTTTTTCATTTATCCATCTTAAGTTAATTACTACTTTACATCACCTCAACCAGTCTCATTTTATTTAAACACAATTTCTACCTTAAAATTTCTCTCTCTTAGGGCCAAATTGAGCCTATGGGTTCAAAGCTTTACTATTCAACTTTAAACTAGTTGCAAAGCTCTAATTTATCTCCCAAGAACCTTTTTATTACCATTAAGCAAGAATCAAAACCTTCAAACTTCACTGGTTCAATGTCTCTATAACTCATTTTTAGAGAAATTTATGTGGAATGGAAGGTAAGGATTATACATAGCTTACCTGTTAAGCTATCAATCAAAATTACCTTCTACCGCTCTAAAATAGCTTGCCTAGTAGACCTTAGCTTTCTTTCATCTCCTTTTATGTGTTTTTAAATTCTCTGTTTTGAAAATCACCCAGATTTCATGACTTAAGGGGTCATTTTTTTTGTCTATACACTGTGGCACATGAAGCACAAGCCACGGTGCATGGCAGAGTGAGATTAATTCTCACCATGCATACTTTCTTTGATCTAAAACACAATCCTTGCACTCGTGCCTATTCATTCAACATCCCAATGAGTCAAATTATCAAGTAATCATTTGAATCTCTAATCCTACACTAATACCACTCTATCCTTGGTTAACGGCTAATCATGAGATGAAAAAATTTAGGATATTACATTTATGGTATGCCTAAGAGTGATCCATAGCTCCTAATTACCATTGTATGCTATGATTGTGTGGTTATTAATGGTAATGTCAAGGAAGACATTACATGTACATCCCTTAACTTCAATTTTATTATAATTTCTCTTAGTATGAGTTATAGAGAGGTTGAATCAAGGAAATTTAAGGAGTTTGTTTCTTACCCTATAGTAATAAAAAAATTCTCGAGATTTAAATTAAGTCTCTATGATTGGTTTGGGGTTAAATGATAAAGCTTTAAAGCTATAGGCTTAAATTTGGCTCTAAATCAAAGGAAAAAAAGGGGTAGAAGTTTAGTAGAGGTGAAATGGGATTGTTAAAAGTGATATAAAATGACAATTGAGTGGTAATGAGCTAGATTGACTAAGTAAAAAAGAATGGATAGGTATAGCTTTAAGTAACAATTAAGTGTTTTTGGCCAATTGGATTAACTAACTAATAGTGCCATTTGTGTGTAGATTAACATATCTCACATGTAGAGTGAGAAAGGAAGATTGTAGTGAATTCTTAGTGGTTTTGAAAGTCCACGAGTAACCTTTCTTGTGGTAGAAAGGTTGAAGTAACTAAATAACTTCCTTTACTTGATTACATTTATAACTATTTGGGAGTATGAATATTGTTGCATGAAAAGGTTTTAGAATAAGCATATTTGCCAAATGAATGTTTATTACATGAAATTGATTTTTAAAGAACTAAGTTTATGACTTGCATGCTTTGCGATTATATATATGTGTGGTTTTATATACATATGAAAATGTGGTTTATACAAAAGCATGATCTTAAGGGTGTGAGTTCACCTGTAGGGAGAAGTAGTGAAAGACTATTTAGCATTATTCTCCTTAATACCTAATAGGTGTGGTGTTGGAGAATTGTATCTCCTTAGTACCTATTAAGGTGCGATATTGGAGATTATCTCCTTAGTGCTTATTGAAGTACGGTGTTAGAGATTTAGGCCTTTTAGCATTTATGATGCAGTGTTGGAGCCAATGATGCCCTATTGTGTGATGGAGGAAATCATAGTCCAAAAGTAAGATAGAACGTCTTTAGCTAGATAATTCTACCACTTAAGGTGTGCTTAGGGCCAATGAGTGTGTGTGTGCATTAGTCTAAGATGAGCCTATAGTTTCAACCGGGGTAACTTGGAGGTTTAGATGGTAGTGATCATGCTATCAGTGGTGAATTGTTGTGAAAATACTTATGAAAGTGGTGAAATGTGATAAAGTGAGTTTTATGATATTGCTTATGTTTAAATGTATATTATGCATACTTACTTAGAGTTACATGTGATAATTGATAGCAGAAAGTTATTCTATTATTGAGGTTATTATCTCATCCCTTGATTACATTTTTATAAGTCATAGTAGTGAGCAAGGCAAAGGGAAAGTTTTAAGACTGGTATAGTTGTGATGTGAAAACTTTAAGTTTTGTGTAATGAACATTCCTCTTGCAATGATTGTATAAGAGTTGCCATAAGAGTTGTATGCATATTTAAAGTAGTGAATTGTTAAGTTTTGTCATGATTTTGTAAATCTTAGCCTATATATATAAATATGTGGTGAAATGAGAAGTAAAGGCTAAGATTTAGTTGAGAACTTATTAATATGATAGTGGCGAATGTTTGGTGAATGAATTAGATTTTACCCTAAATATTATATTGTGTTGATATTTTGGAAAAGTTCACATTTATGGAAATGGGCTGTTGAATGGCTAAATTCTAATCTATGTACATATGATATAAATTGTGTTCAATTAGATATATAAGGTCCTTTTTGACTTGGTTTAAGGCTTAAAATGGTCTTATGAAGCAATATGAGCGATTTGAGTGCTTGTGTGTGCTAAATTCTTTTAAAAAGTAGCTTTTTGCACTTGGGTGTCTAAATTTTGTTTTGAGCACTGAATCATGTCGAAACTTATCTCATTAGCTAGGTTATGAAATAAGCTTCGTGTAGGTGCTTGAATCACTTTGATCGGATGTCATATGTGAAAATGGCCCACGTTAAAAGTTTGCCTTATGAATTGTCAAATAATAGTAGCAAATATTGTCATGTGTGCCGCAATGTATTGCGTGCCATGCCCAATGCATAGTATAAAGAAGGGTTGTTTATGGCTCTGTGCCACATGTCATGACACATATAGTGTACATCACAGTGTATGGCCCAGTTTCTGACTTTATTTCTTTATTTTAAAGGCATGTATTGAATGTGATGAATGCAAGTAATAGTCTTCCACTGTGCAATGATTATTTTGTATTGAATTTCAAATGATTTCAATGATTTGTAAAACAAGTCTTGGGTCCCAAGCTTTTCAAATAAGATTTTTTAGTACAGTTTGGTTGTGAATGTGGTAATTTGGTTATCCCCTCCTAATGTCAGGTAGATATTGGGAGAGGTTGCATTGAACCAAGATAAATCTTTGGTGTTAAATCTTTTACTTCTTGCATCTATATTTCTCTCTTCATAATTCTCTAGAAAAATTATGTGTCACCTAATTCACCCCCTTGGGTGCCAACCTTATCCAACAACCTCCAGTGAGGAGCCTCTAAGATCAGCTCAGTTCCCAGTACTAATTCAATCAAGAACTCTATTTCCCACCTAAGCGATGACAATCTAGATACCTCTTTAGAGAAAACCTTAGGGTATTCATTCAACACCACAATCTTATTAATGCCCTTATTGTAATGTCTTCCTTGACATTACCAATTAATCACCACATTCTACCACACAATGGTAACTCTAAGTTATTAAAATCCTAAGTTTACCTTAATCATATCAAATTTTATTAATATAAGATAAAAATTTTTAAAATGTTTGGGATCTTAAAATCCTTTAAAAGATATGTTTAAACTCTAAAGTATAGGTATTTGTACACAATGAAAGCATATAGGAATGCAAAATGACATTACATAAGAAAATAGAAGGAAAAAGGTCATTGTTGCCCAAACAGGCACATATGTCTCAACATATAACACTAGTACAAGTGCAAGTTGTATTTTTATTTGATTTGGTCTATGGAATTTTTCCAAGATAGATGATTTTATGTGAATATGTAAAGTAGCCCTATGTGATGTGAATCAGGGCATTTAGGTGGCCAAATTGTATTATAAGTGCATGATTATTGATATGTTTAAGAAGGTGAATATTGTTGATATGTTTTGAGATGTGGTTAATGCCTTATATGTGGTTAATGACATATGGCTATGGTTTGGGCACTTGGATGTGAGAAAATGACATTAAGTGGCCATTTGGCATCCAGGTGTCTAACTTTCAAATGAAACATCAGATTGAAATAAAACTATATCATTGGCTAGATTATTTTAATAAGCAATGTGTGGACACTTGAATCACTTTAATCAAACATCGTATATGAAAATGGAGCACATCCAAAATTAGACTAGAAAAGTTACTATGGAAGCTTTTTCCTATCATGAGTATGTGTGTCACAGTATGAGGGTCACATGCCACAACGCATAGTACAAGGTCTCCTTACCTATACTCCCTTGCTTCAACTCATGAAATTCTACCTTCTTTTCAATTTTAGAGGCAATTGAGAAGTAATGGTGTATGAATCATTCCTTAAATTTGTCCCAAGTCCAATGGGACCTAGCAGTCAATCTCACTGAATTCTTTTAATGCTTTTCCTACTTCACAAACAACACAAAAGCCATAGTAAAATTTGCTTTACTGAACATGGGACCACCCTGAAGATGGTTTTTAGATGCTTAACCCAATCCTCTACTTCACCCTCCATACTTACTTAAATCAAAGGTAGGTGGATTAAATCATGAGAAGTTCTTCCAAGCCCAATCTATAAAAATCTCAAAACTACTACCACCTATAGCCCTATATTACTTAGGTGTACTTTCTTTATATGCTTCTTCTTCATACATCTCCTCTTTATTCTCAGTTGTCCTACTATCTCCATAAGCTCTATCATTCCTCGATGCACCTTTCTCCCTTTCATTACTGTGAATTTCCCTTATCAACTCCCTCATCTCGTTCAGTAAAGCTTTATTACCCTAATGCTCAGGCTTAAGCTATTCTAGGTTCTCTTATTCCAATATGGGAATTTGATTATCTAGCTGGACATTTGTGTTAGGTAGATTACTAATAGTAGTAGATCTAGCAAATCCTAAGAACCTTGGAATCTAAATTGTCAAGTGTGCTATGAAGAGAAAGAAGATTACTAAAGTTATAACAAATAAGATGATAAGTTCAAGCTAGAAATGATATAATGCTCCAAGCATTATTAGAATTATTAAATTTTCACATTGATCTCAGAGAAACATAATTATTTGTATCTATGAGCTTGTGACATATTGAAGAAGAAGGATTAATAAGAAAAAGAAGGAAGAGCTCAAGAAGGAACAACAGTGATAGGTCATATTTGTTACATACTTTTCTTAGGCATTTATGACCACATTTCATACTAAGGAACCTAAAATGTACATTTTTGGTGTTAAATTAAGGTTTTGGATCTTAGAGAGAAATTATGCATATTAGTGGTATTTTGGTCATTTTTCACTTTGTTGGGAATTAAGGGACAAATCTAGAGTTTTATGTATGCATTGGTATTAGGTTCATTTGGGTCAAAATATTTAGTCTTGAAAGTTACATTTAGACCTAGGGCTAAAAAATCAACATTTTGAGTTGGCTTGTCAATATGGCAAGTTTGACCTAATTTGCATACATGCATGGCCACCTTATATTTCTCGTGTGTATCTGTGAAGTTTTGAATGGATGTTGAAGCCACACCAAAAAGATATTAGGGTTTGAATATTTTTATACTTTATCACATTTGCAAATACCTTAGTGAAAATTCATGTTGTTGTCTTAGGTGGCACTTTACATAGAAGAGACTTATGGTTAATGTAATGTCCACCTTGACATTACCAAAATTCACCATACAATCATAACAAACAATCATAATTAGGAGCAAAAATTGCTCCTAAGCTTACATTATAAATATAAGGGTTAAAACTAATAATCCTTTAAAAATAATTGTGAAATATTTAGGATCCCATAAAAATCCTTTAAATTGATAGTTTGAGCTCAAACTTAATGATTTATATAGGGATTGGAAGCATGGAAAAATTTTGGGAAGCAGCACACTTTAAAACAGGGCAAAAACATGTCATTTTTGAGTGTTTTGGTCTATGCCCCGTGGCTCATGGTCCATGCGCTACAGCATGTGTCACAGAAAGCCAAGTTTTCTCGCTGTACCATGCACCACGTCGCATGTGTCTATGACAGCAATGCTATCATGACAGCTTTTCTGAATGAACTTCAAATGCACGCCATTTTTGCATCCGATGTCCGATTAGAGTGATTCAAGCACCCACGCAAAGCTTATTCAATAAGCTAACTAAGGGTATAAGCTTTGTTACAATCTGACACCGTATGAGAATTTTAGACACTTATATGCAAAAGTCAGTTTTTAAAGAGATTTTCAAGCATCCAAGTACCCAAAACTCATAACTTATACCATTAACCCATTGTAAGGCTTGAACTCAATGGACCAAAATATACTTGAGTGACCAATCAAACATATAAAAACATACCAAACACAAAATTTGGCCACTCAATTGCCATTTTGCCTAATATGGCCAAAATACACAATTAACACTACAAGCACTATTTGGCCTCTATTGCCATATAATACCCTGCAAATACATTATCACCACATAGATAGAACATTCCTTGCACTTGTATTAGTATTTTAGCCTATCACCACAAAAATTCCCACATATTCACACCATATACAATAGTGGGCTAAAATACAAAACAACATAGTATGAAACAAGTGCAACCAATCAAAATGATATGCATTCTTAGTTGGAAACATATAATATCATTCATATAAGTTTATGTACATGACTCAAAATGAAATCGGGCTTTACAACGAGAATGTAGCAAGTATGCTAGCCCTTGCCTGATTCCCTCCCTGGCTCAGTCTTACTAGTAGAACCTGTAAAATGATAACCATAGGGTGAGATAAAAATTTCAGTAACTAAGATAATCTACATTATTGATTAACAAGCTAAGTTATAAACAAGCATTAAAATAATTAACATAATCACATCATATAAGATCACCACAAATTTGCATGCATGGTCCCTAACTATTCAGTCCTGTAATACTCTCGACCGAACCAGTAGGCTATTTCACATAACCAAACCACATGTATGGTTCCCAAGCTCACCATCTATGGTAGGACTACCCGGCCAAGGTGTCCTAAACTACTTCTAGACTACCGGTTCCCCTTATTATAAGTAATTGGGTGTCGTTACTCTAACACCACATCCTACGGATGCTAAGGAGCATAATCTCCAACTCCGCACCCTTTTAGGTACTAAGGAGAGTAAGTCTCCAACACTGCACCAATTTTCGGGCACTAAGGAGAGTAAATGCTACACTTGGTATCCCGAGGTGCCAGCAATGCCATATGGACTTAATTTTCACTATCTTCACTAGGGTGACCTCCTATCCTCTAATATGCCACATTTCACTACATATCTCTGCTTGACCATGCATAAACAACTTTCCAAACAAATATAACAAATCTTATCATTTACTTCAAAAATATAGAATTTCACAAACCAATACGCCACTCATTTTCTAGAATAATTAACCTTTAATGAATTTATACATATATACTCAACAAATCATACAAAAGCAACTTGAGAATAACTTATACAAGGTAATAAATAGCGTAAATTATCTAGTTACCTTAACCCTTTTGTTACTAAAAGGTTACCCATGGCACTAAATTCCTTCTTGTGTCAAGGTAAGTCTTCCCACACCATAATCTACATAAATAAGCACTATATGTTAATTTTCAATTAACACAAGTACTATTAACAACCAATAACTCCCAATTCTCCCACTTCTCACTCAAATTCTCAACAAATAGGCTTGTCAAGATTACAATTTGTTCACACAATCCCTTAAAGCCTCCTTATACTCTATCACAACATAAAACTTAATATCTCAACTTATCACACTTCAACACCCTATGATCAAGTTAAGGCTTGATCCAAAATTCACCAAACAAGAAAGTAGCTTCCTATTACCATATATCCAAGATCAATAAACCTAAATTAAACCTTTAGAGTCAAGAGAAACCTTTAAAACATTGACTCATGGATTAATCCAATTAGACCAAATTCTCACTCTTCCAAATCCCATGGAAAATGAGATGAAAAGGTAGAGGAGAAGGGTAGAAAACTTATTCAAGAGTTTGAAAGCTCAAATTATCTTCAAAATCCTCCCAAATTGATGCCCTAATAGTTCCCAAAGTTGCCCCCTTCGTGCTCTAGGTTTTGCACCCCAAAATCTGTCAATTTCTGATGATTTGTGAAATTTTAAGTTGCCTGTTGTGCCGTGCACCGCAACGCTCGCCATACAAGCCGCGACTTACGATGCAGTGAGCAAAATGTTGATTTTGCTCCCCTCAATGCCACCCGACTTCATCTGAGTTTTATCCTATCTTAATTTAGAGTCAAATATGACCTAAAAATCTAATTAGCATCCCAAAAACATAATTAAATAAATTAATCATATTTTTAACTAATTTATCCCTTAATTAATCAACTTTTTTAGATTTGAAGTTTTAGGATGTTATAGTTAAAGACTTGGCTTTGCACATAAGGAGCTTCAGGGAAAAATTTCATACCTGGATTTAGACTTTGGGGCATGAATTCTAGGGCTAAGAGAGAAGCACATGAGGTTTACTATGCACTTGCACATAATGGATCAAAGTTGACATCAACTTGGCTTGTCTTGCCATGATGGTTGCAAAATTGGTTTAAAGGCTTAAAGCAAATGGCATGAATTCCTATGTTGAAAGGGAAACATTATAGCTTGTGATGATCATACACATATTATATTGGAAAAATTATCAAGAACAACATTGGAATTATCACCCTAATGAACTTGCAACCTATTCTAACCTTAACCTCACCTTTCCTAATCACCTATAATTAGTTTTAAGGTAACTTGCTAATCAAGTCACCCATCATTATTTCATCTAGACACTCATTTTAAGGGTCCTTAGTTCATTTTTCATGTTATTGAATTCATTTGCTTAGTTTTCATCTTTCAAGTTCATCTTAATTCTCTCATTTCTCTCTCTATACTCTCAGTCTATCTCCTTTATATCTCTCATTCTAACCATCCAAATCTCATGAAAATTACATTAATTTCTTCTTCTCAACTTCCTCTCTATAAACCAGAGTCTTCACAAGGATCAAGCACTTGTAGCTTTAGGAAATTTCAAGAAGAAGTTGGCTATGATCATGGAGTTTTATCTTGGTGTCAACTTGAAGATGCAAAGCTAGATTCTTAAAGGAACTACTATGTGTAGAAAGAAGCCTTGATCTTGAAATTTCAAGTGATGATACATGTAATTGAGAGATATTAGTTGTAACTTGAATTTTGTTATGTTGAGCATGTATTTTTAGCCTTGTCTAGCTTTGACATAATCTTAGTTTAGTTTGATGAGATTAACATGTTTTCTTGCTTGTCATAATCTTACTAACTTGACTGCATGCAAGTATCTCATGTTTCATAATCTTGAGTATGTGAATTCCATTAGAACTTGCTTGACCTAATTGACTCTTGATTATAACACTTTGGTTGGTTTTTCTGCTAACTAGGCTGTGGCTTATCCTCTTTCATAATCTTGAATCAAGGTTGATCAAGTGCTAGTTAAGTCTTAATTAATATAACTAAGTAACTAAAACTAAAGACAAGCTCTTCTCTCCTTCTCATACACAATTTTCTTTCTTCTTTATTTTCTTAAGCTGAAAACATCTACCTTAAGCAAAATCTATGCCATGCACCACGACGCATGCAAACATGCCACTTCACATGACGCAGTGAGGCTAATCTTACTAGTACTTACGCGTTATGTCTTGAATCACAGTTCTACCATTCAACCCTATTAAAATACTAGCCAAACAACACCACACATTAATCCATCATCTAAAACCATAATCAATCCACTAATTACTAATTTACCTCTAATTAGCAATTTGTAACATTTTAAATTCTTGATTCTTACATTAATACTAATTAAGGGGTGAATTAGTAATTTAATGTAAGACTAGGACTTTAGATAGTGGAATGTTACTTTGAGTCTTTAGGATATTATATGAATAGATTAGAGTGGGATAATAAAACTGTGGAGCAGAGTGTATGTGCAGGGTGAGGAGTTCCCTCATTATGCCATGCACCGCGGCTAAAACTAGATGTGTCGTGATGTATGGCACAAAATTTTGATAAGTTAGGATATGTAGGGCTTGTTAAAAAATGAGGAAAATAAAGAAAAAGAAGCTCAGGCATGGAGAAGAGATGGCGCTCTGCTAACGCATGAATTTTTAAAAGTGAGGATGATGTTTTTGATCTATTACTTATTGGGTAAGTCTTGTACTGCCTTAACCTGCGATTCTACCTTTTTTTTCTCCTAGTTTAAACTATTGAAAAATTGAATTTGAAATTTTTAAGGAGATAATTTCTTGCCCTATAATAATAGAAAGGATCTTTATAGTTAGATTAGAGATTTGAATCAATTTAAGTTGAAATAATAAAGCTTTAAAGCTGTAGACTCAAGCTGTTTGAATTAGAGAAGATAAATGGGAAAATTTTGAGAATGAGCATATTAAGGTTTAAAATAAGAGGTGTTTATGTGTAATAGGTAGAATGGATTTAAAATTGATAGTTAGGGTTATTTAAATGCTTAATTGCTATAATTTGCACAGTTAGTCAATAAGATAATTAATTTTGGTTGCCAATTTTTGTGTAGATTTTCATGTGCGATAAGTTAAATAGTGAAAGGGATTTAAGTAAGGTTGTGGAACATGGGTAACCCTTTCTTGTGAATAGAAGGGTTGAGGTAACCATATAGTTTGTTATGTTTATTATCTATTATAATTGAGTAAAAGTAAATGTGTAATTGTGAATGTGTTTGTTTTGTGAGTTTCTATACATGATTTTGCATTGTAAATGGTTTTAGCATGAAATTGATTTGTAAAATGAAAGTTGGATGATTTACTGGATTTGATTGATCTATATATATGTGTTTATATTTGGTATAAAGTGTTTAAAAGTAGTAAATTATGCATGAAAAGCATGATCATAGTGGGTAAGAGTTCACCCAAGGTATATATGGATGTGTGTGTGTGGAGATATGAGTGAATAAGTCCATATAGTCAATTTGGCACCATGTAACATCCGGTGCAGTATTATATTCGGGCTGGTATAATAGGTCACTTGGCATAGCATTATATTAAGACTGTTACCATAGAACATTCGGGCAATCTGGCAACTACTTGGTGTCCTTTAAGGTGTTGTTAGGAGTCAGCAATACCTCTATCACAAGTATGTGAAATGAGGGAAATCACAGTCTAAAGGTGGGATAAAATACCTTTGGCCATATGTTTTTACCACCAATGGTATGCTCTGGTCAATATACGATTGATCTAATAGAGCCTATGGTTTGAAGATAGAGAGCTTTAGAAGATTGGTGGATAGATGATCATGCTAGTGGTAATGAATATAGGAAAAAGGTTTATTAAGAGAAAAGTTATGTTATAATTGATATATATACTTACTCTAGTTTTGTTTAATTATAAGTGGTTATTTGTGTTAGTGATCATTTAATGAGCTATATTAGTTACTCAGATTTTGATTTCACCCATGGTATTTACATTTTTTAAGTTTAGTAATAGTAGTGCAAAGGGAAAGGAATTGGGTCGAGAGTAGAGAGTTCTTGGAAAAGTCCATTGTGAGATAGTGTAATGAATTTGTATGATAGTAGTTAGGTACTTGTATATAAGTTGTCATAGGAATTGTTATAATTGTGCAAAAGCATTTATAGTTGTAAACATAAGCATAGTTTCAATATACTAGCCCATAATATATGTATGTGTGAATATGACGAACAATGACAATGTGGGCTAGTGAAGAAGTGTATATGCATGTAGAAATGTGTTATGTATGTTATATGTAAAGCTTGGCCAATTTTATGGATTGAATGGGAAAATGTGATTATGCCCAAGTTTATGTGAAATAGGCCATTAACGAGCCAATCATGCATGTGCATGTGATATTGTGAATTTAATTGTTCAATCAGGTATAATTTTTCCATTTAAATGTGGTCAAGGCTCTAGAAGTAGCTAATGACTTGTGGTTTCAAATAATGATGCTCAAGTGGCCATTTTTGACAAAAAAATGGTCAAAATGCACTTGGGTGTCCAACTTTTTACTAAGATATTGATTGAAATAAAACTAGAGTCATTAGTTAGATTGTGAAACAAGCTTCACATAGTTGCTTGAATCATCCCAATCGGACATCAAATGTAAAAATAGCACACATTTGAAATTCACACCAAAAACTACTATTAACCAGTAGAATTTGGTGTGTGCGCCATGATGATAGCACAGAACATGATGTCAGTGACTCTATGCCACATGCCGCAGTGCATATGCTATGAGCCGTGACGCATGGCTCAATTTTTGTTCATATTTTATTATTTTGAAGTAGGAACCTCTTGAGATTTGCATACACCTGATTAAATGCTTCTACTATATGGCATGACTTAAATCATTTTTAAGAAATAATTTTGAGAAGCTTTATATTGGCATTCCATTTGTAACATTTTGAATTTCTTAATCCTGTGATTAACTGTTAACCGAGGGTAAAGTGGTAATTAATATGGGATTGGCAATTGGATAATTACTTAATAGTTTGACTTGTTAGGATATTGTATGAATAGATACGGGTGAGAGAATCACGTTTTAGGTTGAATCAAGTACACGTGGTGAGAATTAATCTCACTATACTATGCACCACAGCTTGTGTTGTATGTGTCGCGGCACATAGACCAAAAAAAGACCCCTTAAGTCATGAAATTTGGGTGATTTTTAGAAGGGAGAATCTAAAAACACATGAAAGGAGAGGAGAGAAAGCTGAGGTCTATTAGGGCAAGCTATTTGAAGCAGTAGAAGATGCTTTTGGTTAGTTACTTAGCGAGTAAGCTATGTATAATCCTTACCTTCCATTCTACCCAAATTTCTTTGAAAATGAGTTACAGGGAAATTGAATCAGTGAAGTTTGAGGAGTTTAATTCTTGCCTGATAGTAACAAAGAGGTTCTCCAGAGTTAATTTAGAGCTTTGTGACTAGTTCAAAGATGAATGGTAAAGCTTTAAATCCACATGATCAATTTGGCCCTAGGAGAGAGATTTTAGGGTGAAAATTTAGTTGAGTGAAATGAGACCGGTTGAAGTGATGTAAAGCAGTAATCAAGTAGTAATGGACTTAGAATAGATAAAATGGAAAAGAGTTTACAACTAAATATAGCCATAAGTAGTAAATATGTGTTTTTGTTCAAAATGGATCAAATGACTAAATTGTGCCAAATGTGTTCAGACTGGCATATTAAATGGGTGAGTTAAGTAAGAAAGCTTGTGATAAGCCGTTATGGTAGCTGAAATCCATAGGTAACTTTTTTAGTGATAGAAGGGTTGAGATAACTGAATAACTTTCATTGTTTGACTATTTGTTGTAACTGCATGTGAGTATGCTATATAGTACATGAATGGTTTTGAACTAAGCATGTTTTATAGCATTGTGTGAATGTTGCATGAAAATGGCTTTTGAGCGAAGAAATGAATAAGAAAATATGATTTCATATGGTATATTAATATAAATATGTTATGTATAAGAAAACATGTAAAGTGGTAATTAGGAACCTATGTAGTTTGGAAAGCATGATCATAAGGGTGGGAGTTTACTCGAGTGGAGAGGTAGTGATAAGACCATATGGCGTATCCTCTTTAGTATCCGACGGGGTATGGTTTTGGAGAATTATACCTCCTTAGTGCCTTTTAAGGTGTAGTGTTAAAGATGATCTCCTTAGTGCCTATTGAGGTTTGATGTTGGAGATATAGGACTCCTTAGTGCCTGTGTCATATGGTGTTGGAGTTAACGAAACCCCATTATGTGTATTGGGGGAGACCATAGTCAAGAAGTGAGATAGAACACCTTTGGCTGGGTGATTCTACTACTAAAGGTGAGCTCAAAGTCGATGAGAGTGTCTATTAGTCTAAGACGAGCCTATAGTTTCGTGTTAGGGTGATCTGGAGATTCGGTCAGTAGTGATCATGCTATATGATGCAATATGTGGCTATACGATGCAATATATGGCTATATGTGGTGTGTAAGTAGAGAAAAGTAGTGAAACAAGTGTAAAAGTGATAAAATGTTTGATATGAGTGATATTGGAATTTGAATATGTGATTATGTTATAATTAAAGGTATATTATGCTTTACTTTCATATAGTTGCATGTGATATCAATAAGAGTGAGTTATTCTGTTACTGAGATTTTTGTTTAACCCCCCGTGGTTACATTTTTACAAGACTGAGCAGTGATTAGGGTAAAGGAAGAGACTTAAGACCAACTTAGAGTCAAGAAGCCATGCAATTCTAGAGTCTATGTAACGAACTGGAAAACTTGTGTATGTATATATAGATAAGTTTTCATAGGATTGCATGCATGTTTTGAGTAGTGACTTTATGAAATATTAGCCCAATTGTGTATACATGTGGTGAAATGAATCAGGGCTAAGAATTAGGTGTATATATGTTGCAAGTGTAGTGAAAATGGTGAATCTTAAGCCCATGTATAAAATTATGTTGAAATGAGTAATTTGAGGCTAAGATTGAGTAATACGTATGTAATGAATATGAATATGTTAAGAAAAGGCCAAGTGAGCCAAGTTGTGCCAAGTGTTAGCAAATTGTTAAAGTTTATGAAATGTGGAAATTGGTCGTCGAAGGGTCAAATTTCAATATATGTGTATAATTAGGATTTATTATGGTTAATCAAGTGTATTAAGTCCTTCTGGAGTTGATTCAAAATGAGAGAGAGGGATCAATTTGAATGCTTGGGCACGTAAATTTGTTTAAAAACGTAACTTTTTACACCTTAGTGTCCAAATTTTGATCAGACTATTAGATTATGTCTAAACCTGTCTCATTAGCTAGCTTATGAGGTAAGCTTTGTGTGGGCACTTGAATCACTCTAATCGGAAGTCGTATGTGAAAATGGCACACACTGGAAATTTATCACTTTGCTACCAAAATGACAGCAGAAATTGGACAGGTGCGCCATGGCGCATGGCACAAAAAGTTATACACATGTAATTGAGATAGAAATTCTTATGGGTTGTGTCCACTGTGCAATCATATAGATGTATTATGGTTTTGATGATTTTGCAAAATAAGTCTTTGGCCAAAACTTTTCAAATAAATTCTTTGGTTACTGATTGTTATGTTTAAATGGTGATTTTGTTAATCTTCTATATCAAGTAGATATAGGGGAGGGTTACATTTTGATATCAATTTTTTGAGTTTCGAGACTTGGTTGTGGTTGATGCATTCATTTAGAGATATGGAAACTTATAATTGTTCATTATATGACTCTTTCCCTTATGTCCTTTGTGTTTTTTATTTTTATCCATAAGAGGGGAGAAAATAGTACAATATGAGGAGAGGCACTCATACTAGTGCTATGTCTAGATAGATTGTTGAGGAAGAGTGAGAGCCAGGAGTTCAACTAGTTCAGTCGTGAAGGGATAGACATAATAAGCTATTTGAGAAGCTCAAAGATATGATGGCAGATATAAGGCAAACTGTTAGGGATCATGACATGATCCTAAGAGGTAAAGAGCAAAAAGTAAGAGTTGAGGCTCAGAATATCCTGGAGTATGAGGGTGCACAGAGTAGACCTGGACCATCTCAGGGTTCAGGTACTAAGCAAGAGATTCCTGGCATTGTTCCGTCAATCAATCATGCTTGAAAGATGTTTGTTTAGTTTAACCATCTACTTTCGATGGTAGTATGGGAGAAGGGGAAGTTGAGCTTTAGATAGAGTGAATGGAAACCATTTTTGAGGTGGTGATCTATACCCCTGAGCAAATGGTTATCCTGGCCATGATGTAACTAGTTAGTGTTGCTAAGAGGTAGTGGGAGTCAATGAGGTTGACTAGTGGTATTCAATTGTGTTAAGATGCATTCAAGGTCTTTTTTCACCAATACTTTTCAATTTCCTTTAGGACTGAAAAGGAAAAAGAATTTCATGCTTTTAGGCACGGAGACCTAGATGAGGAAGAGTTCATCAGAAGGTTTAATGACCTATTGGCTTATTCCACATACCTCTAACACGTTAGTGATTCAAAGAGGAAGGCTTAGGGTTACTGGAAAAGATGAGACCTGAATATCACCAACAGATAGCGCTGCTTAATGTGACAACTTATAAGGAAATGTGCCATAAGCTGAGGGTAGTAGATAGGCATAGTAAAGAGGCCAATTTTGAGAGGAGATGAGATGGTATGGGGAGATTTTCATCCCCTTTAGGTCCGACAGGTGGAATTTCAAAGAGGCTTAGGTTTAGTTTTAGTTCTTCGGGAAGGAGTTATTTCATGAGAGGGTCTTAGTCTCGATTTATGCAAAGGGGATCAATTTAAAGAAGTGGTGTTGTGAGAATTGGGACTCTATAGTCTTCGAGGCAAGCATCGAATATTTCAGCTCCAACTCTGAGTACTAGAAGGATACCCCAGTATAACATTTGTGGCCAATCTCATCCAGGAAGATGTTGGGCTTGCTTCAAGTATGGCAAGTCAGGTCATATAGTTGATAGTTATTAGAGGGAAGGGTTGAGGGGAATAAGCAGAGATCTACAATTCCTAGTCGAGTATTTGTAGTCATGCAGGAAGAGGCGAGAGCATCTCCGAACTTAATCAAAGGTATAATTTTTGTTTGTGATTGCCGAGTAGAGGCACTGTTTGATTCGGGTGCCACTCATTCCTTTTTGTTTGAGGAGTATGTGGATAGATTAAATCTATCATTGTAAGAGTTACATGTTCTCACTAAAGTGACAATGCCTTCTGGATCGTCTAATATCACTAGTAGAGCTTGTCAAGGTGTGGAGATTTGATTTGAGAATAGAATTTCCAAGATCAATCTAATTTGTATTCCTATGAGAGGAATAGATGTGATTATTGGTATAGATTAGCTAGCAGCTAATAATGCTATACTTGATTGTGTTGGCTTTACTATCAGTGTTGTGTAGAACAGTGGATTCTTTAGAGCAACCTAAGTTCTTGTCAGTAGTAAGTGCTGAATAGTTAATTTAGCAAGGTTGTGATGCCTATATGGTGTTTTTTTGTCTCTAGTACAGTGTATGATGGGGGGATTGAGAAGATTAGGGTTGTAAGTGAGTTCCTAGAGGTATTTTTTCAATGAAGTGATTGGATTACCTCTTGAAAGGAAAGCAGAGTTTTCTATTGATTTAGTTCCTGAAACTGAACCAATATCAAAAGCCCATTATAGAATGTTGCCATTAGAATTGGCTGAGTTAAAGAAGAAAATTGAAGACTTACTAGATAAAGGTTTATCAAACTAAGCCTATCACACCCTGGGGATCACCAGTATTGTTTATGAGAAAGAAGGATGGTAGTCTACGTCTTTATGGAGATTATAGATAGTTGAACAAGGTAACTGTGAAGAACAAGTATCCTTTGTTGAGGATAAATGATCTTTTAGATCAATTGGCTAGTGTCTCAGTCTTCTCCAAGATTGACTTGAGGTTAGGGTATCATTAGTTGAGAGTTAGTGCCGTAGATGTACCTAAGACAGCTTTTAGAACTCGGTATGGGCATTATGAGTTTTTAGTTATGCCATTTGTTTTGACCAATGCACTTGCAATATTCATGGACTATATGAACTGTATATTCACGCCATACTTAGATTAGTTTGTGGTGGTCTTTATAAACGACATCCTTATCTATTTTGAGGATGAAGAGCAACATGTGAAGCATTTAAGGATGGTGCTTTAGATTTTGAGAGATAAGAAGTTGTATGCCAAGCTCGGTAAGTGTGAGTTTTGGTTGACGGAAGTCTAATTTTTAGGACACGTGATGTCAGCGAAAGGGATTTTGGTGGATCTGCATAAGGTTGATGCAATGTTGATGAAAGAGTGTCTTAGTTCAGTTACAAAGATACATAGTTTTCTAGGATTAACTGGGTATTATTGAGGATTTATCCACGGATTTTCCCACATAGCTTCTTCTTTGACTAAATTAACGTTGAAAGATCAGGCTTACATATGGAATGTCCGGTGTGAAGTGGCATTTTAGTAGTTAAAAGAGAAATTGATTACAGCTCCAGTGTTGATTATTCCTAATCTAAGGTTATTTTATAAGGTGTACATGGATGCATCGTTAAGAGGTCTTGATTGTGTCTTGATGTAAGACGGTCGGGTTGTAGCATATGCTTCTCAATAGTTAAGACCACATGAAGAGAACTATCTTGCACATGACTTAGAGCTTGTAACAGTAGTGTTTGCTCTAAAGATTTGTCCCCCTTACTTGTATGGTGTAGCATTCACTATGTTTAGTGACTATAAGAGTTTGATCGAAAGGAGATGAATATGAGACAAAGGAGATGGATGGAGCTTTTTAAGGATTACAATTTTGAATTGAAACACCATTTGGATAAAGCTAATGTGGTTGCTGATGCATTGAGCCAAAAGACTTTACATGTGGCAAGTCTTATGGTTAAGGAGCATAGATTGATGGAATCTTTCATTGAGTCGCAGCAGGATGCACTACTGAAGGCATTAGTTTGTATTTAGTCCATGAAAGTCAGTAATGATTTTTGAAGAGAATTGAGAATGGCACAACTAGAAGAGGAGAGTCTTCTAAGAATCAGAGAAGAAATCAAAGTGAATCAAGCCGATGACTTTAGTTTCAATGATGATGGTTTTGTTGTCTACCAAGATAGGATTTGTGTGACCGACGATGTCGATCTAAGAAAGGTTGTCTTGAGTAAAGCTCATTGTAGTAAATACACAATCCATTCAGGAGCTACAAAGATGTATCGGATGTGATGCGATATTGGTGGTAGCCTGGTATGAAGAGAGATGTTACGGAGTTTGTGACTCATGTAACCTTCCCTATATCTACTCAATATATGAGAAGATTACGGTATTATTACTGCCTCACATCAATTATAATAATTAAATTTCATTTCAAAAGCTTCGGTCAAAGACTTATTTTGCAAAATCAATTAATTTACAATACAATTAGAGAAATATATAGCGAAAGTAGATCATACACTCTTTTAATACATAATGGACATAACCTACCAACATTCCTATCCCAATGGCATGCATTTCATCACAAATAAAATTGAGAAATGGTTCATGCGCCACGGCATATGACATAGAGCCACACGCTCTGTAATAACCCTAAATTTTAAATTAAATAAATTCCCTTCCAATGAATATTTATTTATTTATTTATTATAATTTTATAATAAATGAAAAGCAGTGGCCTAGTCGAATTTATACTAGTTATACACATAGAAGTCTAGAGTTTAAACCCATATGTCAGTTTTATTTCTAATTCTATAAAAAGTGCTAAAGTGCCTTGCTACTTATTGTATAAATGTTATAATAAATAAAATAAAATAAAACAAAATCTGATAGGGTTTCTTTTAAAATTTCCCAACAAGCTTTGGGTTATGTTTTGTAATTTTTCTAAAAAGCTTATTATTTCATTTTCTTGCTCCTCTTAGTCGGTGGTGTGTACAGAAGAGAGAGAGCTCGCGTTTTTTTGTTATGTTTCCTTTTCTCTTTTAATCACCATTCTAGAACTAGGTAAGAGAAGTCTGGAACTCTCCCACTTTCTCCCGGCTTCTCCTTCTTCGCCTACCATCTCTAACCGCCGCTGGTGAAGTGGGAGCTCATCACCTCCATGCGATGCCCAGGTCCTTAGTCGTGCTCTCTATCTCTGTCTTCCTTATTTACTGCTCTGCCTTTGCCGTTCACATTCACGTCACTGATAGCCAATAGAAATTGAGTCACCAGAGATGATGGTGCTGATGGTGAGACCTTTCTTTGCTTGGTCTGGTGTGGTTGATGTAATTTTTCCCCCCTATGTACCATGCTAGATGACTCCTCTGCTTTGAATCATAGATTGCTCAGCTTCACTAGGTGTTCAGCTTGTGTGTCCGTTGCCTTCACTACTAGAATCTTCATTCATTCACACCTAATAGGAGCTTGGCAAGGTCATAAACTCTTTTTATTCCTGTGAGGTATCACTGTTGGATTTTCTTCTTCCTCCTTTCTCTTCTTTCCTTTTGTGATGTTGGTGATTTAAGGTGAGAAGCTTTGACCATTAACTCTCTTATTACTGTGTGTATATGACTAGATTGGGATTGTGAATTGTTCTCCATTTTTCTATTGTGCATGAGTAATGTGATGCTAGAAATTTGATTTCCTTCGAGTAATTAATTTGATTTTTGTTGGTCTAAAATTTAGAAGGAAGACTGAGTTATTTGAAAAATATTATACTATATGGGGAATGAAATTTGTAGAAAAGGAAGTGGGGTTTTGGAAAGAGAATTCATGCATGAAAGATGTTTGATAAAATGCCCATTAGTAGAGTTTGTTTGATTTTGTATCTATAATAATGATGGTTTTTCAAGGAGGATGATTTGGCTTGGACATTATTATTTGTATATCTCAATTAGGTTTTGTCAAGGGGTGTATTTAAGAAGTATTTGAGTTTTAAATTAATGGGAGTTAAATGGTTAATATTTATAAAGTATATTATCATTTTAAAAGTCCTACTTGGATGCTTGGAAATGGTTGGGCAAGAAAATTAAAAGATACAAGTTTTAATTGAATGGTTTGGAGTGCTGTACACTAGGTGTTTAGTAAAAAGTTTCAGAAGAAAACCTTTAAGTGTGGATTTTGTTCCTAAAACTTCAAAATTATAATTATTAATTATAGTTGAGTGGATTCTCTTAAAAGGAGACTTGTTGATTCAAAAGCAAAATTCATTAAGATTTTATTATATATTATAGGGAATTGTAAAAAGGGTAGCTCAATTGGAGTTAAAAGAAATGAGTTTTGAGTTTTGAAAGTGCTACAGGTAAGTGGATAACGTCCCAACTAAATTATCAATTATTTTTCTGACTGAGTTTTATATTTTTTATATATATTATTTTGATAATAAGTATGTTGATTAGTGGATACTTTGTTAATTAAATTTCTTCATTTTTAAGTTATAAGATGGTGGTGAAGAATATTTACATCATGGCATGTGAATGTTTTACCCCTTATGAGATATACTTTCAAGATTGATAAAAAAAATCATTTTTCACTAGCAATGGCAATTTTTGATTATTCAATAAATGCAAGTATGAGCATTGGATATGAAATTTTATTCTGGCAAGTTTTAATGCTTAAAAACTATTCATGCGAGTTTAATTTCAAGAATAGAAATTATATTTTAATAGTGGTGATTTTCTCGCATATTTGAAAATAGATTTGAAGGGGACTTTATACAGAACATTGGTTGCTAACGGCAGTTCCATTAGCCCTTGGCACGCCATGGTCAATGACTAGCTAGTTTGATTTTCGTGAGCTCTGTTCTCACATTTGTTATTCATGGGTTTAACACCTGCATTTGTTTTCGTGGTTTCAAGCCGCATTTGGTTGGTATTACCCTCGTAGACTATGTGTCTATGTTTGTTTCGTAGCTTTGGCTACGTTTGGTTACTTACCCTTATGGACTGTGTGTCCACGTTAGTCTTCGTGGCATAAGCCGCATTTAGTTATTTATTCTCGTGAACTGTGTGTCCATATTTGTAAAATGTTCTGATAAATCCCCAGAAGTATGAATTTTTTTATGATAATCTCATACTTTAATGGTTTTAATTAGTAAATGATATTATTTTTATTTATTTAATCTATTTGATTTGTCCAAATTGAATGATAAAGATGCTTGTCATTAAAGATCTAAAGTTTCATAATATCGAAGTTGCATAAAAATTTTATTCTAATTTTAATAATTTTATTAAATGGCATCATTTTTTTTATTTGCATAAACATTGTAAAATTATTTATTTTTAATTTAGTAAACTTTAAGGTTGGGACGTTATTCACTAGAAATTATTATTTTGGTTTCAGATACATTAGCTAATGTTGTAACTTCCGTTGATCCTTGAGGGGCTGTAGTATTCAATTGAAATGAAAAGCTATAAATCAAACTTCTTTAATGTAAATTTAAATCCATGTATTATGATTTGTAGATTTCTTAAGTCAGGTGCTCCACATAAGCTATAGTTAGGGTCTTCATCCTTATTATTTATATTTTGTTATCTGCTGATGGAAAGAGAGTTCCTTCCTACTACTATTGTTTTGCAAAACATTTGCAGATTTGTTTTTGGGAGATTTTATTTTAAGGGGAGATCCTATTGAAATGTTTACAAGAATATTAAATCTTTTGTTTGTATAGATTGTATTGAAGATGGCTCAATTTATTATCAAATGCCTTCATGGTTTAGAAATTAGAGTTTTCTTGAGTAAATACTTTTGGGATATAGGTATTATCTTTATATTTTGTGCCAAGCATGTCCTATTTTCAAGGTGTAACACGCTCACCCTTTCTATGCTGTGCACCCGGCATGTGTCACCATGCACCACAGTGCGCCTATTTGATTTTCTACTGTCATTTTGACAGCAAAAATGATGAACTTCTAATGTGCACCTTTTTCACATACAACATCCAACTGAAGTGATTCAAATACCCACACGAAGCTTAACTCATATACTAACTAATTAGATAGGTTTGGATACGATCTAACGATTTGATCAAAATTTGGACACCCGAGTGCAAAAAGTCCCTTTTTTTGATAATTTTGTACACCCAAGCGCTCAAATCGATCCCTTTCTCTTATTAGACAACACTAGGCCTTAAACTAAGTCCAAAAGGATCTAATACACTTAATTGACCACAATTAATCACAATCATACTCATATATCAAAATTTGACCCTTCTACGGTCAATTTCCACAATTCACTAACTTTACACACTGCCATTTCTTAACATAACTTAGCCCACTTGGCTATTTTTCAACACATTCAAACATATTCATATTCACAATATAATTTTAGCCCCCAAATTACTCATTTTATCATAATTTGTCTTTCGGCTTAAGATTCACTAACACAACCAACCATTTTAATGCAAAAATACTCAAACATAGCCCCTTGATTCATTTCAACATATATACACAAAATTGGGCTAGATTTCACAAAATCTCAATTCAATTCATGCATGGAACCCTATGGCAACTCATATACACTTATATATACAATCTCAGTTTAGTTCATTATACAAACTTAGAGTGCACAACTTCACAACTCAAGCCAATGCAGACTCTCTTCCTTTGCCCTGATCACTTCCCGGTCCTGTAAACATGTGACCATGGGGGTGAGGTAAAAATTTCAGTAACAGAATAACTCACTCTTATTGACTATCACATGTAAAAATATGGAAGTAAATATAGTATATCATTAAAACCTCATAAAATAGCATTTATATCACATATCTCATTTCCTTTCTTAACTTTTCCTTAATCATAAAGGATTCCATATTATCTCAACATATTTCATCATATCACATAACATGCTAGCATAATCTCTACCAACCGAACCTCTAAAACATCCCAACATAAAACTATAGGCTCATCTTAGACTAATATACACTCTCATTAGTCTTGAGCTCACCTACAGTGGTAGAATCATTGACCAAAGATGTTCTAACGCACAATACAGACTATGGTTTCCCCTAATATACACGATGGGACATCGTTGACTTTAATACCATATTGTAAGGACACTAAGGAGTCTCTCATCTCCAATACCGTATCCCAATAGGCACTAAGGAGATCTTCTCCAATACTGCACCTTTCAAGGCACTAAGGAGAATTATTTCTAACACTAAACCCTAATGGTTACTAAGGAAACCTTGCTATATGGTCTTTATCATCTCTTACACTCTGGTGAACTCCCACCCTTGTAATCATACTTTCCTAAACCATTTAAAGTTCCCATTTATCATTTCACACTTTCTTACACATGACATATATAGATTATACATTACATTTAAAATCAAAAATTTCCATGCTTTATTTCAACCAAAAGCCATTTCATACAACAATCACTCAATGCTATAAAACATGCTCAATTTAAAATCGTTTCATGCAATTACAACAAATAGTCAAACAAAGAAAGTTATCCGATTACCTCAACCCTTCTGTCACTAGAAAGGTTACCTATGTATTTCAACTATCACACAACCTTATCTCAGGCTTCCTTTTTCTACTCACACATCCAATATACTAATCTGAACACATTTGGCACATTTTAGTCATTTGGTCCATTTTGACCAAAAACTCATTTTTACTACTTAGGGCTATATTCATCCATAAATTCTTTTCCATTTATCCATTCTAAGTCCATGACTACCCAATTACAACTTTATATTACCTAAACTAGTCTTATTTCACTCAAATCAGATTTTTGCCCTAACTTTCTCTCTTTAAGGGCTAAAATTGAGCCTACAGGTTCAAAGCTCTATCGTTTAGCTCTAAACTAGTCACAAAGCTTTAATTTAACTTTCGAGAACCTTTTTATTACTATCGGCCAAGAATTAAACCCCCCTAGATTCCACCAATTCAATTTCCCTATAACTCTTTTGCAGAGAAATTTGTGTAAACTAGAAGGTAAGAGTTATACATAGCTTACCTGAACAATTATCAATTCTAATCACATTCTACTGCTCCAAAATGGCTTGACTTAGCTTTTCAGCCCTTCCCCTCTCTCTATCTCGTGTGTTTCTTAATTTCTCTCCTTTAAAATTTCTAAAATTTCACGACTTATGAAGGCAATTTCTAGTCCATGTGCTGCAACATATACAGTACAAGCAGCGGCACGTGGTACAGTAAGATTTATTCTTACCACGCGCACTTGCTTCGACCCAAAACATACTCCTCTTGCCCGTATTTGCTCACACAACATACAAACAAGTTAAAATACCAATTAGTCATTCAAATCTTTAATTCCACACTAACATTCACTTCTCCCTCGATTAATCTCTAAACTTAGAATTAAGAAATTTAGGATGTTACAACTCAGTATTTAACCTATTAGAAGGTTAAGATAGAGCACCAGAGACCAGCAAGAACATTGCAATCGCTGAATATTCCTAAGTGGAAATGGGATAGCATTTCCATAGATTTTATAACTAGGTTGCCAAGAACTCAGTTAAGACATGATGCCATTTAGGTTATAGTTGATAGACTGACAAAATCAGCTCATTTCCTAGCAATTTAGATCAGTGATTCTTTAGAAAGGTTAGCAGAGATTTATATCCAAGAAGTTGTGAGGCTACATAGTAGGTCAAAAAGTATAGTGTTGGATAGAGATCCAAGGTTTTTGTCTAAGTTTTAGGGAGCTTTATAGCATGCCATGGGTACTGAGTTGAGATTCAATACAGCATATCACCCATAGATGGATGGGCAAACGGAGCAGACCATACAGACCCTGGAGGATATGTTAAGAGCCTGTGTATTAGAGTTGAAAGGTAACTGGGATGGCCATATTGCTTTGGTTGAGTTTTCTTACAACAGAAATTACCACTTCGGTATTCAAATGGCATCCTATGAGACATTGTATGGAAAGAAGTATAGATCACCTCTTTGTTGGATAGAATTAAGTGAGAGGAGTATGTTAGGATCAGATGTTGTGGATGAGATGACTCAAAAGATTAGTTAATCAAACAAAAGTTGTTAACGACTTAAAGCAGGCAAAAGAGTTATGCAGATAAGCGTAGAAGGCTATTAGAGTTCCCGGTAGGAGACCATGTGTTTCTAAGGGTTACACTAGTAACAGGAATCAAGAGGTCGATTAGAGCTAAGAAGTTGACTCCTTGATTCATTAGTCCTTTCGAGATCCTAGAAAGAATTAGACCAGTTGCCTACAAGATTGCTTTACCACTATAGTTGTCAGGTGTGCACAATATGTTTTACATATCACAGATCAAGAAGTACTAACTAGATCCTTCATATGTGCTAGAATTGGAGGAAATTAAACTCGATGAGGATTTGACATATAAGGCTGAGCCAGAGCAAATCATAGATGTGAAAGAGAAACAATTAATAAATAAGACCATATAACTGGTTATGGTTTTCTAGCAAGGTATGGCTCCAGGTGATCTTACCTAGGAGATGGAGGATAGAATGAGACAACAATATCCTTACATGTTTCCTTAGGTATGTATTTATATGTTTTATGAATTTTGGGGGTAAAATTCTTAAAAGGAAGGGACAATTGTAACATCTTAAATTTCTTAATCCGGTTATTAACTGTTAATTAATGGTAAAGTGGTAATTAGTGTGAGATTAGAGATTCAAATGATTACTTAGTAGTTTGACTTATTGGGATATTGTGTGAACAAGTATGAGTGAAAGGACAGTGTTTGGAGTTGAAGCAAGTATGCATGGTAAAAATTCTTGTCATTGTGCCATGCACTGTAGCTTATGCTGCATGTGCCATGATACATGGACTAGAAAATGACCTTAAGTCGTGAAATCTGGATGATTTTTAGAAGGAAGAAATCAAAAATGCATGAGAAGAGGGGAGAGGAGAAAAGGGCAAGTCAGCTAGGGCAAGCCATTTCAAGTTATTGAAAGGTGTTTCTGATTGATAATTTAAGTAAGCTATGAATAACCCTTACCTTCCATTCTACACAAATTTTTTAGAAAATAAGTTATAAAGAAATTGAATCGGTGAATTTGAGGGATTTAATTCTTGCCTAAAAGTAATAAAAAAGTTCTTGAGAGTTAAATTAGAGCTTTGTGATTGGTTTAAAGCTGAATAGTAGAGCTTTGAACTCCTGAGCTCAATTTGGTCCTAAGTTAGAGAGAGAAAGGGGTAAGAATCTAGCTTGAGTAAAGTGAGACTGATTAAGGTGATATAAAGTAGTAATCAGGTAGTAATGGACTTATGATGGATAAATGAAAAAGAATACACAGCTAAATATAGCCATAAGTAGTAAATATGTAGTTTTAGTCAAGTTGAACTAAATGACTAAATTGTACCAAATGTGTTTAGATTGGCACATTGAACATGTGAGTTGAGAAAGGAAGCTTGTAATAAGCTGTTGTAATAGTTGAAATCTATAGGTAACCTTTTTAGTGACAAAAGAGTTGAAGTAACCAAATAACTTCCTTTATTTGACTATTTATTATAACTATATGTGAGTTTGCTATATAGTGCATGAAATTTTTTTGAATTGAGCATGTTTTATAGCATTAAATCTTTATTGCATAAAAAGATATTTTTGGTTAAACAAGTAATGAAATTTGTGTAATCTGATGTGAAAATGTGCATATGTATATATAAGAGTAAAGTGGTGATTGAGAACCTTTGAATGGTTTGGAAAGCATGATCATAAGGGTAAGAGTCCATCTAAGTAGAAAGGCGGTGATAAGACCATATGGCATATTCTTCTTAGTGCCCGACAGGGTGTGATGTTGGAGAATTATACCTCCTTAGTGCTTTTCATGGTGCAGCATTGGAGAAGATCTCCTTAGTGCTTAATGAGTGCGGTATTAGAGATATGTGACTCCTTAGTATCTGTGTGATATGGTGTTGAAATCAATGACACCCCATTATATGTATTAGGGGAAACCATAGTTCGGAAGTAAGATAAAACACTTTGGCTGGGTGATTCTACCACTAAAGGTGAGCTCAGGGCTAATGAGCATCTACATTCATCTAAGGTGAGCCTATGGTTTCATGTCAAGGTCATCTAGAGGTTCAGTCAGTAGTGATCATGCTATGTGATGCAATATGTTGCTATATGTGGTATAAGTGGAGAAAAGTGGTGAAACAAGTGTAAAAGTGATGAAATGTTTGATATAAGTGTTATTTGAAATGAAATATGTGAGATGTTATATTATACTTTACTTTCAGATAGTTACATATGATAGTCAATAGAAGTGAGTTACTCTGTTATTGATATTTTTATCTCAGCCCTTATAATTACATTTTTATGGGCATAGTAGTGACTAGGGTAGGGGAAAAGAGTCTGGGCTGACTTAGAGTTGTAAAAGCCATGTGAAATCTCTGAGATTGCGTAATGAACTGTGAACTCATCTATATATGTATATATAAGTTGTCATAAGGTTGCATGCATGCTTTGAATAGTGATTTTGTGAAATATTAGCCCAATTGTGTATAGATGAGGTGAAATGAATCAAGGGCTAAGATTTGGGTGTATTTCTATTGAAAATATTGTGATAATGGTAAATCTTAAGCATGCGTGTAAAATTATGATGAAATAAGTAATTTGGAGCAAAGATTGAGTAGTAAATGTGATATGTGTGGATATGTGATAAAAAAAGGCCAAGTGGTACTAAATTTTATTAAGTTGTGATAAGTCTATAAATGTGGAAATTGGTCGTTGAGGGGCCAAATTTATATATATGTGTTTATAAATGATATATTGTGGTCAATAAGGTGTAATAGGTCCTTTTAGACTTGATTAAAGGCCTTATGTAGTTTAATGAGAGAAAGGGATTGACTTGAGCACTTGGGTGTGTAAAATTTTCAAAAAAAGTGACTTTGTGCACCTGGGTGTCTAAATTATGAGCAGACCATTAGATCATGTCCAAACTATCTCATTAGCTAGATTATAAGATAAGCTTTATGTGGACACTTGAATCACTTCGATTGGACGTCGTATGTGAAAACGGCACACGTCAAAAGTTTGTCATTTGGCTATCAAAATGACAACAGAGATTTTGAATTAGCATGCCGTGGCGCATGGTGTCACGTGCCACAGCACATGACATAGAAAGTTGGGTATGTGGCTTTATGCCGCATGCCACAGCACACGGCCCATAATTCAACCTGATTTTATGGTTTTTATGGCATGCAATAAGTTATGTGAATGCATATGTTTTGCTTTTACTATGTATTACTCAAAAGCATTGTGATTTTGATGATTTTTGCAAATAAGTCTTTAGCCAAAGCTTTTCAAATAAATTATTTGATTACTGGATTTGTGTGTTTAAGTAGTGATTTAGTTAATCTTCTCCTATAACGAGTGGATATAGGGGAGGGTTACACTTATCATCCCAAACGAAAGGTTGATCTTTCCTCGTTAACCAAGTTAAAGGGATAGAAATCTATGAGAATCCCTGAATGCTACTAAAGGATTAATCGAGTTTGGTACGTCCTTTACATTTATCGTTAATTGATGGTACGCAAATTGCAAGTTGATCTTAGAAAATACTAAAGTTCCAACCAAATTGTCCTTCAAATCATCAACCCTCAAAAGTGGGTACTTGTTATTCACTGTTACCTTGTTCAATTGCATGTAGTCAATGTATAACTGTAGATTGCCAATTTTTTTTCTTCACAAACAGGACTATCGAACCACAAGGCGACACATTAAGGCTATAAAGCCCTTCTTTAGCAATTCCTCAAGTTGCTTCTTGAGTTCCACCAATTCAGAAGAAGCCCTTCGATATAGAGCTTTTCAAATAGGCTCAGTACTAGGTACCAAATTGATGGAAAACTTTACTTCCCAGTTCGATGGTAGACCCGAGATCTCATATGCAAATACCTTAGGAAACTTATTTGCAACTTGAATCTACCAATATTACTACTACTACTACCTTCCACTGAGAAGAAAATTGCATAGGCTTGACAACCTTCAGAAGCCAACCTTTCAGCCTATACTACTAACAACAACCTTGGCTGATGGGTAGTTGTTACAGAAGTCACAATAAGAGTCACATGAACTAGTAATAACACTACTCTTCTAGCACAATTTAGGGTAGTATTATTCCCTACCAACCAGTCCATTCCAATAATCACGTCCAATCCTTGCATAAGGATAAATATTAGATCTACAATAAGAGTCTTGCATTCAAAGCACAAATCTACTCCTACTCATACCTTACTGTCTTATCTAGTAACCCAAATGTCATGGACACCTTAATTGTAACCTCCCCCAATATCCACCTAACATTAGGAGGGGTTAAATAAATCACCATACTCACCAATCAAACAGTACTAAAAAAACTTGTTTGAAAAGCTTATGACCCAAGACTTGGTTTTCAAACTCATCAAAATTCTTAATATATCAGAGCAGTGAAAACTAAACATAGGCATTCATTCTACTTATTATATGCTTGATTATAGAAGAAATAAGGTCAAACTAGGGCATGTGCCATAGTGTGCACTACATGTGCTGTGGCATGTGGCACAGAGCCATGAGTTCCCATACTTTGTGCCATTAACCACGGCGTGAACATGATAGTTTTCTATTGCTGTCAAATGATAGTTCACAAGGAAAACTTTCAACATACGTCGTTTCTGCATATAAAATCTGATCGGAGTGATTCAAGTGCCTACACGAAGTTTATTTCATAATCTAACTAATGAGATACGTTCGGACATGATCCGAAAGTCCGATCAAAATTTAGACACCTGGGTGCAAAAGTAAATTTTTTAAAGATTTTAATGCACCAAAGCGCTCAAATTGATCCTTTAGTCTCCTTATACCATTTGGGGCTTAGAACCAAGTTCAAAGGGACCTTACACACCTAATTGACCACAATTTATATCATATATACACACAGATCAAAATTTGGCTGATCAATAGCCTATTTTCTCATCAAACACCTTTTCATTACTATTCATAAAAACCACAAGTCTAGCCATTGTTACCACAAGCTCATATCAATTTCATACCTTTCCACATTTACATCATGTTCACAACTAAATATTAGCCCATGTTGTTCATTTCACCACATACTCCCACATAAGGGGTTAAGATTTACAAAATCAATACAAATCTGATCAATTCACATCACTAAGCATGCATATGCAAGTCTTATGGCAACTCATATATAATTATGCACAAGAGGAATGTTCATTACATAAAACTTAGGGTTTTTATCACAATGGCACAATTATGCTGGTCCTAATTCTTTTTCCTTGCCCAACTCACTACTCTATCTTATAAAAATGTAACAAGGTGAGATAATAATCTTAGTAACAGAATAACTCTCTACTACCAATTATCATATGTAATTATAAGCAAGTATAACAAAATATACAATTAAACATAATGTATAACATAGATTTCACTTCAAATCACATCAATATAGCATTTCATCACTTTTACAAGTCATTTTCACAATAATTCACCACTAATATAGCATATAGCATGATCATTACCATCCAAACTTCTAAATCACCCTGACTCAAAACCATAGGCTCACCTTAGACCAACGTACATGCTCACTGACCTTAAGCTCACCTTCAGTGGTAAAATCATCAAGCTAAAGGTATTCTGTCATACTTTCAGACTATGGTTTCTCCCATCACACAATAGGTTGCTATTGGCTCCAACACTGTATCATAGATGCTAAGGAGCCTAAATCTTCAACATCGCACCTCAATAGGCACTAAGAAGACAATCTCTAATACCACACCTTAATAGATACTAAGAAGATACAATTGTCCAACAGCACACCCCTACAGGCACTAAGAAGAATATACCATATGGACTTTCACAACTGTTGGAAATTGTGCCCTAGGGCCAATCATTTTACTATACACATTGTTATTTAATAAATATCTCTTTTGTTATCATAACAATTGCATGTTCAATATGATAACTGTATCCCTGGACAAACTATAGTGATTGTTCTAAATGTCTCTAGTCGGTCATTTTTTAGGGAGCATAGATGAAACAAGACTAGTTTGATTTTGATTAATTATAGAGATACAAATTAAAGTCATAGGCACTTGAAAGAGTACAAGGTGCTGGACCGACCCACTATGGGAAAGCTGCACGAGAAAGCTGCATATGAGAAAGCTTATCTCATACATAACTATATCACTAAGCCCTTTGACCTGAGATCATCATGGATTCCTACATGATGACCACTGAACTTTGACCTAGTTAAAAGTCACCTTTGACTGGGTGATTATAAAGGCTATGATTGAGTTTAGTGATATTCATGTAGAGGAATATAAGTGGTTAAGAAGGAATTTGTCCCTCACATTAAGTGAGAGATATTACTGGGCCCCTCGATGAGTAAGACTGAAAAAATGTATAACCATACTACAATGGAAAGAGTTTTTTCCATTGCTACTGTAAATTCCATGTCACATACTTGACAAAAATATCACGTGACAAAAGGAATGTGATATGGTTGCATGATAGGTTACATCAGATCATCGATCCTCATGTGAATTGGGTAGTTGTAATGTGTTGCTAGAGGCCACTTGTGACTTGTGGGCTAATAGTGTAATTAGCCTACTTTCAATTTCATATGGGCCTATAGGGTCACACACAAGAACAGCCCAACTCGAGCTATAATGTTCAAGTTCATTGAATCTGAAATATGTCTAAATTCAACGAACGTAATATAGGGTGAATGAATTATATATATATATATATATTTGAATATTTATTTGATAAATATTTATTTATATTTATATGAAATATAAAATTTAAAATATAATTATATATATATATATTTTCAAAATATATATATACATTCATATATGTATATATATATCAAACATATATATATATGATATATGTATATGATATATAAAATTAAATATAGATAATATAATATATATATATATATATTTTTTCAAAATATATATGTATATATATATATATATTCATGTATATATATATAATATAATATGTATATGTAATATATATTATATTATGTTAGTTTTAAATTTAATTTTATATGATAGATTAAATTTAATAACTAATATGATATGAGAGAATATCATGTCAGTTTTATAATTTAATTTTATAAGATAAATTTAAATTAGATATGATATTATGGATTAAATTTATGAGATAAATTTAATTAAATTTTTGTGGGCTTTTAAGTGGAAGATGAAAACCTTTATCTATATAATATATATAGATAGGGACATCCTTTATGAAGAAAGAGAGAGTTAGAAAAGTTCTAGTGGCAAAAACACTTTGAGAGCCACAAAACACCCTATAGAAAGGAAAAAAATAACTCAAAGAAGAACGGACACTGGAAGCACTAGCACGCTATTCAAGTTAGAAAGCTGTTCGTGTGGATACTGGTAGAGGGAGCAGATCTACGTTGTCAGCTCTTGAGATCCAAACTCTTGAAGAGAACATGCCCTAAGTTTAAAGATTTAAAAAGGTAACTCTTCTATCCACCTTGACTTAAACAAGTCCGTTCGGTTCATATTAAGATAGGGACTTTAAAATTTTAATCTTTCGCTGTCCCTCCCTATCCAACAACTACATCTCCACAGGGGTGAACTCCTACCCCTATGATCATGCTCTTGCACAATCACAGGTTCACATTCACATCCATACAAATATATAACATATATATATGAAGTATATAATTGCATGATTCCACTTGTTTGTTTAGTCGAAATCCATTTTCATGCAATGCCACAAAACATGCTCAGTTTAAAATAGTTTCATGCATTATCTATAATACTTTCAAACAATTCCAGTAGATAATTAACTAGATAAAGTTATTCAGCTACCTCAACCCTTCTGTCACTAGAAAGGATACCCATGGGCTTTTACAATTGTTAACTTGTCTCTACCAAGCTCTCTTCTCACTCTATGCATGGAATATGCCAATCTACACACAATTAGCACAATTAGCCAATTAACTAAATTGAACAAAAAAACTTAATGATTGCTTTAAGGCACATTTAGCCATCCATTCTTTTCCACTTAGCCATTCTATGCTCATTACCACTTAATTACCACTTTCTATCACTTTCAGCGATCCTATTTTACTTCTACTCAATTTCCACCCCTTTTTCCTTTGATTCAAGGCCAAATTTAGACCTATAGCCTTAAAGCTCTATCTTTTAACTCTAAACCAATCACAAAGCCTTAATTAATTCACAAGAACATTTTTGTTACTATAGAGTAAGAAACTAACCCCTGAAATCTGCTCGACTCAATTTCTTTATAACTTATATTAAGAAATTATAGTAGAATTGAAGCTAAGGGCTATACGAGGCTTACTTGATAAGCTACTAGTCAAAAATGCCTTCCAATCACCAATAAATAGATGCCCTAGTAGGTGATGCTCTCTTCTCCTCTCAGTTTTGTGTTTCCTCTTTCTCTCCTCTAAAATCACGAGCTGACCACAACTTATCTATCAAATTTTTGTGCCATGCACATAAATCTCTAGCCCCACCATTCCTCCTGCTTTGGCTAATTACTCCTTGAGACTACAATCCTTTACTAAAAACCCTTCTGCCTAAGGATCTAGAGCCACTAGCACTAGAACTGTTCCTCTTTGATATCCCTTAGGTCGGGCTTAATAGAACAAAAAATCACCCATAGTTGTCTATTCTCTTTTTAGATTCTGCCTCTTGAGCCTACTTAGCTGCCATACGGAGCTTGTTGCATGTTTCCTCAAAAGTAGCGTCTCTTAGTAAGGCTATTTGTCTTCTATACTCTATTCGCATCTTTTCAATCAACCTCTTTACCTTCAATCAACCACTCATGTGAGTAGGTCACAAACTTGGAAAGCTAATTGAATTTCTTCATAAACAATTCCTCATCCATATCGAGATGCTATATGAAGTATACAAGCAAGTACTCACATATTTATATTCACATACACTTATGCATCCTATCTGGCAATTCAAATCTTTAACAACATAGTTATACATTCATTACACAAAAGTGGTCATACCACAACCAATAGAGGCTACTATTTTCTCATTTCCTTTCCTAGCCTTCTTGTACTCTCTTTACTTGTATACAAAGGTAATGGAGTGAGACATACGCCCCAGTAACTTGGATAAACCCTAAATACCAGTTAGTAAGTAAAATTATAAATAAGAGATAAAGCAGTATTCTTTTCAATAAAACGATATCAACATGCAATCACAATAAATCATTCATAGTCCATAATATGCTAATGCACTCCCAGTTTCCCTTAGTACAACAAGCTCAAAACTCGAACCAGACTTCTAGCCTTAATGAAATAGGGCCTACTATATCTCTATCTTAGACCAGGTATCATCAATATGTATGGGTGGTCTCCTTAGTCCCTACTAGTGGAGCATTCTTAACACTTAGACTGGCAAGACTTCCTAGCCTTACACAGAGTAGGACCATGACCCTTTACCCTAATCTAAGGTATACTCGTGGATATTCTCCTAGGTCCTTCTTAGTAGAGCAAACTCTACGCTTAAGACTTTTAGGACTTCCTAGGCCACGACTCCCTACCCTAGTCTAAGGTACACATGCTACTTTACATATATTTCAAACATCACTCACACACCTGCATGCAAATTCGTTTCACAATACTGCTAGTCTATCAGTTCATAAAACACAATGCATTTAATTATATAAAATACTTGTAAATAATTTTACAAACTGACAAATATAAGGGTTACTCTAGTTACCTTTTACCCTTACTACTAAGGGTTACCATTTGCCCAGTTAACTTCTAGAGTCAGTTCAATGCCATGAGTAATCTTCAAATGCTTAATCTACATAATGAACATTCCTTGCTTAACTTTTAATATTCAGCATAGGCACTAATTTGGCTGAGCCAAATTTCTCAACACATATAACAAATCAACTAAGGGCTTTTGAGTTCATATAATTTATTCACTATATTCATTTGCCTTTTAGGCTATCCAAATGACTAAAACAATCTCCTAACTTACTTGTTCATCAGCTTTCTCCATTTTTTAACCTAATAACTTAGGTTAATTTAAGTATATATCCCTAAGCTCAACCAGTAAACTTCAAATATGTCGCAAAACCTTAGTTTCACACCTGAAAGCCCTTTTTTAAACTTTCCTTTAGATTTTAACTTCTTACAACTCCCTAATTCAATTTTGTCTATCAATCAAACTTAAAGAAAATAGAGTAGAAACATGTACTGTAGGATGGTACAAAAATGACCCGACAAGTCATTAGCCAAAGCAAACTCCCTAGTAAAGATAAGCTCTTCTCTCCCTCTCATACATGATTTTCTTTCTTTCCTCTTCTATTTTCATGAGCTGAAACATCAACTTTAAGCAAAATCTATGCCATGTGTCATGACGCATGCAGCACATGTTGCGGCGCGTAGCATAATGAGGCTAATCTCACTATTGCTCGCACGTTATGTCCCAAATCATAATTCTACCATTCAACCCTGTTAACATATTAGCCAAACAACACTAAATGTCAATCCATCATCCAAAACCATAAGCAATCCACTAATTCCTAATTTACTCCTAATTAGCAATTATTCTCGTGGATTAAAATTTAGGATGTTACAAGCATGTGGCCGAAATTCTAATGGCAAAAGGAGAGAAAAATCAAATCAAGGACCATGTTCTAATATAATCATTCAAATGAACTATGAACTAGAATCAAGATGAACTATAAATTAATCATAGTCATAGTCTACAAATTAAATAAAACAGGATGAGGATTAGTTTGAGCTTAGCAAAAGATGATCTTTAATGCTCCTCTGCCATCAACTCCTTCATAGGATTCCTTTAAGAAATTAGCTAGAAGACACCAATACCATCTTGCTCTTCAAAAAAGCTTGACCTAGCCAAGTAGAGCTTCATGATAATGCTGCAATCTAAGCTTTAATATCCTTAAAAATGGAAGGGATGTGGTTGGCTAAGAGGGAGGACGAGAATGGTAGAGGAATTTAGTGGATTTGATGGCTGGAAGTGGAAGGAATGGTGATGGACATGAGATTTAGTATAGAGAAAAAGAGGAAAAAATGAAGAATAATATGAACTAAAGAGAGAATATAAGAGATAATGAAATATGGTGAATTAATTTGAAAATATGACTGAATGAGTTGTGATTTTGGTTAGCTTTAGCTAATCCCTCAATTAAAATAAAAGAAAACAAAATTAAAAAGGAATTTGGACCATGTCACACTTGCTAGGTGGCATTCTCCTATTGGTTTGTAGACGATTCAATTGTGTGGCAAGTTAATCCCATGCATCATATGCATTTTTAACTAATCTATTCCACCCAATTAAGAGGAAAGCATGCCCCAAACATTAGCTTTTGGCTCCACAAATCTTTGACATCATTTGCTTACTTGATGCCTAAGCCACATGTCACTTATGTCACAAATTACACATAATACAATTAAATAACATGTGACATCATAAAATTTAATTAAAATGAAGGTTTGTATTGATATTTAGAAGGATAATTTATTAAAATATCCAATTTCTTTAGTGTAAAAAATCATATAAAAATTTTCACACAAACATAAACCTAAAACTAGGTCAAACAAGCATACTTGAGAAAGTCAATGAAAAGTGTTGACTTTTTATTTAATTACTCTCAAAGTAAAATAAATTTTTGAAATATAATTTAAACACTCTTATTCTTCACTAAAAATAAATTTTTTCAATTTTTCTCATACATTTTCTCAAAAGTTTATTTTTAGACCAAAATACCCCTAGCATAAAAAACCTAGACTTTTAGGCAAATTTCCAATTCTAATGCAATGTGTGTGTACTTTTAGATATTAAATACTTATAAATGGTCCTATTTGACATAGAAAAGTGTGTAATAAATGGGTTTTACCAATCAACTCATTAAGTCAGCTTATTTTTTAGCTATTCGGATCAATAATTCTTTGGAAAAGTTAATGAAGATTTATATCAGAGAGCTTGAGACTGCATTGGCATGTTGAGAGATATTGTCTTTGATTAGGATCTAAGGTTTACATCTAAGTTTTAGAGAGCTTTGCAATGAGCTATGGGTACTGAGTTGAGATTCAGTACTGCTTATCATCCTTAGATGGATGGTTAGACGGAGCAGACTATACAGACTTTAGAAGAGATGTTGAGAGCCTATGCATTAGAGTTAAAAGGTAGCTAGGATAGCCATCTTCCTTTGGCTAAATTTGCCTACAACAATATTACTACTCTAATGTCTAAATGGCACCGTATGAGGCGTTATGTGGGAAAAAGTATAGATTACCTTTCTGCTAGAATGAATTGAGTGAGAGAAGTATGTTAGGACTAGACATTATGGATTGAATGACTCAAAAGATTGAACTAATAAGATAGAAGCTATTAACAGCTTAGAGTAGATAAAATAGTTACATGGATATGCATAGATGACTGTTAGAATTTCAAGTAGGTGACCACGTGTTTTTGAGGGTGACACTAATAACAGGAATTAAGAGATCGATTAGAGCTAAGAAATTGACTCCTAAATTCATTGGTCCTTTCAAGATTCTGGAAAGAATTAGGCCAATTGCCTACAAAATTGCTTACTGCCATAATTGTCGAGTATGCACGATGTGTTTCACATGTCACAGCTCAAGAAGTACCAGCTAGACCCCTCTTATATTATAAAGCTAGAAGAGATTGAACTCTGGGATAATTTGATGTATAAGGTGGAGCTAAAGCAGATTGTGGATGTGAAAAACAAGCTGTTAAGGAATAAAACTATTCACTTTGTGAAAGTATTCTGTAAGGCATGGCTCTTGGTGATGCCACATAAGAGATGGAAGATAAGATTGTTAGATATGACAAAACACCTAAGGGGGGTGAATTAGGTGTTTGAGGAAATTTTAGTTCTTTTAAATCCTTTTCAACAAAACTGTGTTCAAAGGAAGCTTTTGGCAAATTTAAGTTCTAAACTATATGTGTAAAATGACAAAGTTGTTTTCACAATCTCAATAAGTGTATAAATGTTTAAAGCTATCTCTAAGTGCAAGTTTGAGTAAGTGCAAGTAGAAATATCAAATTTAATTTTATATACTAAAATATGGCATAAATAAATGTTGCTAGAAATATAAAGAGTTAAGGAAAGAATGATTGCAGATAATGGTTTATCCTGGTTCAACTCCTCCTCTTAAACCTACTTCCAGTCCCCAAGAAACTACTTGAGATTTCTTCACTAAAACACAAGCTTGAGTGGGTGCTTGCCACCTTAGTACATCCATAAGTTCAGTTTAGGCACATGTAAGCCTTTACAACAACTCACTTTACTAGTGAGATTCCTTTCTCAAGAGAACAACCTCTCTTGATTCCAAGGAAAATCTCTCCCTCACCTTTACAAAGGTTTTAAGTATGTGAATCACTCACTTAAAACTCTCTCTAAGAGTAATGATGAGTATAATGAAGCTCTAATACTCAAAGATAAAGATATAGATGATCTTGGCTCAAGAACAATGATTTTCATATAACAAGAGTAATATAATCATGAATTTCATAGCTTGATGATTTTTGAGATTAATCTCTTGTTTAGATAAGTTTATAGTGTTAAATTTATAACTCATAGAGTGAAATAACTGTTAGAGACATCAAATGACCACTTAGAGACGTTACATAGTGGATATAATCATTGGTGCATTTTTTATGAGTGTCTAGTTCTAATTTACACGTGTTTTGAAGGTTTCTCAAGGCAAAATGACATATCAAACGAGTTTTGAAAGTGTCCCGCGCATGATTTGGTTTGTAGAGCTTATTTAGTGCTTCTGGAGGTTATTTCTCACATGGGACAGGTAGAATCATGAGTGGTTTAGCACATAGAACTTATTTAGTGTCAAAATGGGCTCTTGGAGGTCATTTCACATGTGATTAAGAAGTTCTCTCATGCTAGTTTGAGCATTGGTGCTAAATCATGCGTGTGACTCAGCTGCTCTCATGCATGATTCTTCAATTTCATTATGCAAAACTTCATAATGTTCTAGTTCACTCAATGCAACTTCAAATTTGGCAAATTATATATCATTAGACATCTATTGAAGTGTAATTTTCAATTAATAAGTTTGACACTCAAATTCAATGTATATTTTGAGATATGATCAAAAAAGTGTATAAAGGTCAAGACTAAAAGCTGTGCAGAATCAGTATCTCAACACTCAACTTCTAAAGTTCATATCTTTCTCAATAGAATCCATTTTGAATAAATAAACTATCATTGAAAATCTATTAGAGTCTATTTTCAAATGAGATATGTTTCATATCAAAATAATCTTTGTAGTTAGATATATGACACAAAACATGACCAAAGATCAAAACTGATTTTTTGCACCATTCACATTAGCTTAGACTTCAAGTGTTTATGAATTTTTTCAACTTAACTCCATTTTGAGTAAATAAAACAACTTTAAAGACTTCATGGAGTTAGTAATCAAAACATTTCAACCTTTGTGAGATATATGTGATCAAAGATGAAAACCATGATTATAGAAAACTATATCTCACTTTTTCTCTTAATAGCCAAAATGCATGTTTTGATTTAAGATTTCTTGAGCTAATACTTTATATATATCAATGAGTTTAACATAAAGACTATTAGCCTAATGATATTATACCTATCAAGTCCAAGGCTTCCAAAGTATATCCAAGCTTGTATGAATGTCTTCATTCTTCTTGAGCTCTTCTTGGACCATCCTTCTCTTTATCTTTATGTTCTTCAATCATGAGTGTAGCATGAAAATGATGACTTAAATGTTGTTCCTCTTCATGCTTACTCTCATCTTCACTTTAGACAACCATAAATGATATATCATGAATAAAATGGTTAGTCCAAGTGTCAATATGCATATATCCAAGTTATAAAAGATAATACTATGAACATTGTTGGATATAGAATCAATTCAAGATAAGGAAAAATATGATAGTATAAAATAACTTTGTGAACACAAATTATTTTTTCAAATCTCATGTAATATGGAACATCATAAGTAAAAATACTTTAAAGCACTAGTTCCATAATTATATTTAACTATTATATATATGAACACAATCAAGCATAAGTATAGTTAACTTGTCTATATTTGTCATCATTAAAACTTAAGCTAACATATAATGTCATAAGTCATTATGTACAATAAAGATGAGGAACCATTATCCATATCTATTTCCACAGGCATATATTTAAGTGATTGGTGAATTTTAGGGGAAAAATTCTTAAGAGGAGAGAACTGTAACATCCTAATTTTATAACTTTAAAACTAATTACTAATTGAGAGTAAATTAATAATTATTGAGTAATTAAGATTTTGGGTAACAATTTGGGGTTTTGACTATTAGAGTGTTGAATGAGAAGATACAGGTAAAAGGATTACATTTTAGAGAGAAGCGTATGTGCATGGTGAGAATTTTCCTTATGGTACCACACGCCGTGGCACAAGCTGCGTGTGTCGTGTAATGTCCACCTTGACATTACTAAAATTCACCACACAATCACAACAAACAATCATAGTTAGGAAGCTCACATTATCCATATAAGGGTTAAACTTAATAATCTTTTAAAAATAATTGTGGAATAATTGGGATCCTATGAAAACCCTTTAAATTGATAGTTTGAGCTCAAACTTAATGATTTATATAGGTTTTGGAAGAATGGAAAAGTTTTGGGAAGCAAACCACTTCAAAACAGGGCCAAAAATGTCATTTTTGAGTGTTTTGTTTGGTGCCTCGCGGCATGTGGCACAGAATGCCAAATTTTCTCACTATACCATGCACCACGACTTGCGCGAAATGCACCACGGCGCACCTATCCATGACAGTAATGCTGTCATGACAGCTTTTTTAGATGAACTTTGAACACGCACCATTTTCATATCCAATGTCCAATTGGAGTGATTCAAGTGCCCACGCGAAGCTTATTCAATAAGCTAACTAATGGTACAATTTCGTTACAATCTGACACTGTATGAGAATTTTAGACACTCAAATACAAAAGTCAGTTTTTTAAAGAAATTTTCAACCATCCAAGTACCCAAAACTCATAACTTATACCATTAACCCTTTGTGAGGCTTGAACCAAGTCCAATGAACCAAAATACACTTGAGTGATCAATCAAACACACAAAAACATACCAAACACAAAATTTGGCCACTTAATGGCTATTTTGCCCAATATGGCCAAAATACCAAGTCAACATCATATATGCTATTTGGCCTCTATTGCCATATAATACACTACAAATACATTGTCACCTATATATTCACCTCATATACAATATTGGGCTAAAATACACAACAACATAGTATGAAACAAGTGCAACCAATTAAAATGACATGCATTTCTTAGTTGGCAACATATAATATCATATAACAAGTTTATGTGCACCACTCAAACCAAAATCAGGCATTACTAAGAATATAGCAAATATGCTAGCCCCTGCCTGATTCCCTCCCTGGCTTAGTCTCACTGGTAGCACCTGTAAAATGATAATCCACGGGGTGAGATAAAAATCTTAGTAACTAAGATAGTCTACATTATTGATTAACAAGCCAAGTTATAAACAAGCATTAAAATAAGTAACATAATCACATCATATAATATCACCATAAATTTGCATGCATAATCCCTAATCATCCAGTCCTCCAATACTCTCGACCGAACTAGTAGGCTATTTTACAGAACCAAACCACATGTATAGTCCCCAAGCTAACCATACATTGTATGACTACCTGGCCAAGGTATCCTAAACCACTTTTGGACTACTGTTTCCCCTTATTACAAGTAATTGGGGTGTCGTTACTCTAACACTGCATCCTACGGATGCGAAGGAGCATAGTCTCCAACTCCGCACCCTTTTAGGTACTAAGAAGAGTAAGTCTCCAACACCATACCCATTTTTGGGCATTAAGGAGAGTAAATGCTGCACCTGGTGTCCCGAGGTGCTAGCAATGCCATATGGACTTAATCTTTACTATCTCCACTAGGGTGACCTCCCACCTCTAATATGCCACATTTCACTACATATCTCCACTTGATCATGCATAAACAACTTTTCAAACAAGTATAACAAAATGTTTCCATTTACTTCAAAAATATAGAACTTTACAAACCAATACTCTACTTTTCCTAAAATAGTTAACCTTTAAAGAATTTATGCATATATACTCAACAAATCATAGAAAAGCACTTGAGAATAACTTATACAAGGTAATAAACAATGCAAATTATCTAGTTACCTCAACCCTTTTATTACTAAAAGAGTTACCCGTGGTACTAAATTTCTTCTTGTGTCAAAGTAAGTCTTCCCATACCACAATCTACATCAACAAGTATTATATGTTAATTTACAATTAACACAAGCACCATTAGCTAATAATAACCTCCTAATTCTCTCACTTTTTACTCAAATTCTCAACAAATAGAATTGTCAAGATTAGAATTTGTTCACATCATCCCTTCAAGTCTCTTTCTAACTCTATCACAACATAAAACTCAATATCTCAACTTATCACAATTTAACACCCTATGATCAAGATAAAGCTTGATCCAACTTCCATTAAACAACAAAGTAGCTTTATATTACCACATATCCAAGATTAATAAACCTAAATTAAACCTTTAGATTCAATAGAAACCTTCAAAATATTGACTCATGGCTTAATCCAATCAGACCAAATTCTCACTCTTCTAAATCTCATGGAAAATGAGATGAAAAGGTAGAGGAGAAGGGTAATAAACTTACCTAAGAGTTTGAAGGCTTAAATGATCTTTAAAATCCTTCTAAATTGATGCCCTAGCAGTGCCTAAAGTTGCCCCCTTTGTGCTCTAGGTTTTCCACCCTAAAAACTGTCCATTTCTAATGATTCCCGAAAATTTAAGTTTTCTGCTGTGCCGTGCACCACAGCACACACCACGCAAGCCACAGCTCATGATGCAGCAAGCAACAACTTGATTTTGCTCCCCCCGATGCCTCTCAACTTGATCCGACTTTCATCCTATCTCAATTTAGAGCCAAATATGACCCAAAAATCTAATTAGCCACCCAAAAACATAATTAAATAAATTAATCATATTTTTAACTAATTTATCCCTTAATTAATCTATCTTTCTAGATTTAAAGTTTTAGGATGTTACATGTCGCAATGCACAGCACAGATAAAGTGATTATATTACATGGTAAGCTCGTGGTTTTAGAGGACGAAGAATGGGAAAGCATGAAAGAAGAGGAGGAGGAGCCTAATCTCTATTAAGGTAGGAGTTTCTTAGAGCTCAGGAGATATTTCTAATTGATAGCTTACAGAGTAAGTTTCATACCGCCCTTAGCTTCAATTCAAGATTAATTTCTCTTGGTATAAGTTTTAAAGAAATTGAATCAGAAAGTTTTAAAGGGTTTGTTTCTTACCCTTTAGTAATGAAAAGATTCTTAAGAATCATATTAAGGTTTGTGACTAGTTTGGAATTAAATGATGAAGCTTTAAAGCTATAAGCTTAAATTAACCCTAAACTAAGGAAAATAGAAGTGGAAATTGGGAGAAATTAGGTTGGAACTGATTGAATTGATAGAAAGAGGTTATTAAGTTGCGATGGGTCTAGATTGTTCAAGTGAAAGGAAAAGAATAGTTAAATGTGGCATTAAGTAATAATTAATACTTGTGGTCAATTTGATTAATTAACTAAAAGTGTTAATTGTACATAGATTGTCATGTTGCAAGTGTGCCTTGAGGAAAGGAAGAGGCTGTAGTGACATTGCGAGCACAAGACATCTACGAGAAACTCTTTCTTATGACAGAAGGGTTGAGGTAATCAAAATAACTTACTCTATTTGATTGACTAAAGTAATTGTTTGTGAGTATTATAGCTATTGCATGATTTTGTTTTAAATTGTGCATGTTTTGAGAAAATACATGATTGTTGTATGAAAAGGATTTCAATTAAACAAGTTTGTGGAAATATACGATTATATAACTATATATATAGATTTGAACACAAACTATATGATCATAGGGAGTGGGACTTTATCCATAAGGAAAAGTAGTGAGAAGTCCATATGGCATCATTCTCCTTAGTTCCTGATAGGGTGTAGTGTTAGAGAATTCCATCTACTTAGTACCTATTGAGGTGCGGTATTGGAGATTATATCCTTAGTGCCTATATGGGGTGCGGTGTTAGAGATTAGAGCTCCTTAGCATCTATAAGATGCGGTGTTGGAGTAACGACACCGCGATCAGTGTGTGATAGGAGAAAATCATAGTTTGAAAGTGGGACAGAACACCTTTGGCTAGGTAATTCTATCACTGAGGGTGTGCTCAGGTCAATGAGCATGTATTGGCCTAATAAGTTCCTATGGTTTCATTCAGGGTGTTACAGAGGTTTAGATGGTAGTTGATCATGCTAGTAGTGGTGATTTGTTGTGAAAATGGTTTTATGAAGTGAAATTTATATTATATGCTATGTTTGATTATTTATATGCAATACTTATTTATAATTATTTGTAATAGTTAATAGTAGCGAGTTATTCTGTCACTGAAATTATTATCTCATCTTGTGGTTACATTTTTTACAGGCCAAAGAAGTGAGTCGGGTAAAAGGAAAGATGTTAGGCTAGCATTATACTATTATTGCCATGGAAAGTAATAGCTTGTGTAATGAACTTGTTCTATTTTGTCTTTGTAAATGAAAGTTGCCATAGGACATCATATACATGTTTTAGATTGTGATGAGTAGTGATTTTGAGAATCTTAGTCCATTGTGTGTGCAAATGCAATACATGTAGTGAATTATGTGATATGAGTTAGGATTCACATATTACCATATAATCACTACTATATTCACATATTACCACATAATCACTACTTATATGGTAATATGTGAATATAAGTAGTAATTATGTGGTAATATGTGAAAATATTTATGTGGTAATATGTGAATCCTAACCCAATCATATGAAAAGTAATTTGGGGTTAGGATTGCATTGTGAGAAGATGTATATAAATGTGAATATGTGTGTATAGATGATTTTGTGGTGAATGGGTAAAGATTGGCCAAATATGTGTGTGTTTGAAATGTTTAATACTAGGCCTTATATTGTGGAAAAGGGCGATTTAACAGCCAAATCTTGGTATGGGTGTATATAAGTTGTGATTATTGGTCAATCAAGTGTTAATAGTCCTTTTAGACTCAGTTCTAAGCCCAAAATGGCCTAATGAGACAAAGTATATTTGAACATTTTGGTGCTTGTAATTTTAAAGAAAAGTAACTTTTTTCATCTGAGTGTCCAAATTTAGATCAGACCATTGGATTATGTCTAAACTTATCTCATTAGTTAGCTTATGAAATAAGCTTTATGTGGGAACTTAACTACTCCAATTAGACATCATATATGAAAATAGCGTATGTTGAAAGTTCACCCCAGTGAACTATCATATGATAGTAAATTTTTGTTATATGCAACATGTTACGGTGCATGCCATAGAATGGGAACCAATGGCCCTATGCTATATGCCATGGCACATGTGTTGCACGCCGTGGTGCATGCCCTGTTTTTTAGCCTTATTTCTTTTATGCTTGTTCGTATATTGGTAGTGATGAATGCATGAAATTGTTTTATGCTATGTATTATTTGAAATGTAACTAATATCAAATGGTTTTAACAAAGAAGTCTTGGGGTCCCAAGCATTTTAAATAATTTTCTTATAACAGTTTGGTATAAGATATGGTGATTGTGTTAACCCTTCCTAATATTAGGTGGATATTAGGAAAGGTTATAATTTTAAGTCTAAATCTATCTGAATCACTCCATAACTTGCAACACATCTCAATCAAACTTGTCTAATTAAACCTCCTCATAAAGAATGACCTAGGTTCACACTACTACTATATCAGTGTAACTTAGTACTATGTTGGTAGAATAGCGACAACTCTAGTCAAATAGTGGCAACAATCATCACAAGATCAACATATCAACTTGCCAAGCTTCTAAAGGAGCATTTAATTCTAAACAATTATCTTTATAATTTGAGTTACATGCATCTATTAAGAGGGAGCATTGCATGATTAACAAGTTTTGATGATGAAAACTATTTTTAACACCTTTATGCCTTGTTATGAGCTCTATTGGTTTTTTAAAAACATCTTTTGAGTTTCATACTTATAAAATCATAACATTAAGTTTTACATTCAGATCTCATATTCAAATGGATTGTGGTATCTCTCTCACATTTGATGTGTTTTTGACTTTGGTATTTTAAAACTTTAGATCAATACCTTTAAATGTGTTATTCACATTTGGTTTCTATGTACATCTTGATATGTTTGTCATCAATTTCCAATTAATATATTTCCATCATAACTAGTAAGTGAATCCTCCAACACACAATGCAAAAACAAGAATAAATCCTTTCAAGAGAAATTATTATGTTAAGTGCTTAAGAACTTTATCGTCGTATCACAACTTTCTATCACTAAAGGGGAAGAAATTATTAGACCATAAACTTCAAGAAGCTTCATGCTCGCATTTCTCTAATGGGAGAGAAAATCCTTAATCAAGGCCACCTTGATGAATACCAAAATTTCATATTTCTCCACATGACAAGTTAGGGGAGAAGTCGTATTCAAGGGAAATTTTAAACCTTATCTTAGTCTTTTATTTTCTTACATGTACTTCAAAGCCTTTTTGTTAATGACAAATAAGGGTAGAAGTTATCATAAAAAATATGATTTTCTGTACATTTATTTTATATTATATAAACATATTTTTCACAGGTGATTTATCATTGTCAAAAAAGGGGAGATTGTTGGACATAATGGTTTATGACATTATATTTATTTTAAGTTTTGATGATGACAAATATTATATATGATAACTATATCTATACTCTATTGTTTTCATAAATATAGTAGTTAACTATAACTATAGAACAAGCGCTTTAAAATATTTTTACCTATATTGTTCCATATTACATGATATTTAGAAAAATGATTTATGTGCATAATAGTTATTTTATACTATCATGTTTTTCCTTATCATAATATGATTATATATCCAAGGATGTTCAAAGTATTATTTTTATATCTTGGATATTTACTAAGACTTTTCATATGGATGGGATTAAATATATAAAGTGATACTTTCATAACTTTGGTATATGCATATTGATATTTGGACTAACCTCTTGGTTCATAATATATTATTGAAGGTTATCCAAAGTACAAATGAGAGGGAGCATAAACAGGAAGAAAATTGAAGTTATCATCAGCATGCTACACTCAAGATTAAAGAACATAAAGATGAAGAAAAGGATGATTTAAGAAGAGCTTAAGAAGAATGACACATTCACACAAGCTTGGATGCACCTTGAAAGCCTTGGAAGTGATAGGCATAAAATCTTTAGGCTAGAAATCTTTATGTTAAACTCATTGATTTAGACATGAAATATTAGCTCAAGATATTTTAAATCAAAACACACATTTTAGTTAATAAAAGAAATAGTGAGATACAATTTTTTTATATAATCATGTCTGTTATCATTGGTCGTATCTATCTCACAAATTTTGAAATTTTTTTATCACTAGCTCCATAAGGTTTTCAAAGATATTATATTTATCTAGGATGGAGTTAAATTGAAAAAGTTATGAATACTTAAAGTCTAAGATTTGAAATGTGAATTGTGTAAAAAATCATATTTGACCATTGGTCATATTTTTAGTCATATATCTCACTATACAAATTATTTTAATGTGAAAAATAACTCATTTGAACATATATTGATTACTGATATATTTATTCTTCATAGTGTTCAGTTTCGACCTTTGGTAACTCTTGATCATATCTCTCAAAGTATGTTGAATTTAATAATGAAACTTATTTTATTGAAAATTGGACTTCAATATCTTAAACGATATATAATTTGTGGTAGGTTGCAAGTTTCATTCTGTAGGTTGCAAATTGAAAAAAAAAAGGTCTAGAGGCTGGGTTCTAGGAGTTCCTTTCAACTTCTTCTAGTCGAGCTACAATCTCTTAGGAGGTCAAGTTCATCTTCTACAAAGTTCCATCCCAAAGACATTGTGTGTGTGGTTGTAGTCCTCTTTTGTGTGCTATATTGGACTTGTGTCACATGCAAGAAGAAAATTGTATATGTAGACTAAACAAAAAAATAAATCATCAGTGGGGTGTTTCTAGGTGTATTTATCCTCTTGTCTCTCATCATAAGGTGGGTGTAAGTGAGTCAGCAAGCCAACACATTGATTATCAAACCAAACCCCCCTCTTTTGCTCTATCCCAATCATCCCAACTATTAACATATATAATCTGCCATTTTCTTACTCCTGTCAATGAACTCTTTGAAATGAGGAACAAGGATGATGAGAGCCATATTCAGCTCTGACTAATTCTTAAGCCAAGAAAAAGTAGACTTTCCATTGCATATCTTCTTCCCTAGGCCTTCCTTTAAAATATCACACATTATTGATACATGTTTCTTTTTTTTCTAACTATAGGTAAACCATCATTGCCACAAGAATATTTAGCTCTTAGAACTTGGACCCAGAGAGCATTGGTTTCTATTCAAAAGGTTCCAAGAAAGTTTCATTACAAATATGCTTCATTCTGTTTCCTTAAATTCTTAATTCCTAGGCCTCCCTTGAGCTTATTTTTCGTGACATTTTCCCAGGCTAGCAAGTGCAACTTCCTTTCTTCTTCACTACTAGTCCACAGAAATCTCTTATTGCAGCTATCAATAAGAGGGTAAGACAGAAGTGACAAATTTGATCAGTGTCGCTCTACCTACCAGAGTGTGGTATTTACCTTTCCAGTTGGACATTTTACTTCTACATTTCTACAAAATCAGAGTAAACAAACTATACTATTATAGATTATAAAGGTATTTAATTATTAAAACCAATTAATGCCTAATTTTCAAGTTATATGACATCTGTTTCCTCCTCCTCCTATTTTTTTAATAAAAAATGTGGCATCATGTTTTAAAATTGGCCATTATTGTGGGTTGAGTGACATTTTTTTTATAACAATATGTGATTTTTTTTAGTGAGGAAAACCTAATTGGCATGTTTTATATGACACCCTAAATATGATATTTCATATTAAACTTTAGGGTGTTAATTGATCCATATTAGGTAAAATTTGGCAAGTTTACTAAAATTTGGTAAAAGGAAAGGTACCATTAATTGTTCCACATTATTAAGTTTTATTTGCTTCTTCACAAATACTTTAGGTGAAAATAATACCATTTAACCTAAAAATTAAATGTTAGCCTACAAGAGACATTATAACGATTTTGACATTGAAATGATGATATTGTTCCAATAAATAGTTTAGAATAACCCATGCTTTAATTTCAACACTATAATTTTTTTGTTAATTATAAATTTTACATTTTATTTATTGATTCAACAAAATATTATAGAGAAACTTTTTTATGAATCAAGTCAATATGTAAAAAGAAAATCAAGAAGTTTGTATTACTTGAAAACGAAGGCATATGGATACACCCATAGGAATTTTTTTTTCCCTGCCAATCCAGAATTTCTTTCTTTTTGATCAGATATATTTCATCTCCTTAATTCCTCCATGTTAATGAGCCCATTAACCTCGATGTCCTTAATATTCCATCTCCGACTTAAAAGAAAATGCACTACTAAAAACTAAAGGGAATATCACGCAATGCTATACCCTTTTTGAAGTAGAGTAAGGATAAAAATGGAAGCAAACGTCTATGACAAAAGATACTAGAAGGCATGTTTTAATTTGACTTTGTAACCACTAGTACAAAATATAAAATTTATGGGGTACTTTTTACATCGGTTGGAAGGCAAACGGTGTAAAAAATAAAGGCGGTGGCATTTTTGTAATTATATTGAATTATGTGACACTTTTTACATCGGGTGCCTCGACACCCGGTGTAAGAAGTATGTTCCCCTACCCGTTGTAAAAAGAGAACTTTTTACACCGGGTTTCCAAAACCCGGTGTAAAAAGTTCTCTTTTTACACCGGGTGTACAGGCACCCGATGTAAATAGTTATCTTTTTACACCGAGGGGCACCCGGTGTAAAAAGTATACTATTTACATCGGGTGTCTAGGCACTCGGTGTAAAAAGTATTTCTTAAAATCCTTTCTTCCTTCCTCCATTCATCAGTTTCCTCTCCTCCTTCTCGCGTCCTCCCTCTCATCTCCCCTTCGTCTGCCCACTCCCCCTCCCCCTCGTCTTCTCCCTCGCCGGACCCCCTCCCCCCTATCCGCCCAGCCCCATCCCTCTCCCCCTCCAGCTCCTCCCCTCGCTGCCCACTCCCCCTCCCCCTTGGTCCGTCCAGCCCCCTCCCCCTCCCCATCGGTTTACCCGGCCACCCCCCCTCCCATTATGTCCACCCAACGCCCTCCCTCTCCCCCTCGTCCCGCCGCCCCCTCCCCCTCCCCCTCGTCCCGCTGCCCTCTCCCCCTCCCCTTCCCCCTTCCTCAGCCGTCCCCCTCCCCCTCGTCCTGCTACCCACTCCCCCTCCCCCTCTCCCCTTACCCACCCCTTCCCTCTCCCACCCTCCTCCCCCTCTCCCTCTACAGCTGCTGCCACCCAGGTATGTGTTGAATATAAATTTTTAAATTTTATAATGTTTAAATTTAGTTTTTAATGATATTGATTGTTGCTGGGAGTGCTGTTAGTAGCTTCATAAGGCCTCAAGTTGTTGCATGTGATCATTTATTTGGTTTAAAATTGTTAATTTTCTCATGTAAAATTTTCTAAAACTTTTGGGAAGTCCAATATTTAGGGGAGACTCTGTCAAAATTTTTTTTAAATTTATTCTTTCCTCTAATTTTCTTAAATTTAGTTTTTAATGATATTGATTATTGCTGGGAGTGCTGTTAGTGGCTTCATAAAGCCTCAGGTTGTTGTATGTGATCATTTATTTGGTTTAAAATTGTCAATTTTCTCTTGTAAATTTTTTTCAAAGTCTTGGGAGATCCAATTTTCAGGGGAGATGCTGCCGAAATTTTTCCAAATCTTAATTTAATTAGGAACTTAGTTTCTTAAAATAGTTTGAAGATAATAACATTAGTTATATTCTTTAGGAGGTGACACATGGATCGTAGTTGGATCAGTGAATGATCTTAATGGCATATGATTTATCATTCAAATTCAAGAGTTTAGAAATGGATCCAGAGGTTATGGGCAAGAAAGACATGATAGTGACAAGTGAACGGGAAGATTTGATTCGACTTCTGTCGAATAATTAGCTTACCACACCACACATTGAACTATTTATGATGTAAGTATATTTTTCTTTAATATAATTACATTGTTGTAAGTAAACTTAATCATCAAGTTTAGTAAACTAATATAATTGCATTGTTGTAGGTATCTTCATCATTTGTGCATTACATCAGGCAAAGGTGATAAGTTTGGATTCCTTTGCCCTCATCACATGACAGAGAAAGGTAATACTCCAGAGTTAAGGGCCGCGTACCTCCAACAGAGAATATGTGAAGTCAAAAAAGACGTTTTTATGGCTCCATATGTGCACTCGTAAGGATCAATTTATAATTAATAGTTTTTTAATATGAATTTACTTTAACTTGTATCATATTTAGCAGAGACCATTGGCAGTTATTTGTTCTTTCAATGAAGAGCAACACTGTCGTCTTTTTATGCTCCCTCCATTACAAACTTGGGAAAGAAATAAAGAAGACGATAGACTTGTAAGAATACTTTTACTAAACTATTTAATTTAATTTTTTTTGAATATTTTTACTAACTTGGTAATCTTGATCATAGGGCAATGAGAACATATCAAAATGTAGTCTTACAAAAGCATGGACATGAGCTCAAGGATCCCACATGGATTGAGCTAAAGGTGATGCTATACTTTATTAATATGTTCAATTATTAAGATTTCTTACTAATTTTTTATGATTTGTTCTTATATAGAGTCATAGACAACCGGTGAGGACGAACTTGTGCGGTCTATATGTCATGAGGCACATGCTCAATATTATCACATTAGGCATGATCGAATTTACAAAAGAGGTAAATATATATATATTTTTAAAAATTTTATTTTATTATGTTATTTGAGATTGATTAATATGCCTACTTTATGAATCAAATTTTAGATGTTCGACAATTCGAATGCATTTTTTGAAGCTGAAATTGAAGACATCCACATACATTAGGCAACCTATTTTGTGGAGAACTTGTGAGGTTTTTTGTTACTTTTAGACATTTTTTAATTTTGATAGTTGACACAATTTAGATAATTATTAGTTTTTCTAATAGTTAAATAGTTTTGTATAGTTGATAAATACTTGATAAACAATTGTAAATGAATTGAGCTGTCTGATTTGACAATTTTTATGCACAGGAATGGCAATTTTGACAATTTAGACAATTATTAGTTTTTTTAATAGTTAAATAGCTTTGTATAGTTGATAGATACTTGATAAACAATTGTAAATTAATTGGGTTGTCTGATTTGGCAATTTTTATGCACAGGAATGGGTAAAATTGATAAAATAAATATAGTATAAAAAAAATAAAATACTTTTTACATCGGTTATTACCACAACCGTTGTAAAATATAATTATTTTTTACACTGGTTATGGTAATAACCGGTGTAAAAAGTTAAGTAAATTTTTTTTAAATTTTCTTGTATATAATTTTTAACATCGGCTCTATAACCGATGTAAAAAATTTAATTTTACATCGGGTTTATAACCGATGTAAAAAGAGGAACTTTCTACATCCCCTGGAACAATATTGTCTCTTTAAACACTGTAAAAAATCATTTTTAACCGCTGTAAAAAGTCATTTTTGTACTAGTGAACAAGTTTTAGTTTTTACACATTTATTTTACAAAGCATTTCTTGTTTCCCAGTCTGCAAGTTTCTAGAAAGCACTAGGAGAATATGAATTGACAATTAGTTTTGTGGCATCCCTGGTTGCTTTAATTTTTGGTTAACAAAATAAATAATATTTAATTCAATTGAATTCATAGTATGAGCTTTTTCAAATATAGCCCATGTTATAGGACTAAATTAAACAAACAGTTCAACATTTATTACATTACATTATGGCTGATTTATTATATTTGTCAATGATAAACTATTACATATCAATAATAAACCTCTTATATATTTTTAAATTTTAATAATAAAACTATTATATATAAATGATAAACTTCTTCTACATCAATGTAAACTGACTACACTCTCACATTTTCAAAAATTTGGTTCGTATTTTCTGGACACAAGATTTTTTCAGCTAGTGGACCAATTTATCCTTAATATTATTGAGTAAATCCATTCTTGTGTGGTCTTGATTCCTTTTCATTACCCCCACACTCATATATTCTAAGCCTATGTTTTCTATACAGATGTTCAACATTTTAACACCAAAAGTAGTGTAGAGGCTTCCAAGATGATTTGGTTTTCCAAGATGATGATGATGATGATGATAGATTTTAAGAATCCCTTCAACAATTAATTGGTTTAGGTAAACTCAACATGTGTTCTCTTTAAATAACAAGATTCTGAATTGGATATTGAAAAATAAAAAAAAAAAGATTCCAAATTGGAATGAGACATTGGCCTGACCTTACTCAACCCAAATAAGTCAAGGTTCTTAAAATTTAAAAATAGATCTATATGCTGAAAAAAAAGTCCTCAGAGAAAAATTGACCATTAGTAATACTCAAGTTTGCCGGAAAAAAAAAATAGGGAAAATTCTTGAACTGACATTTTATCATATAAAGACGAATACACACATATATATATAACTTTAATTTGTATCTGTGAATTATGGAAGACAGGAACAGAGTGGTTCACTAATATATAAGTGCATCCAAGAATTTAAGAAAAAAATGTCCGAAGGCAATTGAAAACTGTGTAATTTGGGACCACCACCGTTATCACGATCTAATTCAAAACCCATTAATTATGGGAGGGGTCCATATAGATTTTTTATGGCTATTTATAGAAGAATAAGTTTTTCAAGGGTTTGTTTTTCAATAATATTCTATCTCTGTTTGGTTGGCCACTTTTGTCAATGGATCGGAATAGCCAGCAAACCCTAGATAGCGCTCTCTCTTTCACACTTCAATCATATCAATGTCATTATCTCTTGTGATAACGAAAGGCCACAGCTAGGGTAAAATGGAATTGGCCTTGTAAATTCTTAACCTAATTAGCTTATTGACTTCAATTAAAAACAAAAAGAGTTAGAGAGACGTGGAGAATAAAAGCGCTGACATGTTACTCAAGGCATCCATTAATTTCTTCATAGTAGGGAATTTATGTGGTAACTTCTTTCGTATGTTAATATGCTTCAAAATATTCACTTAATATATTTTGCCATGGCATTAGGAAAATAATATAAATATTGGCACATCACAACTATCAACTATCAATATATTATGGTATATAATAATACTTAATACCGATAGCAAGTCATGCGATTCCTTGCCGTGAATTATATCTCATTATATACATTAATTTGATTAATGAATGATATGGAAATTTGTGTCTAACTGTAATATATTAAAAGTAGACATATTTTCTCGTATATAACATGGAATTTGAGAAATAAGCAGCATTACTCTTAATCAGCTTGTAAAAAAATATAATTATGATTAAATTTTATTTTATATATATATATATATATATATTATGTATGTTGCATGGGATTTAAGAAAAATGAATCATATTTACAATTGTAAATAATAAGACTTGCTGTTGGGGGGGGGTCTGTTGAGATTGAGTGATATATATATTTTGATTAAAATTTAATTTATAATTCTTTAAAAAGTATATTATCTCAATTGTAAATATATGTGCTCGTATTTTCCCCGGCCCCCTAAATAAAAGCAAGAGCTTGTTGTTTGTATTGGGTTCTTGCGTCATTACATAGCTTTGTTCGAACAAGAGTTTATTTAATCATCATAGATCCGAGAAAAGTGTGAGGGTGTCTTTCACGAAGGATGGAGTACAACAAAACAGATCAATGAGAGATAGTTAGTTAAATGAATGTGAACCATGTGATTCTCCTCATTACAGATAATTTTGTTCAGTGATGAAGCTTTAGAAGAATTTTTCCTATATTGCAAATTATACAAATAATCATATATTGAAAATGTTGTTCAGTGATGAAATCTATGAAAGCCCTAGTTGAGTAAACTCTTTTCTGAAGGTAATATATGTTGAGTTTGATTTATATCAACTTGCTTAGATTCCAATATTTTTACTAAAACACTAATTTGTGATGGTTTTATAAAAGAGTATTTATTACTATTTCTTTTTACTTAAAAAAAACCCACAATATACCACGGAAGATCTTTAATTTGCCTAAGACTTTAAGGGGGGAAGTTCTTGCATTGCATGCAGGGCGGAACCATACATTTTAATTAGGAGGCTAGGATTATAAAGCATATATGATAATTAAAAAAATTATATATATAGACACAGATACATACATATACATATATATATATATATATATATAATATTCATATTCAATTTTATAAATATATAATCAAAGTAAATATGTATGTGCCTTCATTTTTTTTTTAAGTTTTACTCATGATTCTTCATGTAACATCCTGAATTTCTTAATCTCGAGATCAGTGGTTAATCAAGGGTAAAGTAATAGTTAGTGTGGGATTAGAGATTTGGATGATTACTTGATGATTTGACTCATTGAGATGTTGCATGACTAGGTACAGGTGAAAGGAGTGCGTTTTGAGTTGAAGCAAGTGCGTGTGGTGAGAATAAATTTCACTATGCCACACGTCGCGGCTTATGATACATGCGCCGCGATGCATGGACCAAAAAATCACTTTTTAAGTCATGACATTTCAAAAATTTTAGAGGAGTGAAATTTGAAATACACGAAAAGAGAGGAGAGAAAGTGAAGGGTGTGCTAGGGAAAGCTATTTTGGAGCCGTGGAAAGTTCTTTTGATTGATAACTTATCAAGTAAGCCACGTATAACTCTTACCTTCCATTCTACACAAATTTCTTTCAAAATAAGTTATAGAAAAATTGAATCAGTGGAATTAAAAGGTTTGATTCTTGCCTAATAGTAATAAAAAGGTTCTCAAGAGTTAAATTAGAGCTTTGCGACTGGTTTAAAGCTGAACGGTAGAGCTTTGAACTCGTAGGCTCAATTTGGCCCTTAGAGAGAGTAATTAGGGTAAAAATCATGTTTGAGTGAAATAAGACTAGTTAAGGTGATGTAAAGTAGTAATCGAGTAATAATGGATCTAAAATGGATAAATAAAAAGGAGTTTATAGATAAATATAAGCTTAGGTAGAAAATATGAGTTTTTGGTCAAAATGGACCAAATGACTAAAATGTGTCAAATGTGTTCAAATTGGCATATTTGACATGTGAGTTGAGAAAGGAAGCTAGTGATAAGCTGTTGTGGTAGTTGAAATCCACAAGTAACCTGTCTAATGACAAAAGGGTTGAGGTAACCGAATAATTTCCTTTATTTCACTGTTTATTGTAACTGTATGTTAGTATGCTATGTAGTGCATGAACTTATTTTGGATTAAGCATGTTTTATAGCATTGTGTAAATGTTGCATGAAATAGCTTTTGACTGAATAAAAGCATTGAGAAAATGTGATTTCCAATGATGTCTTAAATATATGTTATATATGAGAAAGTGTAAAAGGATAAATGAGAACCTTGAATGGTTTAGAAAGCATGATCATAGGGGGGAGTTCGCTCGAGTAGAAATGGTGATAAAGACCATATAGAAAGCTCTCCTTAGTGCCCGACAAGGTACAGTATTGGAGACAATTCTCCTTAGTGCCTTATAAGGTGCGGTGTTAGAAGTGATCTCCTTAATATATATTAAGGTGTGGTGTTAGGGATGTGAGACTCCTTAGTGTCTATGTGATATGATGTTAGAATCAACAACATCCCATTATGTGTATTGGGGGAAACCATAGTCCGTATATGTGATAGAACATCTTTAGCTAGGTGATTCTACTACTGCAAGTGACCTCAAGGCCAATGAGAGTGTACATTGGTCTAAGGAGCGCCTATGATTTCATGAAGGGGTGATTTGGAGGTTCAATCAGTAATGATCATACTATGAGATTCTAGGGAATGCTATGTGAAAGTGGTGAAAAGTGGAGAATGGATATGTGTTATATGAATATGAATGGATATGAGATATGTCATATAAATGCTATTTTAATGAGATTTAAATGGTATACTATGCTTTACTTCCTCAAATCAAATCTCCACATTCTGACAAGTTTGACTTGTAATACTAGACAATCCAGAAGGTGTCATCACTTTAATGAGCAAAGGAAATTCTTGTAAAGATAATTTCAATTTATCCACACATTCCTTAGACACAAAAGAATGGGTGGCACTCAAATCAAATAATGCCGCTACTTTGTGACTATTAACAAAAATCATACCTCTGATCAGATTCAAAAATGCTTTGGCCTCTTCCTGTGTAACTACAAATACTTGGCCAAGAACCATCAATCTCTACTCTATTCCCTCAACTCTGCCTTCTAGGTATTGCCTCGCTATATGACCTTACATATTACACTTGTAGCAAGCCCAATATCTTTCTGGATGAGATTTGTCATATATATTACACTGAGGCATCCTTCCAATACTCAAAGTCAAAGCTGGAACATTCAATGCTGGCCTCAAAAACTGTGGAGGCCTAATTCTCACACTCCACCCCTCTGCCACCCCCTATGCACAGGTCGAGACCACGATCCTCAACTAAAACCTCTTCTTTCAGAAGAACTAGAACTGCTCACATTGAACCCAAGCTTCTTTTGGATTCCACTAGTCAGATCCAAATAAGATGAAAACCTCCCCATACTATCTCGTCTCCTTTCAGCATCTGCCTCCCTACCACGCCTAGCTGCTACCCTCAGCTTATGGCACATCTCCTTATATGTCATCACATCAAGCAGTTCTATCTGTTGCTTGAACTCGGGTCTCATCTTTTAAGTAATCTCTCAGCTTTCTATCTCGAGTCATTATTATGTTGGAGATATGTGGAGTAAGCTGATAAATCATTAAATCTTCTTATGAATTCTTCCTTATCCAGGTTTCCCTGCCTGAAAGCATGAAATTCTTCTTCCTTCTCAGTTTTGAATGAGACAGGAAAATGTTGATCAAAGAATATTCTCTTGAACTCATCCCAGCTCAACCGAATACCACCCATTGGCCTCATAGATTCCCACCACCTCTTAATAGCACTAACCAACTGCACTGTGGTCAAGATAATTTTTTGCTTCGAAGTACAGATTATCACCTCAAAGATGGTTTCCATTCACTCTATACACAAGTTTGCATCACCTTCTCTCATACTTTCATCAAACGTCGGCAGATTAAATTGAACGAACATCTTCCAAGCACGATCAATAGATAGATCAGTACCAGGAATCTCTGGTCCATTACCCAAATTTGAGACAGTCTAGGTCTACTATGTGCTTCCTGCACTGAAATATTCTGAGCTTTAACTCTCTCTTCTTGCTCTCTACCCCTTAGGATTGTGTCATGATCCCTAACAGTTTGTCTTATGTCGACAACCATATCTCTGAGCTCTTCTAATAGCTCATCACGTCTATCCCTTTGCAGCTGAATCGGTTGAATTGAGTTCTCGTTCCTCCTCTATAACCCATCTAAATACTAGAGTTCTTGCACGAGTGCCTATCATACTGTACTATTTTCTCCCCTCCTAAGGATGAAAATATGAAACACAAAGGACATCAGGGAAAGAGTTGTGTAATGAACAAGATAAGTTGCCATATTTCTAAATGAATACATCAATAACAATCAGGCCTTAAAAATAGAGAAACTGATAATAAAATTGCAACCTCCTCTTATATTCACTCAATATAATTACAGTGTTACTACTACCTCACATCAATTACAATAAATAAATTTCATTTCAAAAGCTTCGGCCGAAGACTTATTTTGTAAAATCAATCAATTCACAATACAATCAAAGAAAACACAGCGGGAGTAAATCATACACACCTCAAATAGATAGTAGACATAACCTACCAGCATTCCTATCCTAATTGCATGTATTTTAACATAAAAATAAAACTAAAATTTGGTCCGTGCATTACGGCATATAGCACAAAGCCACAGACTCACCCTTTTTGTACTGTACGCCATGGCATTTGTCACCATGCTCTGCAGTGTGCCTATCTAAATTTTTGTTGTCATTTTGACAGCAAAAATGATGAACTACCGGTGTACACCGTTTTCACATACGACATTCGATCGAAGTTATCAAGCGCCCAAACGAAGCTTAGCTCGTATACTAACTAATGAGATAGGTTTGGATACGATCTAATGGTCCGATCAAAATTTAGACACCCAGGTGCAAAAAGTCACTTTTTTTGAAAATTTTATGCACTCAAGTGCTCAATTCGATCCCTTTCTCTTATTAGACCACACTAGGTCTTGAACCAAATCCAAAAGGATCTAAAACACCTGATTAACCATAATTAATCACAATCATACTCATATATCAAAATTTATCCCTTTTACAGTCAATTTCCACAATGTCACTAACTTTACAAACTTTGCCAATTTTTGGCATAATTTAGCCCACTTGACTATTTCTCAACCCATACATATTCAATCATATTCATAATACAATCTTAGCCTCAAATTACTCATTTTATCATAATTTGTCCCTTGGCTTAAGATTCACCAACACTACTAACCATATCAATACAAACATACACAAATCATAGCCCTTTTGTCTCAAACAACACATATACACATAATCGGGCTTGATTTCACAAAATTTCAATTCAATACATGCATGCAACCTATAGCAACTCATATACACTTATATATATACAATCTTAGTTTAGTTCATTACACAACCTCAGAGTACACGGCTTCACAACTCAAGCCGATTCAGACTCTCTTCCCTTACCCTAATCACTTTCTGGTCTTGTAAACATGTAACCACGTGGGTGAGATAAAAATCTCAGTAACAGAATAACTCACTCATATTGACTATCACATGCAACAATATGAAAGTAAACATAGTATATCATCAAAACCTCATAAAATAGCATTTATATCATATCTCATTTTCTTTCTCAACTTTTCCTTAATCACAAAGGACTCCATGTTATCTTAAGATATTTCATCATATCACATAATATACTAGCATGATCTCTACTAATTGAACCTCTGAATCACCCCAACACGAAACCATAGGCTCATCTTAGACTAATGTATACTCTCATTAGTCTTAAGCTCACCTGCAGTGGTAGAATCACCTAGCCAAAGATGTTCTAACACATAATATAAACTATGGTCTCCCCCAATACATACAATGGGGCGTCGTTGACTCCAACACTACATCACAAGGACACTAAGGAGTCTCTCATCTCCAACACCATACCTCAATAGGCACTAAGGAGATCTTATCCAACATCACACCTTTCAAGGCACTAAGGAGAATTGTTTCCAATACCACACCCTATCGGGTACTAAAGAAACCTTACCACATAGTCTTTATCATCTCCTACACTCGAGTGAACTCCCACCCCTATGATCATGCTTTTTCGAACCATTTAAGGTTCCCATTTATCATTTAACACTTTCTTACACATAACATATACATATAATACTTTTCATTACAAAACACACATTTCCATGCTTATTTCAATTAAAATTCATTTCACACACAACAATCACTTAATGCTATAAAACATGCTTAGATTAAAATTGTTTCATGTACTACATAGCATACTAACATATGGTAACAATGAACAATCAAACAAAGGAAGTTATTCAGTTACCTCTACCCTTCTATCACTAGAAAGGTTACTCGTGGATTTCAACTATCACACAAGCTTATCTCAAGCTTCCTTTCTCTACTCGCGCATCCGATATGCCAATCTGAACACATTTGGCACATTTTAGTCATTTGGTCCATTTTGACCAAAAACTCATTTTTACCACTTAGGGCTATATTCATCCATAAACTCTTTTTCATTTATCCATTCTAAGTCCATGACTACCCAATTGCTACTTTACATCACCTCAACCGGTCTTATTTCACTCAAATCATATTTTTGCCCTAACTTTTTATTTCTAAAGGCTAAAATTAAGCTTGCAGGTTCAAAGCTCTATTATTCAACTCTAAACCAGCCACAAAGCTCTAATTTAACTTCTGAGAACCTTTTTATTACTATTGGGCAAGAATCAAACCCCTCAAATTCCTCCGATTCAATTTCCTTATAACTTATTTCAAAGAAATTTGTGTAGAATGGAAGGTAAGAATTATACATTGCTTACCTGGCAAGTTATCAATCCAAATCACCTTCTACGCCTCCAAAATAACTTGTCTTAGCTCCTCAGCCCTTCTCCTCTCTCTATCTCATATGTTTCTAAATTTTCACTTCTGAAAATTACCCAATTTCATGACTTAAGTGATTTTCTGATCCATGCACTGTGATGCATGCAACACAAGCTGTAGCGCATGGCACAATGAGATTTATTCTCACCACGCGCACTTGCTTATACTCGAAATGTACTCTTATCACCCATATCTATTCATACAACACACAAACAAGTTAAAATATCAATTAATCATTTGAATCTCTAATCCCATACTAACTTTTACTTCACCCTCGATTAACCTTTAAACTTAAGATTAAGAAATTCAGGATGTTACACAATTCAATGGTGAAGATGGCATCGAAATAAACAACCAAATTGCTCTCAAAGGTATCTATAAAGACATAAAAGAGGCTAATTTTATTGATAAATGCGATAATAATGATATCATCTCTAAAGACTATGATCATACGCCAATAAACAGATACTTGGAAGATGATGAGTTCAGTGATGACTCCATTTCTGAATCCAATGTTTAATTGGTTCTAGGTTCTTTCTTTCCTTATCCTTTTTATTTTGATTATGGAAATTATCTATTGGATTTGTAGAGGAACTTGTGCCAAAAGTTTTCCTTCCCGTATAAGGGAAATAATGAATAAATATAACACCTAAATTCTTATTCTTATTGAAACTAGAGCCAGTGGTACTAGAGTTGATATCATTGTCAGGAAGCTTGGCTTCTCGAATTGGATTCACATTGAAGCCACTAGTTATGCTGGTGGTATTTGGATAGTTTAGAATAATGATGTGGTGAAATTGATTATATTTATTCCAATGCCCAACGTCTTCATTTCAGAGTTCATCACCTTTTAAAGAACACATCTTATCTCCTCTCTTGTGTTTATGGTGATCCTACCCCTTGCTATTGTAAAAGAACTTTGGAATTCTATAAAAGATTTTGCTAATATTATTTTTGACCCCTAACTTATTATTAGTGACTTCAATTCTTACCTCTCTTATGATGATAAGTATGGTGGAAGCAGGTATAATTGGTGGTCTATAAAGCTTTTTAAATAGTACATCAATTCCTCCAACCTTCTCAAACTTAATTTTGAGGGTGATAGATTCACTTGGGAGAAAGGCAACATTAAAGACTCAACTAGTGCTTCTGCAATATAGAATGGAGACTAAAGTTTAATCAAGCTAATACTTTTCATCTCTTTAGATATGGTTTTGATCATCATCTGATTAGAATCCAACTCGAAGATTCAACTAACCACGGTACTCATAATACGCCTTTTAAATGCCATATTGCTTAGATGGTCGATGAATCCTTTCAATCTGTTGTTAAAGACTCTTGGGTTGAGAAAGATTGGATAGAAGACACCTCAAAAATAACATAGGAAACATCTCTGCTAACAAGAAAAGGATTCTAAGAAGACTAGAAGGAATTGATCACAATCAAAACACAAAAGATAGCTACTTTCTTAAAAAATTGAAAAATCTATTTAAGAAGATTATAGAACTCTTCTCCAAGAAGAACTGCTTTGGTTCCAAAAGTCTAGATACAAATGGCTTAAATAGGGAGATAGGAATTCTAAATTCTTCCATACTATTGCTATTATCAGAAGGAAAAGGAACCAGATACTTTCTCTCTAAGATGAAGATGGCAACTAGATTTAGGTTCATTCCATTATCAAAGATCAAGTTGCTTCTTATTTTGAGAACCTGTTTAAGGAACATGCTTGAGCTAGACCTAAATTAATGACTACTAGGAGCTTCCCTCCTTTAAACTACTCCCAGCTTCAACTTTTTCATAGAGATGTTACTAAAGAAGAAATAAAAAATGCTGCTTTTGATATTGGGGCTTCTAAAGCTCCTGGTCCTGATGGAATTAACACTGGCTTCATTCAATGCTATTGGAACAATCTCAAAGATAGCATTATCTAATTAGTTAAGAAGATCTTTATTGATCTCACTATCATTAAAGAGATTAGTGACACCTTCATAACCCTTATCCCTAAGAATAAAAAGCCAAATTGTATGAAGGATTTTTGATTGATATCTCTATGCAATGTCATCTGCAAGATAATTACAAAACTTCTCTCCAACAGGTTGCAACAATGTATAAATCATTTAATTGGAGACAGTCAATGTAGTTTTCTTTAAGGAAGACAAAGCGGTGATAACATCATCATCGCACAAGAAATCATCTACTTTATAAGGAAAGAGTTTGGGAGAAAGGGATTCCTAGCTCTCAAAATCTATCTTGAAAAATCCTTCAAAAGACCTTCTTAGGACTTCATTGAGGATACTCTCCATGCTACCAGGCTTAATGAGAAATTCTAAAAACTCATTATGATAGCCATCACTACCACTCATATGAGAGTTCTCTAGAATGGCGAACCAACTAATGAATTTACTCCGACAAGTGGGATTAGACAGGGGATCTTCTTTCGCCTTATGATAGAACACATATATTACCCACTTTTACTTGTCAATTAGGACCCTTTTATTAATTTTTTATTACCTTAAAGTGCACTCATTGCATTAAATTTAGAAATTGCCTGAGTTTCTATGTTTAGTACATTAGGGGCATTTTGGTCTAAAAAATGAAATTTTGAGAAAATGTACAAGAAAATTCCAAAAGTGCATTTTTGTCCAATTGATGAGTGGTAAATTTATATTCTTAAAATTCATTTTAGTTTAGGAGTAATTAAATAAAAAGTCAACACTTTTTAAAGTATCTTAGTTTGACCTACTTTTCGGTTTGCCTTTATGTGAAAATTTTTATATAATTTTATACAGCCTAGAAATTAGTTAATTTAATAAATTCTTCATTCTAATTATGAATTTAATTTTTAATATTAACTAGATTTTATTGTATCACATGCTATTTAATTGAATTATGTGATTTCTGTGACATAGGTGGCATGTGACTCGTGCATCAATTGGGCAATTAAGGTTAACACTCCTTGAGGTCAAAGATGATGGTTTACACATGAATTAGGCTTTATTTGGGGATTAAATCAGCTTTAAAATGTGGATGACATATGGGAAATTACATACACATTGGAATCATCTACCAACCAATAGGAGGTTGTCACCTCACAAGTGTGACAAGGCTCCCATTTCCATTTTAATTTCTTTTCCTTTTTTTAATTAAGCTTTAGCTAATGGGATACATAATAATCACACCATTCTCACCAAGAAATCAGATCAATCATCATCTCATTCATCTTCCATATTTTCTCTCTCTTGTTCATCTTGTTCTTCATTTTTTCTCTTCCTTCTCTCTATACATACAGCCACATCCAACCCCTATTCTTCCACCATTTCTCTATTAAATCCACTCAAATCTTCCATCAATCTCTTCCCCTATCATGGCTAGACTTACCCCAAACATATAGAGGAAGAATTGAAGCTTACTTCATTAAGACTATGGAGCATACCTTTCAGCCACATGGTGTTCATGGAGGAAGCAAGATTTTCTTGATGTTTTCTAGCTAGATTCTCTATGGAATCCTAGGGGAGGGTTGATGGAAGATGATTTTTCAAGTCTTCACTTGACTAAGCTCAACTATTTCTTCATCTTGTTTTAATTTCATTAGAATACTATGTCTGTTGTTGATTGTGGTTTAATTTGACTTTAGTTTCATAGTTGTTTGTAATTTATAATGTTGAAAAAAGATTGTTTAGTTGAATTTCATGGTCTTGTTTTTGCTAGAATGTTTAGGCTCCTTATGAATTTACATTGTAATATGTGATTTCAATTGAAGAATGCCTTGTATTAGCCTAGCATGTAATTGTGTGATGAATACTTGATGAGTTGCTTAAGTTTTCATAGTTTTAAGCTTAGATACAGTTTTGAGAAGTGGCAATTAGAAATGAATTTTAACTAAACACTTAGTTAATTTTAGAGCTAAGCTAGTAAGGTTACCTAGGGGGCTTGTAATAGCACTTAGGGAATTGAATTAGTGAAGCTAGGATGCTTGACATAGTTGTCTTAAATAAATACATTTTTCAGCCAAGGAAGGAGAGTTAAGTGAGTTGCCATAATTAATTAAAGGGTTAGGAATCTTTCATTAGCAATACCCTAGGGTTCTTACTTAAATTAGGAAGCCACTTCATTCATAGTTAGTTTAGTTTGCTAGTTTAATTCACTAGATAATTAGGTTAGCAATTAGTTAATCAACTTAAAACTTTAGGTGATTTATTTCAGTAGATAACTTTAAATTAAATTTGGGAGATGACCTAGGGTTGGCTCTATATTGCATTAGGGTTAGCTTAGTTTAATTTTAAAGACAAGTGACAATCCCTACCAAAATTTTGGCGTCGTTGCCAAGGAGTGGTTTAGGTTTAATTCTAAAGTTGTTTAGTGCTTAATTTACATTATTTTTAGTGTCTTCAGAAATTTTAGAAAAATCATAAGAATTTGTTTTGTGTTTTTTTTAGTATTTTTGTGTGTTTTGAGTGTTTTTGTTTTGTTTTGGAAAAATAAAAAAAATTAGTGCAATTTTCGTTGGTTTGGTATAGAGCTGAAAATACTCTATTTCTAGTGTCTCTATGTGAAATTGAAAAATTAACTAGGAACAAGTTTGAGGGAATTTGAACTTGAAATTAATTCATTTGAAAGCTATATCTTAGCTTTATTGTAAAATTGTTTTGGTTAATTTTGGACGTGGGAAGTGTCTTGTGAAAATTTTACAAGCTAACAAGGTCCAAGGAGCCTTTATAGAGGATTCCTAAAACTCTATTGCAACTTTGAGTTGGCATATCTGCCTCTCTGTGTCCAAATTCATTGATTCTAGTCTCATTTTTCTTGTTATTGTCTTATCTTTGTTTCTTATTCTTAGAATTGTCTTCAATGTTGCCATCTTCATGTTTGAAAGTTTTTTAAAAGCTATGAAGGTCTTCTAGACGAAATCCTGTTTTGCTAGATCTGTGGACCAATTTGTGAAATATTCTAGGAAAAATTGGGAAGGAGTTTTGATCTAAAATTTTTATATAATTTTCCTATATATCTCTTATGTCTCTCAAAAAATTTTAAGGGAATTTCCCATATGGATTGGCTTCTAAAAAATCCACAAGTTCACTGTCTCTAAAGAGCCTATTGTGCGAATTCCAGAATTGCTAAAACTTCTAGATTAAGCATTTCTGACTCTCTTTCTACTTTTTTGGTGTTTTTTTTGTTTGTGTTTGATTATTTGATTGTTTATTGAGTCTAATAGAAAAAGAAAAAAATTTCTCTTGATTTTTTGTTTACCTGCATTTCCACTCATACACTTGCATAGGACATATCAATTGAGTTTTCTTGGTCATTCTATCATTTTGAGCTTGAATTTGCATCATTACTTGTGGATATAAATTTCATTACATTTTATGGCTTAGTTTCATGATCGTGATTCATTCCATCATTCATTTGACATGCATTCTCATCCATTTTTAGCACCTAACATTGATTATATATCCCATTTTCATAATCAATTTGAACCATATAACTTTGATTGTCCATGTAACACTTTCCCTGAGTGTCATCCAAAAATCACACAATTCAAACAAACTAAGTATGGTTAAGGAGTTGATCTTAAAACCAACTTAGGAAACAAATTTTTTAAATCAATAAAAAAAAATACACCATCACAAAATAAAAATTTAAATCCTTTAAAAAAATTTATAAGTTCTACCTATAGCACATGAAAGCAAGCTAGACGAAAGTGGGGTAAAAAGATGCTACCATGACAGCCTTCTCGAGCCAACTTTCGGGAGGTGCCGTTCCACCATTCGACCTCCAATCAAAATGATTTTAAAGCTCACACATTATTTTTAATGATTACTAGTAGTATACCAAATTACAAAATGATCTAACGGTTGGATTAGAATTTGGACACTCTACAAGATTGGATAAAGTTACTATCATGACAGCACTTTTGGAGTGCATAATTTCATCATCTGACCTCCGATTAGAGCGATTCTAGAGCCCACATGTCACTTTTAAAGAGTACTATTAGCATACCAAATTTTGAAAAGATCCAATTGACGGATTAAAATTCATGCATGTTACAAATTCAGCTACTTTGCTATCATGACAGCATTAAATAGTTGTCATGACAGCACTTCCAGACCAACTTCCGGAGTGCACCATTTCTCCATACGATGTCAAATCAATATGATTCCAAAGTCTACATGAAGATTATAAAAATTTTTACTTTTGACCTAAATTTCAGGAAAATTCAATGGTCAGATTGAAATTTGGACACCCAAATGTAAAAGTATAGCTTTTTGGTAAAAACCATTTTCCAAATTGTTCAAATCTCATCCTAATGGTCACAAACTTGTGGAAACACTTTGAACACATAAAATAGGACTAGGAGTACCTGATAGAATATTTAAATGATAGAAAAATCCCTTATATCAAAATTTGACTACCCGGGTGCCATTTTCCAAAATAGACCCTATGCCCCTAAAATTTACAAATCATACAAGAGTGGTCAAAAATCATTCCAAATATCATATACACATATGAATACACATACTAAACATTTTTACTTGGCTCAGAGATCTTTGTGGGGCCTACACACCCACTCTCTCTATCCAAGGTGTATGTTTGCCCATAGCACACCATTTGCAATGCAACCACTTTGCATTTGCTTGTAGAATCACATATATACCAATATAAATATTTGCTTGTAGTAGAAACTTAGTCTACTAAATAAATCCATCAAAACCATACACCATAACTAAGTTTCCTAGCCACAAGTCTACAAGCAAACAAAAATTCATACACAAGCCATACAATCCACACATATTCACACACATATATACATAATCATATCCTATTGGCACCTTAATCCTAAATATATCACAATAGATTTGCTCAAAAGAGAAAGAGGTTGCAGTTCTTTGCAATCCACAAACAATCCCTAGCTCTGCTCCTTTCCCCGTCCACTACTGGTTCCTTCACCTGGACCTAAAAATATTAAAAAGAAAGGCGTGAGACAACCACAGTCTCAGTAACAGAGAAATCTACATTAATTAATACCAAGTAAGCCATTATCAAATAAAAAAATAATATATTCAATATAGCATATAATTTAACCATTTCAAATGAATGAATGCATGACATAGGCTAGTATGGCTTTTCTTGACCAACAGAATGCCTCTTGGAACTCTTTAGCTCGCAGGTAAGTCTTATACCCATTTGTACCTCTACAGGTACAAAACATAATCTAAGGTATGATCAAATCCACCTAACCGCCTGTGCTCCTTCAACGTAAATCCTAAGCAGCCAAAGCAAACTCCTTCCCAGAGCCAGCCCGACTTACTCTCCATGTAAGGTTTACCTTAGCCTAGGCACTCAACCTCACACTTTATATGTTAGATTCCCTCCCCCACTGAGAGGTGCCGAACACTCAATCCATTAACCACTTTAGTGCACTGAGCCCACAATACGAAATGCAACACTGAGTACTGGCAATGTGCCATAGAATATCACAAGTTCACATCTCCTCATTAGTGAACTCCTACCAAGATCATGCCTTTCACTCTTGTCTACCTTTCTCGAGTATTGACCACTTCAGCACTCTAAGTAGTATACAAATATCACTCCTCCCTTAAGTGGTTCCTTAGCCTTTCTAAGGTATCTAAACCAATTACACTTCCTTAAGTACAACTTCCATTCTTTATAATTGCAGTGCATGCAAACAACCTCATTTCTATAAAAACATTATCATTGAATGAATAGAAAACATATATGCCCTATTTAATAATTTAAAAACATGCATAATGCATGATAGCTAGTAATATTTATTCTAAAATAGCTAAACAAAGCAATAAGAAATATAAATTTCTCTATTACCTCAACCCTTTATACCAAAAGGATTTTTCCTTGTACAGAATGAAACTTAGCTTGTTCTTTATCCTCCAATTAAGTTCCACCAATAATTCCTTACAATATATAAGTGATCCATATCACTTTTTATGACAAATAGCATTAATAAAGACTATAACTCATATAACACAACTTGGGTCCATGAGCCATAATCTATCCTAATGGTCCATATATTAAACCAACCATTTACATAGTATCACTTAACCACCAAAACCATTTATTAGCCACCACTAAGCTAATTTCCAATTCATATAATTTTTAATCAATTAAAAATCTTCACTTAGTGTCACCAACTTTCACCATTAGCCCTTATAATGAAAACCAAAAATTAATTTAAATATTATTGGATTCAAATAGCACAATTATAACTAAATCAATAGGCTTAAACCATTGAGGAGCAAAACCCAACCTCTTGGGGTTTGACTTTTGCCTTAAAACTCCATTTTTCATCTAATTACCCACTCAAAACATTAAGGCATCATATAGAAACTCAAAACAACCTCACAAGGACCCAAGGAAACTAAAGTTTACAAGAATAAAGCCTTTGGAATCAAATTTTAGAAATTTCCTCTTCCAAAGATTACAAGAAAGAGGATTGAAGTAAGGAGTTTACCTATCATGTAGCCAAGCTCGCAACGATCGCAAAGCCTCCTAGATCCAAGCCTAACTCTCTCTCTTCCTCCTCTCTTCTTCCTCTCTTCCATCTCACATTTCTTTCCTTTGGTTTCTTGTTTCATTTCTGCGTGAGTCTGCTCTTAAAAAACTAATGCAAACACTTTGGGAAAAATTATAAGGGAGGGCTCAACATTTTTTAATATAACATAAAAGCTCGGGTCAACTTTGGTAATTTTTTTCATAGTTAAAAATAAAATAAAACTAAACTTTTGCTCAGTAAAATTTAAACTCTAGACCTCTATCAAATTATTCTTAATTTTAATTTAATTATAGATATTTTATTTTTAAAAAAATAAATCTGAATCTTAAAATTTTCAGAATGTTATAGTCTACCCCTATATTATGATCATTTCTATCCAAGTCACAGTTATAAATTTGCCAATTCGATGAGTTTTGAATCCAATCTAATCATTCATGTTAAGCATACACCACCCATTAACATTAAGCATCTAGAAAAATTATATGCATAAAGGGGTAAATTTTATTGTGTGCATTATGAGGCTACCTCCCACTTCTATTATGATTGTCCTCTTCTAAAAGGATATTGTGAACCACATGGAGTAGCCCAAGCCCTACAAGAGAGCAATTACATGTTTCAAGTTCAAGATATACAAAAAGTTGCTCACAAAGCTATTGATAACATAAATACATCTCAAGCCACACAATCTCCAAAAGAGGAGTCAATCCAACCTCTACTTCAAGAGGTAATTTCTCCTATTCCTATTGAGGTTAATTCTTCTTTACATTTGACTTTGTCTAATAATGAGCGCAATAATTTAAATGATGATGACATAGATGAAGAAATTATAGTTAAATCACCTTGGATGTTTGAGCATGAACCATATTGTGAAAAAGTATATCCTTGGGAGAAAAACACTTCGTATTCACATGATAATTATCTTGATTTAAATTCAAATATCATTGAAAATTTTGAATCTTCACTTAGCTTGAATAAAGAAATGAAATGGATGTTTAGCGATGATGTATCTTATGTGTTTGAAATTTCAATTCCTTCTTGTGATATTGTTGATAGTGCACATGCACTTGTTTCTTCCAACTATGATGTGTTTGAGAAAGGTTGTTTACCTTCTTTTGTAGGTAAAAAAGGAAATATGGCCAAACCATCTCTTGATTTCAAGGAGGAACTTGCTCAACTTGAAGAGGCTAATGTGCAAGGCTTAAAAGAAATTGAGGACAAGTCACAAGAGGAAGAGAGTTTGGAAGACTTAAAGCATGAGGAAATTGAAGTTCAAGGATATGACTTTATAAAGCCTAAAGGTAAATCAATTGATGATGATCTCATCATTGAAGAATTTAGTGATGATCATGCCTTATTGTCTAGTATTGATTCATACTCTCATACTTTCATATCTCCTTGTACTTGTTTGAATGATTATAGATGCCAAAATTGTTTGGAAATTGATGAGTACTTGGATGAAGGTGATACATTTTCTCATGAATTACTTGATGATAATAAAATGTCTACTATACTTGAGCTTCATGGGGCCATGAGAAGGGTATTTTGTCTTGTGATGCAGGTACAAACACCAAAGGAGCCAATTCTAAAGAATTTTCTTCACTCGAGCTTGATGTCCATAAGGTTTCCAAGCTATTGGTGGAAAATTCTACATTTGTAGTACCTTTGTCCATTTGGATAATGGAAGAGACCGAGAGCTTAGATGATGAGAAGGTTGAATCAAAGACTAACCAAGTCAAATCTTTCATAGAGCAAGATCTTATCCATGGAACTTTCAAGGAAATCATATCATATGATCTTGCACCGAATAAGAGAGTTATTTTTCTTTTAAATTTATTTAATAGTATTGCATTTGATTGTTTTGATTTTATTGGTTGTCATCCATATCTTGATAAATTTCCTTCATCTCTACTTAAACATCATTTGATTTGTTTTATTATTATTGATAAATATGTTGCATTTGATGCATTCTTGCTTGCAAAAGAAAATATTAATGGTTGCATTTTATATGATTTAAAGGGAGAATAATCCACACCATACATCTTGGAGCCATTACAAATTGATCCCGAGCCTACACCCAAGATGCTTGGAATGAAGATGACAATGAGTAGATTTATGCTACTCCTCAAGGATGAAAATTACAACTTCAAGAGCTTGTGGAGATTTAAACTAGGTTGTATCTTTTTCACCCTTGCCTTTTACTTTACTTTGCTTTATGCTTTAATTTGTTGATTTAGTAAATTACAAGTGTGCAGGAGATGAATCTAGTAGGAAAAAGTAGAATTTCATTATTTTTGGTTTGCTTGTTTCTTTTTATTTGTTTGTGTGTTGGAAAAAAAATTCTACACCACACTTTTGTTATGCATTCATTATTGATCTCACCTTGTTTTATCACTAGTCTATACATACATTAAGGACAATGCATGGTTTAAGTGTGGGGGAGAGAAATAAACATTTTGTTTGCTTGTTTGGTTTTGCAAAAATTTTCAAAAAATTTTTAAAAAATTGCTTTGTTTTGTTTTGTTTGAGGTTACTTAATTACCTACTTAATTTTTGTTTGTTTGTGTGTTTGAGGTTGCTTGAGATGTGGTAATTTTTAGGATTGAATAGGTGTGAAGTAAACATTCTTTTACCTTGAATTAATGGATTAGAATGGCACATTAACCTTTCATAGAAGAAGCCAAACACTCATGTGTGATTAGTTCTTTAGTGATATTGCCCTCTAGAATTTGTTTCACTTCTTAATTGAGACCACATATCTTACACTTGTTTGATTGGAGATGAAAGATGGCATTCATAAAAATAGACAAGAGCCAAATAGCCAACCCATTATTATTGATTGTCCTTTGTTAGCCACTTTGAACTTTTGGTTTGATTCTTAAAAATAAATATTCACCCTATTTTCCCCAAGGAATGCATGTTATACTTTTATATGTATTTTTAATATTCATTGCATGTCCTAGATCAAGTGAGTGGATGCCTATTATCATTTTTCTATCCATTACTCTTTATCCTTTGTTATTACACCATTGTATCCATTCTTTTGTATTGTTTTCAAAGATTTAGGGGAAATCAAAAGAAGAAGAAAAAGCAAAGAAAGATTTAAAAAAATATATAATCAAAAAGAAAAGTAATAAAGTTGCTAGAAAAAGAAACAAAAAGAAGAAGAAAAGAAGGAGAACAAGAAAAGAAAGAAAAGAATAAAAAGTTTTCTAGCTCATCCATTATATTTGTTTTATTATTTCTTGTCATTGCTTTCCATCCTCATTATGTTAAGGTGTCTACTCAATTGAATTAGGTTATGCTTTGCATATTAAGGGGATATATCTTGACTTTAGCATTACCTTGATGCTAACCTTAATTTTTCATACATGCATTTCTTAGACATCCTTTCATTACCCACATTATAACCTAATATAATAAAGTCCACTTGATTCTTGATTGCAAGTGCTAATTTAATGGTGGAGATTAGAAGGGTTACAAACTTATGATAAGGCTTATCCTAAAGAATTTTGAGTGAAATTGAATACCTTATATACTTTGAGCGATAAAAGCAAACACTTAACCTATAAAGGCTAACTCTTTGACATTTGCAACATTCAAAAACTTCAAATCTGAACAAAATTGACTAATTAAGGGATAAATTAGTTAAAAAGATGATTAATTTATTTAATTATGTTTTTAGATTGCTAATTGGCTTTTTGGGTCATATTTGGCTCTAAATTGAGTTAGGATAGAATTCGGGTGGCATCGGGGGAGCAAAATTGACATTTTGCTTACTGCATCGTGAGCTGCGGCTTGTGTGGCATGTGCTGTGGCACACGGCACAATAGGAAACTTAAATTTTCAACAATCATCAAAACATGATAGTTTTTGTAGTGAGAAACCTAGAACATAGAGGGGCAAACTTTAGGTATTGCTAGGGCATCATTTTAGGAGGATTTTGAGGATAAATTAGACCTTTAAACTCTTGAGTAAGTTTTCTACCCTTCTCCTCTACCTTTTCATCTCATTTTCCATAAGATTTGAAAGTGGGAGAATTTGGTCTGAATGGATTAAGTCATGAATCTATGTTTTGAAGGTTTCTATTGACTCTAAGGGTTTGATTTAGGTTTATTAATCTTGGATATATAGTAATATGAAGCTACTTTGTTGTTTGATAAAAGTTGGATCAAGCCCTAACTTGATCATGGGGTTTTGAAGTATGATAAGTTGAGATATTAAGTGTTATGTTGTGAGAGAGTTATAGGGAAGCTTGAAGGGATTGTGTGAATAAATTCTAATCTTAACAAGCCTCTTTGTTGAGAATATGAGTAAGAAGTGGGAGAATTGGGAGGTCATTGGTAGCTAATAGTGCTTGTATTAATTGAAAATTAACATATAGTACTTGTTGATGTAGATTGTAGTGTGGGAAGACTTACCTTGACCCAAGAAGAGATTTAGTATCACGGGTAACCCTTTTAGTAACAAAAGGGTTGAGGTAAGTAGATAATTTGTGTTATTTATTACCTTGTGTAAGTTATTCTCAAGTTGTTCTTGCATGATTTGTTATGTATATATGTATGAATTTTGTAAAAGTTAACTATTTTAGAAAATGAGTTGAGTATTGATTTGTAAAATGTCAAGCTTTTGAAGTAAGTAGTAGTATTTATTATATTGGTTTAGAAAGTGGTTTATGCATGGTCAAGTGAAAATATATAGTGAAATGTGGCATATTAGAGGGTGGGAGGTCACCCTAGTGGAGTTAGCGAAGATTAAGTCCATATGGCAATACTGGCACCTCAGGACACCAAGTGCAGTACTTACACTCCTTAGTGCATGAAAATGGGTGTGGTATTGGAGACTTACTCTTCTTAGTACCCAGAGGGTACGGAGTTGGAGACTATGCTCCCTAGCATCCATAGGATGCGATGTTGAAGTAATGACACCCCAATTACTTGTAATAGGAGGAACCAGTAGTCCAAAAGTGGTTTAGGACACCTTGGCTAGGTAGTCCTACTATGGATGGCGAGCTTGGGGACCATACATATGGTTTGGTTTTATGAAATAGCTTACCAGTTCGGTCGGGAGTATTGGAGTACCAGATGGTAAGGGGTCATACATGTAACTTGTGGTGATTTTATATGGTGTGTTTATTTTACTTGATTTAAGGCTTGTTTATAAATTGACATGTTAATCAATAATGTAGATTATCTGAGTTACTGAGATTTTTATCTCACCCTGTGATTATCGTTTTATAAGTTCTACCACTGAGACTGAGCAAGGGAAAGAATTGGGAAAAGGTTAGCATACTTGCTACATTCTCATTGTAAAGCCCGATTTTATTTTAAGCCTTGTACATAAACTTATATGGAATATATTATATGTTGCCAACTAGAAATGCATATCATTTTGATTAGTTGTACTTGTTTCATACTATGTTATTTTGTATGTTAGCCCAATATTATATATGATGTGAATATGTGATAATTTTTGTGATGATAGGCTAAAATACTAATACAAGTACAAGGAATGTTTTATCTATGTGGTGATAATGTATATGTAGTGTATTATATGGAAATAGAGGCCAAATAGAGTATATGGTGTTGATTTTATATTTTGGCCATATTGGGTGAAATGGGCATTAAGTGGCCAAATTTTGTGTTTGATATATTTTTATGTGTTTGAATGCTTAATTAAGTGTATTTTAGTCCATTGGACTTGGTTCAAGCCTCAAATGGATTAATGGTATAAGTTTTGAGTTTTGGGTACTTGGATGCTTGAAAATTGTTTTAAAAACTGACTTTTGCATTTGAGTGTCTACAATTCTTATATGGTGTTAGATTGTAACGAAATTGTACCATTAGTTAGCTTATTAAATAAGCTTCATGTAGGCACTTGAATCACTCTAATCGGAATCGAATGCGAAAATAGCCCGCGTTCGAAGTTCGTCGAGAAAAGCTATCATCACAGCATTGCTATCATAGACACGTGTGCGGCACACGGTACAGTGAGAAAACTTGCCTTTCTGTGCCACATGCCGCGACGCATGGACCAAAATACTCAAAAATGACATTTTTAACCCTGTTTTGAAGTATTTTACTTCCCAAAACTTTTCCATGCTTCCAATACCTTTATAAATCATTAAGTTTGAGCTCAAACTACAAATTTGAAGGGTTTTTATAGGATCCCAAATATTTGACAATTATTTCTAAAAGATTATTAGTTTTAACTCTTATATCTATAATGTGAACTTAGGAGCAATCTTTGCTCCTAATTATGATTGTTTGTTATGATTATGTGGTGAATTTTGGTAATGTCAAGGCAAACATTACAACATTGATCCTTGGTGAAGGTTTGTTTGTGATATGTATAATTCTTTCCTAATTATTGCCACATCGATTGATAATTTGTAGAAGTTCTTGAGCTAATATTTTAGTGACTTTGAAAATTGTTTTTCTCTTGTTTTTTTGTCTTGGAGTTTCTTTTGGGACCCTTTTCACTTGATTTTTACCGGAGTTCAAATGATAAGTGTGGAGAAATTGATAGAACACATTTGTTACCCACTTTTATTTGTCAATTAGGACCCTTTTATTAATTTTTATCACCTGAAAGTACACTCATTGCATTAAATTTGGAAATTGCCTAAGTTTCTAGGTTTAGTGCACTGGGGGCATTTTGGTCCAAAAAATAAAATTTTGAGAAAATGTATAAGAAAATTTGACAAAGTGCATTTTATGTCTAGTTGATGAGTAGTGAAATTATATTTTTAAAATTTATCTTAGTTTGAGAGTAATTAAATAAAAAGTCTAGTTTGACCTAGTTTTTAGTTTGTCTTTGTGTGAAAACTTTTATATAATTTTGTGTAGCCTAGAACTTGATTAATTTCATAAGTTTTCTTCTAATTGTGAATTTAATTGTAGACATTAATTATATTTTATTATATTACATGCTATTTAATTGAATTATGTGATTTATGTGACATAGGTGGCATGTGACTTCTGCATCAATTAGGCAATTGAGGTCAATACTCCTTGAGGTCAAAGCTGATGGTTTACACATGAATTAGGCTTTATTTGGGGATTAAATCAGCTTGAAAATCCAGATGACACATGAAAAATTACACACACATTGGAATCTTTTACTAACCAATAGGAGGTTGCCATCTTACAAGTGTGACAAGGCTCCCGTTTCAATTTTAATTTCTTTTCTATTTTTTTAATTACACTTCATCTGATGGAAAATAGAATAATCATGCCATTCTCAATAAGAAATCAGATCAATCATCATCTCATTCATCTTCCACATTTTCTCTCTCTTGTTCATCTTGTTCTTCATTTTTTCTCTTCCTTCTCTCTATACTCTAGCACATCCAGCCCTTATCCTTCCACTATTTCTCCATCAAATCTACTTAAATCTTCCACATTCTCTTCCCCTATCATGGCTAAATTCATCCCAAGCATCTAGAGGAAGAATTGAAGCTCAATTCATCAAGACTATGGAGTATACCTCTCGGCCACCTGGAGTTCATGGAGGAAGCAAGATTTTGTTGATGTTTTCTAGCTAGATTCTCCACAGAACCCTAGGAAAGGATTGATGGAAGAGGAGTTTTGAAGTCTTTACTTGGCTAAGCTTAACTATTTCTTCATCTTGTTTCAATTTCATTATAATACTATGACTATTATTGATTGTGGTTTAATTTGACTTTAGTTTCATAGTTGTTTGTAATTTGTAATGTTGAAATAAGATTTTTTAATTGAATTTCATAATCTTGTTGCCGCTGGAATTTTTGGCCTCCTCATGAATTTACATTGTAATATGTGATTTCAATTGGAGAATGTCTTGTATTAGCCTAACATGTAATTGTGTGGTGAATACTTGATGAGTTGCTTGAGTTTTTATAGTTTTGAGCTTAGGTACAGCTTTGACCAGTGGCAATTAGAAATGAATTTTAACTAAACACTTGGTTAATTTTAGAGCTAAGCTAGTAAGGTTACCTAAGGGGCTTGTAATAGCACTTAGAGAATTGAATTAGTGAAGCTAGGATGCTTGAGATAGTTGTCTTAAGTAAATATATTTTTCAGCCAAGAAAGGAGAGTTAAGTGAGCTACCATAATTAATTAAAGAGCTAGGAATCTTCTATTAGCAACACCCTAGGGTTCCTACTTAAATTGAAAAGCCACTTCATTTATAGTTAGGTTTAGTTTGTTAGTTTAATTCACTGGATAATTAGGTTAGCAATTAGTTAATCATCTTAAAACTTTAGGTGATTTATTTCACTAGATAACTTTAAATTAGACTTAAAATCATTCCTTGTGAGATGACCTAGAGTTGGCTCTATATTGCATTAGGGTTAGCTTAGTTTAATTTTGAAGGCAAGTGACAATCCCTATCACCTTACCTCTTTGTTCTTTGTATTGAAAGATTGAGTTATAGTATTCTCAATAGCATTGATAAAAAAGATTTGGAAGCCTATTAGCCTAACTATTAATGGACCTCCTATTTCTCACCTATTTTTTGCTAATGACTTGTTTCTTTTTGTAGAAGCATCCCTTATCAAGCAAGGATCATCCAAAAATGCCTTGATAATTTTTGTAAAGCTTCGAGATAGAGAGTCAACAATTCCAAATCCAAGCTCTTCTGCTCCAAGAATGTTAATATCAATAAAGTCATCTAGATCAGTGATGAATTAGGAATCCCTATGACTGGAAACCTTAACAAATACTTAGGGATTCCTATCATATATGAAAGAGTCTTTAAATTCACTTTCACTCCTCTCCTCAATAAAATCAATTCTCACTTATCTAATTAGAAGAGCCACTACCTTAATACTCCTGGGAAAGCTGTTATCATAAAATCGGTCCTATCTTCTATTCCCAGCTATGCAATGCAAACTATACTCTTACCTGATAACATCTTGTCTGAAATGGAAACTCACTCTCATAACTTCCTTTAGGATTCTAATGATGGCTCTAAAAAGCCTCACCTTTTATCCTGGGAGTATATTACCAAAGATGTTAAACATGGAGGACTTGGTTCAAAAATCTAAAAAGTCAAAACATGGCTTATATTATGAAACTTTACTGGGGAGTTATTACAAAGCATAATTGTCTCTAGGTTTGGATCCTACATGATAAATACAAATGTAAAAACCCTATCATTCCTATGGTGTGTAAAGCCAACTCTTGCTCCTACACTTGGTCCAACATATGTAGAGTTTGGGATAAATTCACTAATCATGTGGGCTAGAAGGTAGGAAAGGGGAATCAAATTTCATTTTGGTTTGATAAATGGTGCCCCCTCCCTAATCCACTTGTTAAGCGTGTTTTTCCTAAGGTAGATTCTAGTTTACATGCCAAAGTCTCTGACTTCTGCTCTGAATATGTAAGATGGAAGATTGATCAACTACGCAGATACTTGCATCAAGATGTTATTAAACATATTACCATCATTCAACCTCTAAAGCCTAATACAGATGATGTTACTTTATGTTGGAGGCTGTCCAACGATGGCAATTTTTCTACCAAATCTAAGTATAAGATTATTGAAAATCTCTGTCACAACAACAACTCCAAGATATGGTCTAAGATTTAGAAATGGCTGACCCATGAGAAAAATTAAATCTTTCTTATGGAAAGCAACTTGGCATCCTCCAATCTAAACTCACACGTTCTAATGAGGGCATTCCTTATATCAGGACATGCCCCTTTGGGTGTAACTCTTTAGATTCTGCTGTTCACATATTAGGAGATTGTAAAAAATCTAAAGAGGTCTGGACAAAATTAATCAAAAAATCTAAACTTAACACTGTCTTTTCTCTTCCCTTACAGGATTGGATAACTTGGAATGCGGAGAATGATGCGGGCAATGCATGTGCTAGGAAAACCTCTTGGTAGAGACTTTATGCCCATATGTACTGGAACATATGGAAAGACAGGTGCAAAAATATATATTCTGAAGAAGATACTAAAGACAAAGACATTACTTTCACCAGCATTCAAGATATTCTCAAAGATCAACACCTTAAACAAAAATTAACTTCTTATCTCAGAAAGGTGATAAAGCTATAGCTAGATAGACTACCCTTAAAGAAGGATGGGCTAGGTTGGATACTGGTGGCTTAGTCAATATTCACGGTGCAACTAAATATGAAGGTCTTATCTAGAACAATCAAGGTAATTGGATTAAAGTTACTCTAAATACCTTGGTTATTATCCTAGTACAGCAATGAAGCTTATAGGCATCTTGGAAAGTCTAAAAATTTGCTGGGCTAATAAGTTTGATAAAGTCAATGTCTACAGTGACTCTACAATAGCTCTCTCACTAATCCACAACGAGTTCTCTACTACCTACCTTATTTTTGAGACAATCAATAAAATCAAAGATCTCACCATGTAAGAATGGACAATCAAGTTTGATTATGTTTTCAAGGAGGCTAACAAATGTACAGACTGGTTATCTCATCAAGTTTATTCTGATAATTTACATGTTTGTATTTTTGATAGCCCGCCGCTTGGTTATTGTAATCTTTTGTATTCTGACATGACTATCTGTGGCCTTTAATTCAAAAAAAAAAGATCTATTAGGGTCAATAAATTACCTATTGGAATGTTGAGCTTCTTTCTTTTGAATTTCTCTAAAAGTGAAAGAAATGACTAGTGCTTTACAGCAAAGTTTCTCTCTTACAACAAGAAAAGTAATAAATGGCTAAATGAATTTAATGCTCAAACAAAAGGTAGGTGAGAAAAATACTAGTAGAGAAAACACAATACGGGTAATAAAGAATTGAAAGAAGATCAAATCTTACCTAATGTGTGTTATAAGTGAATTATTACTAGCTAGTAGATAAACTTTTAAATCTCATAAGGATGGTTTGGAAGGATTAAGACTGAGAAACAAAGTTAAATGAAACTAACTCAAAAAGTAGAGCATCATTAGATAAAAGGTCAATACCAATAGTGACAGCACAGTACTAGTAGTGTCTTCATAAAACTCACAATTTTTAGAAGTGATTAGCATAGGTAGTTAGCAACTAATACAATTAGTGATAGGTTAATAATACTAGTAGTGAAGACGCAATAGGAGTAGTAGTCCTAGAAAGTAAAGACATATAATAAGGGAAGCGAGCACCACTATGGGTAGTAACAGTACCGGTAGTGTCAAGCTTATGAAGAACAACTCACTTAGAAATCAATACTAGTAGAGAGAATTTAATACTCCTAGTAATAAATGACCACAATTAAGTTTTGTACCAATAATATGACTTCACACTCAAAGCAACAACACAAAAATGAATTAAGCCTTGATTAGCATATGGATATTGTATTGTCAAGAACTCTACCCTTAGAAACAAGAATGAGAGGCTTAATTAACAAAGGAAGGGATATCCAATAGTAATACTAGAAAAATTGAATTTAAAAATTAAAGCAATATAGCTCATTTATACCTTATCTTTCTTTTCCCTGAACATATATATACATGTTAAACAAAATCTTTTCTAATTTGTTATTATCAAAGCAAGAGTTTAACACCACTACTAACTTCCCTCACTATCTTAATGAGCTCTTTTATTTCAAGAGAACAACTTCTTTCGATTACAATGGAAAAAACCTTCCCTATTTTTTTCTACAATGAATATGATAAGAATGATTCATGGAAAAAAAAATTTCTAAGAGTAGAAGGAATACAATTAAGCTATAATACTCAAATAATAAAGAGTATGAATGTATTTGCTCAAGAACATTGTTTTTTGTATAGTAACAAAAAGAAGAGTCTAAGGGCCTATTTGTTTTTTATTCTTAATTTTTTTATTTTAATATTCTTAAAACAAAAAAATGTTTGTTTAATGTTTTTATAATTTTTGTTTTAAAAGCTGTTTTTATTTTTTATTTTTGTTTTTAAGTATAAGAAAACAAAAACAAGTTTAGACTATCTCTATTCCCATTTTTTTAATTTTGTTCCCAATAAAAATATCGTATATTGAACTTTAAGTCATTTCTTTTGCATTTCTTCTCCATCAGTTTGCCTCTAGTGCAAAGGAGTTCATCATCTTGCTGGCATCATTGCGTCCCTTCTCACCAACATCTCCTCCATTCTCGCCAACATTGCCTTGCATAGTGCTCTCTCTTTTTGACATATTTGTTACTATTTTTCTGAAGGAGGCATAAGTTAGTTCCTTCTCATCCACCGCTTTTCATCTTTACCTTTCTCTATCACATTTCATCTTCACTTCTATATTATTGTGGATGCTTAAACTTTTCTTCTCAATTATTACTTTACATGATACTTTAATTTGTTAGATCTTATATTTGAACTTCATTGCTTTTCATCTTTAATAAGTGCATGTAGGTCTAATGTTTGAATTGTTATAATTTCATTATTGTTCTGGCATTTGTGTAGATCTAACTAATTATTATATAGTTCCTTTTGGGTTACCCAAACATAGAGGCAAATTTTGCTAAGTTTTTTTCAAGTTGTTATTGTTATATAGTTTCTTCTGGTTTTAGTGGTGTTGTAATGTTGTTCAGTTTCAAACTCATTCTTTTGATTTAAAGGAAGGAAGATAGTGGTAATAGGGAAGTAGATTTAAAGGATTGAATATTGATACGAATTCAAACATAAGCACAAAGACTTCACAGTGGTGCTTGTTGGAGTTAAACTTCTCCATTTTCTTTGAATTTAAGTTGAGTTAGTCTACTTAATCTAACATTCCCTTATGGTAGATGGAAACTAATGTTAATTTAAAGATATGGACTAATCCAATAGTTAAAGCTTTGATAGACATTTTGGTTAAATAAATCCAACAATGAAATATGCCAAATGGTGTGTTTCACTCTAGAACATAGACTTCCATGATTACAAGGTTGAATTCTATAATCAATCATTCATTTATTGTTAAGTGTAACATCTTGAATTTCAATCAAGGAAAACTAGTTGCTAATTAGGGATAAATTAGTAATTAGTGAATTAATTATGGTTTTGGGTATTGGACTAATATGATGTTGATTGATTGGTATGGTTATAGGATCGAATGGTAGAATGACAATCCGAGACATAACGCACAAGCAGCAGTGAAAAGTGTTTCACTGTGCCATGCACCACTGTATGTGCCACATGTGCCACGGCACTTGGCATAGAATTTTACTTAAGAGCTAAGTCTGAAATCATAAAATTAGAAGGAAGAGAGAAGGGAAACGTATTTAAAGGTTGAGGAAGACATGGCTTTGCTAAGGCATCAAATATACAAAGTTTAGGAGTTTGTTTCAGCTATTGACTTATCAAGTAAGTATCGTGTAGCCCTATACTACATTTCTACCTTATTTTTTCTAAGTTTGGTCGATAGAGAAATTTAATCAAGAAGTTTTAAGGAATTGAAATCTAAAAGAAAGTTTTAAAAAGGGCTTTTAAATGCAAAACTAAGGTGTTGCGACTAATCTGGAGTTAAATGGTTGAACCATAAGGATTTGGGCTCAAATTAGCCTAAAAAGGGTTAGGTTGAAAAAGGAAAGTTGGTGAATAAAGGAATTTAGGAGGTATATTATTATTTGAATAGCCTATAGGGCCATTGATTATAGATAATGGACTTTATGGATTCAAAAGGTATTAATTGAATTGTTTTATGTATTAAGGGATCATTTTAGCCGAATCAATGCCTATACTAAGTATTGAGGATTTATTGAGGTATATTGTATTGTGTAGATTGAGCATTTATGATGTTGCTTATGAAAATCTGCACTTTAGGAGTCCGCTATGACTAGTAACCCTTGATAATAAGGGTAAAAGGTAACTGGAGTAACCCTTTTACTAGTTCATTTGTGAAATTATTTACAAGTATTTTGTACAACTATATGCATTATGATTTATAAAATAATAGAGTAGTAATATTGTGAAAGAAATATGCATGTGGGTGTGTAAGTTATGTATGAAATGAATGTAAAGAGACATATGTATAGACATGTGCATTACATCCAGAGTATACCCTAGACTAGGGTAAGGGGTCACGGCCCTACTCTGTTTAAGGCTAGGAAGTCCTAAAGGTCTTGAGCATAAAGCTTGACTTCACCAAGAAGGACCTAAGAGATCCTAAATGTCTTAAAGAGGATACCTGGTTTGAGACAGAGGTGTAGTGGGCCCTATTTTGTGTAAGACAAGAAGTCCTGGTTCGAGCATAGAGCTTGCTCACTAGGGAGAACCGGGAATGCATAAGCATGAGCATAATAGATGGATAAATATGAATTTGTGTATATGTATATTAAACTGTCTTTGTTGAAACACATGCTACTTTATCTCTTGTTTATGATTTTACTTACTAGCCGGTATTTTGGTTATATTTGAGTTACTAGAACATATGTCTCACTTTGTTACCTTTGTACACATGTAAAGAGAGCATGAGAAGGCTAGGAAAGGAAGCAAGGAAAGAGTAGCTTTACTTGGTAGTGGTATAACTACCATTGTAAATAATGAATGTATAATATGTTGTTAGAATTTTGAGTTACCAATTAAGATCTATAAGTATATGTGAAATAAATATGTGGATGTGTATAGGTTTTGTGGTTAAAAACTTGCTTGTATATATAATATTGCATCTCATCGAGCATACCACAATAGTAGGTATATAGGCAGGCTTAGATGTTAAACAAGCAAGTGTATGTTGTCGTATAACTTGTTCGACTTATATTGAATATGATTTTGTTATGTAAAATTATGTGTATATGTGAGAACTTGACCCAAATGGTGAGGCTTGTTCCCATTTAGACGAGTTGAGTATATTTGTGATTTTTGACTATATGGTGAGGTTTAGCCCAATATGAGGAAGTCAGATGATTAAAGTGGAACAAGTATATATGTGTATGTAGTTATATGTATTGTACCTCATATAAGCCCACAAGGATGTAATGTGGCATTGAGAGGTCAAATTGAATTATTAATGTGATATATATGATTTAATGTGTTAATTAGGTGTATATAGTCCTTTTGGACTTAGTTCAAGGCCTAAAGTGATCTAATAGGACAAGAAATTAGAATTGAACACTTAGGATGCAAGTTTTGAAAGAAAAAGTAGCTTTTTTCACCTAGCCTTCCAATTTTAAATTAGACCATTGAATCGTGTCCAAACTTATCTCATTAGATAGAATATATTATAAGTTTTGTATGGGTGCTTGAATCACTCCAATCGAACAACCGATGTGGAATTGATGCACAATAAAAGTTCACCCTATGAATTGTCATGTGACAGTATAATTTGTTAACATATGCATCACAGTGTATTATTTGCCACACCATAGCACATAGCATAGAGAAGAACAGAGCCTGTGGCTCTGCACTATATGCCGTGGCACATGGCACATTTTTTAGAAGTATATATGTGTTTATTTATTCATTGAATTATGATTGTGCTTCCATTAGCCCTCTTATTTGAACATGCCTTTTTACAAAGTCGGGATCCTGCATTTTGAAAATAAATAAAAGGCTATTACTCTGATATTATAAAGTTATTTAATGATTGTGTATGTGAAAATGGTGAAGTCTGGATTAGTTTAGGGACTATACAGTTTGGTATCAGTTTTCTTTAGTTTTGGTCTCTGTTATACATTGTGTCATATTAGTTGGTAACTTTTATACATTCATTACTCTCTTTCCCTCCTCTAATGACCTATTTACTGACTTCTTCAAACTTTGCTCCTTTGAGGGTAGAAAGGTATGTAAACCTATAGAGTAGCTATAGTACGATGAGAAGACGTGGTAGAATTCCATAACGCTCATAGGGTCAAAGTGCCTAAGATGCACAAGATCTGGAAGTGCCATTGGGACAACCTTAAAGGAATGACCCTATAATGGCACAGATATTGGAGGTCATGTTGGACATTCAATGAAGTCTAGTGGACCCTAATGACCTGAACTATAATAGGGATCATGAGAAGGTGAGGCATGAAGCTGGTATATAGAACTAGAATAGAAACTTGAGGTACATTTGAGTAGGCTAGCGACCTCTCATTTTTCAATGAGTAGGCTAGAGACTGGTAGGGAAGATTAGGAGAGATTTATGTAGATTGGGTCTGGAGGATTTTTTCATGATTGAATCCACCGACCTTTAATAGGAGTATGAAAGAGAGAGATGTGGAGATCTAGATTGAGAGGATGGAAAAAATCTTTGAGGTTACTCTGTGTTCCTCTAACTAAAAAATGGTATTGACTACTATGTAATTGATAAAAGATGCCAAACATGGGTGGCATTTTGTGAGAACCTCTGGTGGTAATAGGCTCAATTAGGAGCAGTTTAAGGAGAGATTCTTTGACTATCACTTCCTTGTGGCATTCAGAGATGAGAAGGAAGCTAAATTCTATGCTTTTCAATAAAGAGATATGGATGAAGAGTCATTTATGAAGAAGTTTAACCAGCTTTCCAAGTTTGTGACTTACCTGTATTAGAGGGATGATAGCAAGTGGAAGGCCAAGAGACTAATTGAAAAGATGCGGCCCAAGTATAAAAGACAGATTGTCTTATTGGGTAAGGCTACTTACAAAGAGACATGTAACCAACTACATATAGCTGCAAGACAAGGTCGAGAAGCAGACTCTAAAAAGAGAAGAGACAGCTATGGGTGGTTTTCTACTCTATTAAGCCCAACCAGAGGAATATTAAAGAGGAATAGTTCTGGTGCTAGTGGTTTTGGATCCTCAGGTAGGAGAGTTTTTAGTAGAGGATTGAAATCTTAAGGGGGAATGGGCTAGACCAGGAGATTTTGTCATACTAAAGACTTTGAAGCACCATAATAGTTGAGCCAAACCACTACTACTCCTACATCTCATGTAACCACTACATGCTCACATATGTGCGATTTGTGGCAAGAACCATGCTGGAAGATGTTGGGCATGTTATGTCTATAGTGGTATAGGTCATTTTGCTATGGATTGCCCCAAGAATTGAGAGAGAGCTTTTGAGTAGCAATCGACAATGCCAGGTTGAGTCTACACGGTTTCTCGGGAGGAGGTTCAAATAGCACTGAATTTAATCACAAGTGTAATTTCTATCTATGAACAAAGAGTTGAGGCTTTGTTTGACTCTGGAGCCACTTATTCTTTTATATTGTATGACTGTATGAAGAAGTTAGAATTGCCTGTGTATGAATTGCTTAATCTAGTTAAGGTGTCTATGCCATCTGGGTTATTAGCTAAGGCCAGTAAGGTATGTGAAGGGGTAGAGTTGTGCCTTAAGGGCAGGACTTCTATAGTAAATCTAATCCTCATTCCTATGTAATGGACTGGTTCGTAGGGAATAATGCCACCCTGGATTGTGCTAAAATGATGGTATTACTACTAGTTCTTGTGATGCTAACTGTGGTTTCCACAACAATTACAAGTCAACTAAGGTTATTGTCAGTAATACAAGCTGAAAGGTTGGTTTTTAAAGGTTGTCAAGCCTATGTGGTTTTCTTTATAGTGAAAGGCAATGGTAATAGTAGTGTTGAGGAGATTTGGGTTGTGAACGAGTTTCTTGAAGTATTCACAAATGAAATCTCAAGTTTTCCACCAAAGTGAGAAGTAGAGTTTTTCATTGGTTTAGTATCGGGTATCGAACCGATTTCAAAAGCTCCATATCAAATAGCTCCTTTTGAATTAGTGGAACTTAAGAAGTAGCTCAAGGAGTTATTAGAGAAGGGCTTTATATATCTTAGTGTATCACCATCGAGTTCACAGTCCTATTTGTTAAGAAAAAGGATGGCAGCCTGCGATTGTGTATTGACTACAGGCAATTGAATAAGGTGATGGTAAAGAACAAATACCCACTTTCAAGGATAAATGACTTACTAGATTAGCTGGTAGCAGATTTAGTGTTTTTTAAAATTGATCTGCAATCGGGTACCATCAGTTAAGGGTAAATGTAGAAGATGTACCTAAGATGGAATTTCATACTCGATACGGTCACTTTGAGTTCTTACTGATGCCATTCAGGTTGACGAATGTGCCTGCAGTTTTCATGAACTGTGTGAACCGTATATTCCATCCCTTCTTAGATCAGTTTGTTGTCATATTTCTAAATGACATACTAATATATTCTAAGGATGAGGAAGAGCATGTGAGGTATTTGAGGATTGTGGTAAGGATTTTGAGAGATAACCATTTGTACACCAGGTTGAGAAAATGTAAATTTTGGCTACGAGAAGTTCAATTTCTCGAACATGTGGTATCGGTTGAGGGTATCTCTGCAACCCTCCCCTACATCTACTAGATATAAGAGAAGATTAACTTAATAACCACACACAAAACCAATTAACAATCAAAAATTTTATTTGAAAAGCTTAGGCCTAAGACTGATTTTGCAAAATCATCAAAGTCATAACACATTTCAGAATACACAGTGGAAAACAAATCATATGCATTCACATCAATCATTGCATGCCTTAAAAATAAAGAATTAAGGTTAGATTAGGTGACATGTGCTGCAGCATGTGACATAGAGCCATATGTCCTGACCTCCTCTGTGATATATGCTATAGTGGATAAGCCAATTTTTGCTGCTGTCATTTAACAACACAAATGATGAACTTCGGCACACATCATTTTTCACATACAACATTCGATCAGAGTAATTCTAGCACCTGCATGAAGCTTAACTCATAAGCTAGCTAACGAGATAGGTTTGGACATAATCTAATAGTCCGATTAAAATTTGGATATTGGGTGTAAAAAGTCACTTTTTTAAGGAAATTAACGCATCCAAGCACTCAAATCGATCTTTTAATCTTATTAGACCCTTCTAGGGCTTGAACCATGTCTAAAAAGACCTTATACACATAATTGAACACAATATATCATATATACACATGTATCAAAATTTGGCTATTCAACAGCCTATTTCCATAAAACACAAACTTTTCACAACTTGGCTCAAAACTTTCCTTTGGCCATTTTCACTATAATATCACCACAAATCACCCCTTTATGCATTCACAACATATATACAACTAACTCTTATCCCTTTTTAATCATTTCCTATGTATCGACATGTATCGGTTAAGACTTACAAAATCACCACAAATATCTACAATTCCACTAATTTACTACTCAAAACATGCATACAATCCTTATGGCAACTTATATACACAATGTCAACAAGGTTCAGGTTCATTACACAAACTATAATTACACATGTTTAACAACTCTAAGCCAATCCTAACTCTTTTCCCTTGCCCAGCTCACTGCTCTGCCCTGTAAGAAATGTAACCATGTGAATGAGATAAAAATCTCAGTAATAGAGTAACTCGTTACTATCAACTATCACATGCACTATATGAAATTATAGCATAATATACCATTAAATATATCATATAACACATGCTTCACTTCAACTCACATAAATATAACATTTTACCACTTTTAAAAGTATGTTCACTACTATTCATCATTTTTCACCACTTTTCAAGCATATAGCATGATCACCATTGAACGAACCTACACATCACTGTGACTTGAAACTATAGGCTTGCCTTAGACCAATATATGCTCTCATTGGTGCTGAGCTCACCTTTAATGGTAGAACCACCCAACCAAAGATGTTCTATATCACTTTCAGACTATAGTTTCCCCCAATACACACAATGGGGTGTCGTTGACTCCAAAACTGCATCACATCGACACTAAGGAGTCTGAATCTCTGACAACGCACCTCAATAAGCACTAAGGAGATAATCTTCAACATTGCACCTCGAAAAGCACTAAGGAGATACAATTCTCTAATACCACACCCCGTCGAGCACTAAGGAGAATATGTCATATAGTCTTTCACTACACTCCATACAGGTGAACTCCCACCCCTATAATCATGCTTTTCAAACCAATCATAAGTACCTAATCACCACCATAAACATATATATATATATATATCACATAATATCACATGTTTGTTTTAATTAAAGTTCATTTTCATTCAATAATCATGCAATGCCATAAAACATGCTCAGTTTAAAACCATTTCATATACTAGATAGCATACTTACACACAGTTATAATACATAGTCAAACAGAGAAAGTTATTTGGTTACCTCAACTCTTCTATCACAAGAAAGGTTATCGTGGTCTCCTAATTACCACTATAGCTCTTAATAACACTTCCTGCAACTTACTCGCTGACTACGCCAATCTACACACAATTGGCATTATTAGTCAATTGACCAAAAAGACTAAATTGCTCCTAATAGCTATACTAAGCTATTCAATCTTTTCCATTTAACCAATCTAGGTTTATTATCACTCACCTATCACTTGACATTACCTCAAATAATCCCATCTTGCTTTTATTCAACTTTCCACCCTAATTTCTCTTGAATTAGGGCCAAATTGAGCTTATAAACTCAAAGCTCTACCGTTCAACTCTAAACTTGTCATAAAACTCTAACTTGACTTTCAAGAATCTTTTTATTTCTATACGATAAGAAATAGACCTTTTAATTTCCTTAATTTAATTTCTCTATAAGTTATACCAAGATAAATTATAGTAGAATTGAAAGTAAGGATTGTATGAAGCTTACTAGATAAGTTATTGATCAAAAATGTCTTCTAATACCCCGAAAATGCTTTCCCTAGCTGATCCTTCTCTCTTTTCCACTCCCTCTCATGTTTTCTTTGTTTTCCTCTTCTAAAACTCACCCTAATTCATGACTTAAGAATTCACTTTATGGTACATGCATTGCAATGCAGGCATCATTAGCTGCAGTGCATGGCACAACAAGTAAAATTCTCCCTATAGCTACACGATTCACTTCGAGACACAGTTCTTCACCCATATTTGCTCATTTAATATCTAAGGGGCACAAATTATTAATGAATCATCGAAATCTCTACTCCTTTACTAATTACTAATCCATCCTAGATTAGTAGCTAATTACTAGATTAGAAAACTAGGATGTTACAATCTCAGTAGATCCTCACAAAGTAGATACGATGTAGCAATAAGAATGGCCAGGTTAACTGAGGTATGTAGTTTTTTAGGTCTGGTTAGTTATTATTGAAGATTCATATAGGTATTTCACATATTGCTATCCCTTTAACTCATTAATGAGGAAGGATCAGCCTTTCATTTGGGACGATAAATGTAAAATTGCTTTTGCGAAGCTTAAGGAGAAATTAGCCTTAATGCCAATGTTAGTTATTCTAAATCAACAATTGCCATTGAAAGGTCTAGGGTGTATGTTGATGCAGGAAAATCAAGTAGTCATATATACTCCAAATAGTTGTAACCTCATAAGGAGAGCTATCCAACAGATGACTTGGAGTTAGCAGTTATGGTGTTTGCTCTTAAGTGATGATAGGTTCATCTTGTATAAATACTAAATATGTACACCTGTCAATGAGAAGGTTAAATAGAAACTATTGGAAGAAGTTTATCGGAGCAAGTATACGATCCATCCAAGCATGACTAAGATGTATCACAACATAAAAAAGGATTGGTAGTGGCAAGGTATGAAAATGGATGTTATCGAGTTTGTAAGCTAGTGTCTAATGTAACCTCCTCTCATATATCCACTTAATATAAGAGAAGACTACGGTGTTACCATTATCTCACATCATTCACAATAATCAAATTCCATTTTCAAAAGCTTCGACCGAAGACTTACATTATAAAGTCAATTAAATCACAATACAATTAGAGAAAAAACAACGGAAATAAATCATACACTCCTCAAATACATAGTGGACATATCCCACCAGCATTCCTATCTCAATTGCATGCAATTTGGTACACAAATAGAACTAAATTTTGGTCCATGCACCGCAGCAAACAGTCAATGCACCACAACATGTTGGATAGAGCCACACGCTCGCCCTGTCTGTGTCATGTGCCGCAACATATGTCTCCATGCATCGCGACACACCTATCTAAATTTTTGCTATCATTTTAATAGCAAAAATAATGAACTTCTGGCGTGGTCCAATTTCTCATACGATGTCCGATCAGAGTGATTCAATCACCTACATGAAGTTTAGCTTGTATACTAACTAATGAGATAGGTTTGGACACGATCTAATGGTCCGATCAAAATTTAGACACTCGGGTACAAAAAGTCACTTTTTTTGAAAATTTTTGCACATTCAACCACTCAAATCGATCCCTTACCCTCATTAGACCACACTAAGCCTTGAACCAAGTCCAAAAGGATGTAATATACCTGATTGACCACAACTAATCACAATCATACACATATATCAAAATTTGACCCTTCTACGGTCAATTTCTACAATTCACTAACTTGACAAACTATGCCGTTCCTCAACATAACTTAGCCCACTCAGCTATTTCTCAACTCATACATATGCAATCATATTTACAATATAATCTTAGCCTCTAAATTACTCATTTCATCATAATTTGTCCTTTGGCTTTAGATTCACCAATACATACAACAATTTTACACAAACACACTTAAATCAAAGCCCCTTTGCAACACATATAAACATAATCGAGCTTAATTTTACCAAAACTCAATTCAATACATGCATGCAACCCTATGGCAACTCATATATACTATTATATACAATCTTTCAATTCAGTTCATTACAAAACCTCAGAGTACACAGCTTTACAACTCAAGCTGGTCCAGACTCTCTTCCCTTAGCCTGATCACTTGCCGGTCCTGTAAACATGTAACCACGAGGATGAGATAAAAATCTCAGTAACAGAATAACTCACTCCTATTGACTATCACATGTAATAATATGAAAGTAAACATAGTATACCATTAAAACCTCATAAAGTAGTATTTACATCACATATCACATTTCATTTTTCGCTTTTCATCAATCCAAAGGATTTCATATTATCTCAAGATATTTCATCATATCACATAAAATACTAGCATGATACCTACCAACCAAACCACCAAATCACCTCGACACAAAACCATAGGCTCATCTCAGACTAATGTACACTCTATTAGTCTTGAGCTCACCTGCAATGGTAGAATCACCCGGCCAAAGATGTTCTAACGCATAATACGAACTATGGCTTCCCCTAATACACACAATGGGGTGTCGTTGACTCCAACACCATATCCCAAAGATACTAGGGAGTCTCTCATCTCTAACACCATACCTTAACAGGTACTAAGGAGATCTTCTCTAACACCGTACCTTTCAAGGCACTAAGGAGAATTATTTCCAACACCGCACCCTAACAGGGTAGTAAGGGAACCTTGCCAAATGGTCTTTATCATCTCCTACACTCAGGTGAACTCCCACCCTTATGATCATGCTTTCTCGAACCAGTTAAGGTTCCCATTTACCATATCACATTTACTTGCCCATTACATACAAATAATATCATTTTGAAACATACATTTCAATGCTCATTTCAACTAAAAGTCTTTTCACACACAACAATCACTCAATGCTATAAAACATGCTTAGTTCGAAACCATTTTATGTACTACATGGCATACTAACCTACAGTTGCAATGAACAGTCAAACAAAGTAAGTTATTCGGTGACCTCAACCCTTCTGTCAGAATAAAGGTTACCCGTGGATTTTAACTATCACTGAAGCTTTTCTCAAGCTTCCTTTCTCTATTCACGAGTCCAATATGCCAATCTAAACACATTTGGCACATTTTAGTCATTTGGTCCATTTTGCCCAAAAACTCATTTTTACTATTTAGGGCTATATTCATCCATAAACTCTTTTCTATTTATCCATTTTAAGTTCATGACTACCCAATTACTACTTTACACTACCTCAATCGGTCTTATTTCACTCAAATCAGATTTTTGCCTTAACTTTCTCTCTTTATAGGCTAAAATTGAGCCTGCGAGTTCAAAGTTCTACCGTTCATCTCTAAACCAGTCACAAAGCTCTAATTTAATTTCATATAACCTTTTTATTACTTTTAGGCAAGAATCAAACCCCTCAAATTCCATCGATTCAATTTTCCTATAACTCATTTTTAGAGAAATTTGTGTAGAATGGAAGGTAAGAGTTATACGTAACTTACTTAGCAACTTACCGATCCAAATCACCTTCCACTACTCCAAAATGACTTAACCTAGCTCCTCAGCCCTTCTTCTCTCTCTGTCTCATGTGTTTCTTAAATTCTCTCCTCTAAAATTTCTAAAATTTCACGACTTATGAAGTGAAATTCTAGTTCATGCGCCGCGACGCATGCAGCACAAGCCGCGACGTGTGGCATAGTGAGATTTATTCTCACCACTCGCACTTGCTTTGACCTAAAATGTACTCCTATCACCCATATTTATTCATACAACACACAAACCAATCAAATTACTAATTAGCCATTCGAATCTCTAATCCTACTTTAATTTCCATTTCACCCTTGATTAACCTCTAAATTTAGGATTATGAAATTCAGGATGTTACATCTAACATCTGAAAAAGTAAAGATTGAGCATCAGAGACCAGCTAGGATGTATTATCTCACACCGCTAAACACCATTAACCACTATAGCTCATGGTAATCAAAGACATAACTTAAAAAGGTGATTCCTAAGTTTTAGTTCAAATTCAAGGGATCCCAAGTTTTCTAAATAATAATGAGTTTAAAACCATCAAGTTCTTTATATCAAAGTAAAAACAAGTTTTGAAAGCATGGGATACCTCGGAGGAGTGGAAGAAAATGAAAACAAGTGAAAAATGACTCTTATAATGTGTGATAGAGTAGTACACCACAGCTCGTGCCCACTGCACTGCGGTGTTTTACTCTCTGTGCCATGCACCGTGGCTCAGGCACTATGCACCACAGCATGTTGCACAAAAAATTAGCAAAATTCTGCTATTATTTGACAGCAGAATTAGGGAACTTCCGATGCACCTCGATTCTCAATTCAATGTTCGAATGATGTAATCTATGTGTCTACGAAAAGCTCTCTACATGAACTAGCTAATGGCATATGTTTCACTTCCAAAACAAGTCACACTAGGAAGTTGGACACCCAAATGCATTTTAATGACTTTTTACAACTTTCACTCAAAATAGTTGTCTAAAACCCTCAACATGTGCCAAAAGCCTTTCTAACACCTGGACTATGTCCATTAGACCTAGGACTACCAATACAACACATCACACACACCAAAACACAAGCTTAGTATAATTTTACTCCTCAACCCCATTTTACCAAAAACAGGGGGAGATAAATTGTCATTACTTTATATCCAATTCAATCCAAACATGTTTAAATCATCATTTCTACACTTGTACTAGTATTTTGGCCCTACAAACATATATCTCTCAATATACGTAAATACTCAAGGCCAAAAATATAAATCAAACATTTTTATCAACAAAATAGTGCAAGTGAGATGGCATGCAATCTAGAATTGGCAAACATATACTATTACACAAAATACTCCTAACGTCATCCACAAGTAAGCCCTAGCAGAGCTTGTACATCCTCTTCGTTCTCTTCTTTTTCTTCTCTCTTTTCTGTCTCAGGTTTGCGTCTGATAAATTGTAGAAAATGACCATGCATCACGGCAGACGCACACTACACTATGGCACATGGCACAGAGAGGTCCTCCTTCATATCTAAAGTGTTTATGCACTATAGTAGATGATCTCTATGCCATGGCATGTGGCACAACAACATCATTCTTCATTTTCTTCTCCTTTTGATGCCCAAGTAGCTCGCCTTGACACCAGACCTACAAGTTGGGCTAAAATACAATTAAATATGCTTATTAGACTTCCTGGCCACGCACCACCTCAACTTACTTAATTACCCTAATTAGGTTTAATTAATCAGGCAATTAAAATATGGGATGTTACATAGGACACTTCAATCTCTAGTGATTCCCCAATGGAAATGAGGTAGCATATTAATGGAATTTGTATCTAGTTTATCGAGGACCCAATATGGTTATGACTCAATGTGGGTTATTGTGGATCGGTTGACAAAGTTAGCATATTTTTTACTAGTCAAGACTACCTATGATGTGGGAAAGCACGTAGAGGTGTATGTGAAAGAGGTGGTGAGACTGCATGGTGTACCTAGGGATATAGTCTCCGATTAAGATCCTCGACTTATTTTAAGGTTTTGGGGATCACTACAAAGAGCTATAGATACTAGTTAAAATTTAGTACCTCTTATCACCCACAAACCGATGGACAGACTGAGTGCACAATACAGACTCTAGAGAACATGCTTCGGTCATATGCCCTTGAGTGGAAAGGTAGTTGGAACATCTATTCACTATTAGCCAAGTTTATCTACAATAATAGCTTACATTCGAGTATTCAGATGGCACTGGATGAGGCATTGAATAGGCAAAAGTATAGATCGCCCTTATGTTAGGTTGAGTTGGGTGAGAGAAGTGTGATTAGTCTAGATATTATGAATCAAACTATAGAGAAGATCAGAATTATCCAATACAAGCTTCTTATTGCCCATTACCATTAGAAGAGTTATGCTGATAAGCGATGTCGACCCTTAGAATTTAAAGTTAATGACCATATATTTCTCAAAATTTCTCCATTGACCACTGTTGTAAGTCTATATGAGCTAAGAAGTTATCACCTCGATATATAGGACCATATCAAATTTTAAGTTGAGTAGGTCCTATAGCGTATAGGATTGCTTCACCTCCACCTTTATCCATTTCATGTATCACAACTTAAGAAGTATCAATCGGATCCTTCACATGTGATTGAACTAGAAGAAGTAGAGCTTCAAGAGAATCTAACTTACCAAACTAAACTGGATTGAATAGTGAATGTCAAGGAGAAGCACTTGTATAACAAAACTATTTGATTAATAAAACTATTTTGGTAAGGAATGGCTCCTAGTGACATAACATGGGAGATAGAGGAGAGTATGAGGAAGCAGTATCCACATTTATTTTTCATGAGGTATTGTAGTTATATTTGAATTTTGGGGACAAAATTCCTTTAAAGGAAGGAAGAATTGTAACATCCTAAATTTCAATCTAGGAAAACTAATTAATTAGTAATTAGTGAATTGATTATGGTTTTAGGTATTAGACTAATATATGATGTTGATTGATTGGTGTAGTTATAGGATTGGATGATAGAACGGCAATTCGGGACATAACGCACGAGCGGCTTGTGCTGCGTACACCGTGGTGTTGGCATAGAATTTTACTTAAGAGCTAAGTCTAAAATCATGAAATTAGAAGGAAGAGAGAAGGGAAACATATTTGAAGAGTGAGAAAGGCTTGGCTCTGCTAGGGCATCAAATATCTAGAGTTTGGGAGTTTGCTTTGGCTAGTGACTTATCGAGTAAGTATCGTGCGGCTCTACACTACATTTCTACCTTATTTTCTTTAAGTTTGGTCAGTAAAGAAATTGAATCAGGAAGTTTCAAGAAATTGAAATCTAAAGGAAAGTTTTAAAAAGGGCTTTTGAATGCAAAACTAAGCTTTTGCCACTAATTTAGAGTTAAATGGTTGAACTGTAAGGATTTAGGCTCAATTAGCCTAAAAAGGGTTAGGTTAAAAAGGGAAAATTAGTGAATAAAGGAGTTTAGGAGCTTGTATTGGTCATTTGAATAGCTTATAGGGCCAACGACTATAGATAATGGACTTTATGGATTCGAAAGGTGTTAATTGAACTATTTTGTGTGTTAAGGTATTTGGTTTAGTCAAATCAATGCCTATATTAAGTATTGAGGATTTATTGAGGGATATTGTATTGTGTAGATTGAGCATTTATGACATTGCTTGTGAGAATCTGTACTTTAGGAGTCTATTGTGACTAGTAACCCTTGATAGTAAAGGTAAAAGGTAACTGGAGTAACCATTTTACTTATTTATTTGTGAATTAATTTACAAGTATCTTGTATAACTATATGCATTGTGATTTATGAACTGATAGAGTAGCAATATTGTGAAAAAAAATGCATGCGAGTGTGTGAGTTATGTATGAAATGAATGTGAAGAGAAATATACATAGACATATGCATTGCATCTGCGAGTATACCATAGACTAGGGTAGGGAGTCGCAGCCCTACTCTGTGTAAGGCTAGAAAGTCCTAAAGGTTTAAAGCATAGAGCTTGACTCTGGTACAACGGACCTAAGATAATGATCCACGAGTGTACCCTATATTAGGGTAGAGGGTCATAGTTCTACTCTATGTAAGGCTACAAAGTATTGATAATCCAAGCATTTAGAATTCTTCACAAGGTAAGACTCAAGAGACCACCCATATGCAAAGAGGATAGCTGGTCTGAGATAGAGGTATGGTAAGCCTTGTTTCGTGTAGACTAAAAGTCCTGGTTCGAGCATAGAGCTCACTCCGCTAGGGAGAATTGAGAGTGCATGAGCATGATGGATGGACGAATATGAATTTGTGTATATGTACATCATACTATCTTTATTGAAACACATGTTACTTTATCTCTTGTTTATGATTTTACTCACTAACTGATATTTGGGTTATATGTGAGTTATTGGGACGTATGTTTCACTCTATTAACTTTGTACACAGGTAAAGAGAGTACAAGAAGGCTAGGAAAGGAAGTAAGGAAATAGTAGCTTCGCTTGGTATTGGTATGACTACCATTGTAAATAATGAATGTATAATATGTTGTTAGAATTTTGAGTTTCCAACTAGGATGCATAAGTATATGTGATATAAATATATGGACGTGTATAGGTTTTATGGTTAAAAACTTGCTTGTATATATAATATTGCATCTCATTGAGGTTACCACAGTAGTGGGTATATGGGTAGGCTTAGATGCCAAATAAGCAAATATATGTTATTGTATAACTTGTTCTACTTGTATTGAATGTGATTTTGTTATGTAAAATTATGTGTATATGTGAAAACTGTAACCTCCTCTCATGTAGCCACACAATATAAGAGAAGATTATGGTGTTACTCTTATCTCACATCATTTATAATAAAAAAACTCATTTCAAAAGCTTCGGCTAAAGACTTTCTTTATAAAATCAATTAAATCACAGAGGAAACACAACGGAAATAAATCATACACCCTCAATTTCATAGTAGACATAACCCACCAGAATTTCTATCTCAAATGCATGCATCTCAACACAAATATACTGAAAATGTTAGTCCATGCGCCGTGACGGATGGTTAGTGTGCGGCGACATGTGGCACAAAGCCACATGCTCGCCCTGTCTGTGTCGTGCGCCACGGCATGTTTCTCCATGCGCTGCGGCACCCCTATCTGAATTTCTGCTATCATTTTGACAACAAAAATGACAAACTTCCAGCGTGCACCCTTTTTGCATATGGCATCCGATTGGAGTGATTCAAGTGCCCACACAAAAATTAGCTTGTATACTAACTAATGAGATAGGTTTGGACACGATCTAATAGTCCGATCAAAATTTAGACACCCGGGTGTAAAAAGTCACTTTTTCTGAAAATTTTGCGCACCCAAGCGCTCAAATCGATCCCTTACTCTCATTAGACTATACTAGGCCTTGAACCAAGTCCAAAGGATCTAACAAACCTAATTGACCACCATTAATCACAATCATACTCATATATTGAAATTTGACTCCTTTATGGCCAATTTCCACAATTTACTAATTCCATAAACTATGCCATTTCTTGGCATAATATAACCCACTTGGCTACTTCTCAACTCAATCATGTACAAACAAATGCAATCATATTCATAATACAATCTTAGCCCCCAGATTACTCATTTCATCATAATTTTGGCCCTTGACTTAAGATTCACCAACACATACAACCAATTCAACACAAACACACTCAAATCAAAGCCCCTTTGTCTCAAATAACACATATACACATAATCGGGCTTGATTTCACCAAAACTCAGTTCAATACATGCATGCAACCCTATGGCAACTCATATATACTTATATATATAATCTTTCAATTTAGTTCATTACACAAACCCAGAGTACACAGCTTCACAACTGAAGCAGGTTCAGACTCTCTTCCCTTGGCCTAATCACTTCCCTATCTTGTAATATGTAACTACGGGGGTGAGATAAAAATCTCAATAATAGAATAACTTACTCCTATTGACTATCACATGCAACAATATGAAAGTAAATATAGTATATCATTAAAATCTCATAAAGTAGTATTTGCTTCACATATCTCATTTCATTTTCAACTTTCCATCAATCCCAAAGGATTCCATGTCATCGCAAGATATTTCATCATATCACATAAAATACTAGCATGATCTCTACCAACCAAACCTCCAAATCACCCTGACATGAAACCATAGGCACATCTCAGACCAATGTACACTCTCATTGGCCTTGAGCTCACCTGCAGTAGTAGAATCACCCGACCAAAGATGTTCTAATGCACAATACAGACTATGGTTTCCCCCAATACACAATGGGGCATCGTTGACTCCAACACTGTATCCCAAAGATACTAAGGTGTCTCTCATCTCTAACCGTACCTTAACAGGCACTATGGAGATTTTCTCCAACACCTCACCTTTCAAGGCACTAAGGAGAATTGTTTCCAACATTGCACCCTAACAGGGTACTAAGGAAACCTTACATATGGTCTTTATCATCTCCTACCCTCAGGTGAACTCCCACCCCTATGATCATGCTTTCTCGAACTATTTAAGGTTTTCCATTTACCATATCCCATTTTACCTCTCAGGATCATATCATGATCCCTAACTGTTTTCCTTATATCTCCACCATATCTCTGAGCTCCTCAAGTAGCTCATCCCTTCTATCTCTCTGTGGTTGAATTAGTTGAACTTCCAACTCCGTTCCTCCTCAACTACCCATCTAGACACAGCATTCCTAGCACGAGTACCTCTCCTCATACTAGTAATGAACAATGGGCATCAAGGAAAGAATTGGTAATGAACAAGAATAAGTTGTCATATATTAAATGAAGCATCAAACAACCCAACAATCAAGTCTCAAAACTCGAGAATTTGATACCAAAATGTAACCCTCCCCCTTATCCTCCAGATACAAGGGAGATTAACTAAATCACCACATAAATCAAAAAATTTATTTGAAAAGCTTAGGCCCAAGATTCATTTTACAAAATTATCAAAATCATAACACAATGTTGCATACCTCTAAAGCAAAGAATCAAGGTCCAATTTTGAGCCATGCACCATAGCATGTAATACATGCACTGTGGTATGTGGCACAGAGCTACAAGCCTAGATTTTGTGTCATACGCCATGGAATGAGATGACATACGTCGTGGCATGCCAGTCTGAATTTTCTAGCAGAAGTCTCCTTCTTCTCTACTCTCATGTGCATTTTTTCCTCTGTCTCTTCTATTTTCATGAGTTAACACATCCTAATTTAACAAAATTATGTGCCATGTGCCGTTGCGCACCTACCAGTAGCTGCAACACATGTCACAGTGAGGAAACTCCTACCGCACTCACATGCTCTGCTTTGCAACGCCATTCTCCCACTTGAATCTATTCATATAACACCAAAAAGAGTCAAAACAGCATTCTACCGCTCCAAACTCTAATCTTACATTAATTACTAATTCACCCTAACAAGCATCAATGCTAGAATAAAAAATTTGAGATGTTACACCTCCAATGATTTTTGCAAAGCAAAACTAAAAACAAAGTAAATCCATATTTTACAATTCTATTCCCATGATATAAGTTACTTCATGCTAAAAGTCTTAAACAAATTATAAAATTGTCACTTCTAAATTTGTTTGATTTGTTTTAGATTTTGGATTTATTTAGATTTTATTTGGAATTATGTTGGCTACTTCCATTCATACAATTTCCCATCATTTTCTCTGTTACTTATTACCAATAAAATAATTACAATCTTTCCTTGGTCCTTACGCACATGAAAAGGCTGCTCAATTTAAAAGAAAGGATGTGACTACTATAAGCTGTAAGGAGTTGCATTCAACAAAAGTATTGCAAGTGCAGTACTTCATCACTCTTCTAACCAAGACCCACCAAATAATGATGAAGAAAATGAACTAGAAAATCAATATCTTACAATAGGGTTCATAGATATGATAAGAATAGTTCAGATTATGACATTTAAGAGGTGGAGCATATCACACCAAGTAGAAAACACATAATTTAAACAAAAGAGTGCAAGTCTAACAAAGAGTCTAGAAAAAATAAAATGGTTGAAGCACTTGCAGCATGGCTTGAAGCTTTTAAGGCAAGAGAAAAAATGTATAAGGGTGGTAAGAGTATGGAGGCTAATTATGAGTATACTCTAGCAAAGTGTGTGATTGCTCTTGAGGAGATTAAAGGCATTCATTCAAGCTAACATATTTGTCAAAGCTTTGAAAAAATTTAGGGAATATGATTGGAGGGAAATGTTCTCACTATGTCTATTGATGGGAAAGGAAATGGTTATATATGCTTTTAAAGCACATATTTGTTGATCAATTAGGTGAAGGATCTCTATTACATAGTACCATAGGCTATAGTAGCGGATTATGCGTTGCCCATGCAAGTATTGTCATTTTGTTCCGAAATTAAATAGCATTATGTTTGTTTATAAAGTAGATTTTATTCTTTTTGAAATTGTATAGCAAGTTATAAATAAAATGGATGTTGATAAAATGTCAAGGAAAGTGATGAATATGCTTCTGAATCATGTTGATAAAATGTCAAAGAAAGTGATGAATATGCTTCTGAATCAAGCGATGATAACTTGCTTGAGTTATTGAAAATTGATATAATTAATGATCATGACAAGCGGTGGGGCGTTTGAGGGTCGGCCACGTGAAGGTATTGGTTGACTATTCTTTCTTTTTTTGCAGGTGCTGTTGCTTTTTTGGTTTGGTTTTACTTTACAGGTTGCATTTTAAGATTTTACTTTTCTGATAGGTTGTATCCTAGGTGTTCTTTCTTTTTTGCTTTCTGTGATTGGTGTGTGTAATAAAATGGGCTTCTGTTGTGCCCAAAAAAAATGAAGATTCTTGAAGAAAATTGAAAACTCTGAATTTTTTTTCAGGAAATTAAAGATAACAAAAGCTACTTAGAGAAACTTTTCACGAGCATACGGTTAAATTTTTTGAAAAATATAGATTATTGAGGAAACATTGAAATATATTATAAAAATATTTGAATTAAAAAAAAAGAAAGAGAGAGTGATGTGTCTAAAGATAATTGAAGTGATCAACGTAGGATCCACAATATATTTTACAATATGAATGATGTGTCACAATTTGATTGGTTTATTTGGGAGATAGACCCGCGGTACTTTTTAATGTCAAATCTATATTAAATAAAAGAATATTTTAATAGTTTTCATTCAAATTTAATTCTTTTGAAGATTTTTTTTTCTGCGTTTTTTAAATTTTGACCCCCATGTCCAAATATATTGGTCCAATTCACCAAATGTTCCCCAGATAAACGGTTCACAGTTTTGGATTTATCATTAATCGTGACAAAAGTACACATTTGTAAAATTGGTTGCAAGAGTTTCATTGATATACAAGCATTTGATTTTTTTGTTTTATCCTTTTGTATTCATGTGGCTATACCATGGAGAACCCAAACCAAAAAAAATAAAAAATAAAAACCTACTAGCTTCTTTAGCCAATCAATCAAGGTACTTTGTTGTTGCCTGAATGAACGTACTGGTTAACTCCTCTTTAATCCCAATTCCAAATTGATATCCAAATGAGACGCGAGGACTGAATGCTGCTGCAGGAAAGCTCGCTGGTGAGATATATGGGAATAAGTATTGGTTTTTTGCCCCCAGCTCAACACTTAGATCATATTTGCTTATTAGACTATAATGGAATGAATTGAATTGAAAAAATCAATATAAAAATGAACCAAATCACCGTTCTCCTTATGATAAATATGATAAATCTCATTAATATATATTACAAATGTGAAAATTATTACACCCTTTAAAAATCTCATAAATCATAATTCTTAATCTCATCAACTAAATCACCACTCTCTCTCATTAATGTGCTCACCTATCTCCTTTAATCATCTTACTTTTACTTTTATTTTTTCAATCCATTCCATTCTATTATATTTTAGTAAGTAAATGTGACCTTATTTCTTTGCTACGCTAAAAGATTGTGAAATTCATATTTCTATGAGAAAATAATTACCCTTATACTCCATCTCTATTTTTACTTCACCTTGCTACACAGTTATCGATTACGGATGCAAATACATTTCATCCTGCACAGTGGTTAAAGACCCAAATCCCAGTTTTGTAACCGTCAGAACTCAGAATTGATATATTTGTTAATACAGTGACATGAAAGACTTCCTCAATCATTTACAGCATTGATCAAAAATCAAAGTTAATAAAAATACTGATTAAACAACATTGCAGTGACAATGACATACATCTTACAACATAGCTCGATGTAAATTTGTGTAACTCAATGCTATCCTGTTAATATTTTTGTTGGCTAATGGTAGACAATACAAAAAGGGATATCTCCAGCTCTTTAGCAAGAATACATTATATGCGTTAGTTGGTAATAGGATCTTCAATTCTTATTTCTTGAGGGTAGTAAAATATCTGTCATCAGAACTTACTTTGTTGATGGGGCTGAGTTGTTTCCCCACGTATCCATCGAGTAGATCCCGTCCTTGCTATACCAGAGTAGTAATCACCAACATTTGCGACAAACAGAGGATCCCTATCTTCTACTTTGTCCTCACTACTATCACCACCAGACACATCGACAATTTCAGTCTTCTCCAACTCTCGTGTTAGATCCTCCATTGCCTTTTTCAAAGTACCTTTGGTCATGTGGCCACATTCCTCTGTAGAGATACCAACCATTGTAATCTTTGGAAGAAAATGATTTTGTTTTGGATCCTCTTTCACACCTTTCTTTGACAAGAATTCCTTTTGCTGCCTATGTTTTGGCCATAGGTGGTGAAACCAGTCAATAAAAGGTAGCAAAGGTTTTGGCTTAGGGTCCTTGATTGCCCGAGTACTCTCTCTCAAATTGTGATCAGAAGGGCCTAAGAATTCACATTCTTTACTGCTATCTTCTGCTTTCGAGTTAGCAAGGCAGTTGTTTGACTCTGAGGCTCTAAGGAAAGAAGCTTCACTTCTGCAGGATAACAAACATGAAAGTTACTGATCAGTGCATTATTGATATGATCAAAATCCAGATAATTACGATAACAGAAAAATCTCCTGATGCGAAGGGTGCACTCAAGAGAATAAGGTGTAAGCTGCAAAATGGATGTCTGATGAGGGAGAAAAAACCCACCACATAATCATTTTATTTATTATTTACTTTTTAAAGAGCTGGATAGTCATATATGAATTTATGAAAATCCACTATTGTGGTTCCATTGCTGAATCTCGCTAAATAAATCCAAACATAGAAAAGCAGTTCAATATTGTCTGTCGTACTTCATTTAGAAGAAATATGAACACCAAGCACTGCAATTATTTCAAAGCATCATACAGCTAAAAAGGTTTTACGCACATAATTCTATAACCTGGAATCTGCTTCCAGAGAAAAGCAAAGATATAAACAAATACATCAGTGCATTGATGTAAACATGACAACCAGAGTGTATTTCCTGGTGAAATCCTTCTCCATCTGACATGCAGTACTCAAAGTAACCTTGCAGAAGAATCAATCATACCCTTTAACAGTATCTTTTGCATCTGGAAATTTCATTGTGATATGTAAATAATATAATATATGAGAATTAGTTAGGTTGGCCGTTATGATAGTTAGTCAGACATTACTATATATAGCATCCTTAGCCTAAGAGGTTGTATGCTATTGATTTTATAATGTTCAGAAGTACTATTCAGATTCTCTCTCCTCTGTCTCTATTCTCTCTTCCTCACCTTCTATCACATCAGTCATATCCAGAGCCCTCTCTTACCTTTCATGCCTGAACCACGTTACCAGGCTGCGCTTTAAGAAATGACAGACCAAAATGATGAACGTTTTCATACCTTGGAGAATCAAATTCAAGCACTCATGGCTCAAGTAGCCCAACTCGTCCATACCATGGATGAGTCGCGCAACAATGGGGGCTCAAACTCCAATGGAGGGGCTGGCCATCACAGACCAAGAATGGACCAACATGACTATCAAACTCCTACCAAGCTCACAAAAATGGAGTTCGCAAGATTTCAAAGGGCTGATGTTCTTGGCTGGATCCTCAAGCGTGAAAGATATTTTCAGATTGATGAAACACCAAATGCTTGGAAGGTTAAGATGGCTAGTATACATCTAGATGAAAAAGCCTCCAAGTGGGATCACCCATTCAAGCATACAGGTATAGGGCAAACGACTTCTTGGACCAACATACAAGGCACTGATGGAGGATCTCATGCATTTACAGCAATCGGCAAACAAGGAGTCTTGGAGAATACAACAATGCATTTAATCACATTACATGTAAAATGGACCAAGCATAAGATTACTTGGTTCAATCCTATCTTGCAGGTTTCAGGGAGAACTACGTTAGGCCTGTTAGACTTTTAAAGCCCACTCTTCAAGAAACAAGAAGCTTGGCTCACCTCAAGAGATCAAGGTGTCAATGACACATGATGGGTCTCAACAAAACACACCGAAACTAGAGAAGATAGTGTCAGACATGTCTACAGCATCGAGTTCAGCGTCCAACATGAAGAATTATCATTTGTCTGCAATCAAGCAATTCGTTTCTGGCATTAAAATCCCTCCAAAGTTGACCCTAGAAGAAGAGGCTAAACACATAGCCTAGAACCCCTGTTTTTATTGTCACCAAAAATATTCATGAGGCCATAATTGGTCTTAGAGACAAAAGATGCAGTTGCAATTGATTGAGCTTGATGATAATTTAGAAGACGACATACAAGAACACTGTGATGAAGATCAAGATGATGAAACCTCCCCTGAATGCCATTAGATTTCAATTTATGCTATTGAAGGGAAAGTAGGGACAAAGTCCATGAGGCTTCAAGGCACATAGGCAGGAAACCAATTCAGATTTTGATAGACAATGGAAGCAGCAATGACTTCCTACTTCCTAGACTGTGACTTGGAAAAGAAACTAGGATGAAATGGAGAAGATGATGGTTGGGCTAAGAAGCACAATGATTGAAAATTTATGGGGTTTAGGAGTTCAACTAGCGAATGTAGGGAAAAGACTTCTCCAAAAATCTACAGATAATGAACATACAGAATTATGATATTGTGTTGGGCTGGAAATCGGTCAAAATCGTCATTATTCTTTTTGGGATTATGTTTCTTCTACTATGTATTTCTGGAATAATGGGAGGATGTGTTTTGCAGGCACAACCTCAATTGGTGTGGCAGATGGTTGATTCAAGTAAGACGGAGATCAAAAATGGAGAGGGGTGTCAAGTCTACCTACTCCAATTAACTGAAACCTGTCAACCACAGAATCAAATGTTTGCTGTACAGATAGAAGAATCACTTCCAGTAGCGGTGGTGAGCTTTAAGATGAACTTAAGGGCCTTTTGGATGAGCCTAAGGGTCTGCCTCCTCTTGGAGAGGGTCATAACCACCCCATTGTCTTGCAAGAAGGCATGGATCCTATCAACCTCAAGCCATATTGCTATTGTTCTATGCAAAAGGATGTTACTGAAAAGATGGTAGGAGAGTTGCTAAGTTGATGGGGTATGACTAGGAGATACAATACAAGAATGGGAATGACAACACAGCTGCTGATGAACTTTAGAAGCTCTCAAGCCCTCCAAATGTTGCAGATTACCTTGGACACATCTTCACCTGAATTATTACAGAAACTTGAAGAAAGTTGGGTGCTGGATCCACATTTAAAGGCTCTAATTTCTGAGTTGCAAAGGCAAAATGGCACCCTCAAAGCATACTTCGGATGGTAAGTTTCTAAGAAAGAATGGTAAGTTGGTGCTGGGAAAAGGTCCAGCTTTGAGACAACTCATTTTTGAACAGTTGCATGCTAGTGCTCAAGGTGGACACTCGGGTATTCAAGCTACTTAACAGAAAATTAGGAGTTTATTTGGCGGAAGAGGTTCCTTTGAGATGTGCAGGATTTTGATGAAGGTTGTGACACTTGTGCACGCTGTAAATATGAAATGGTAGCTACTCCAGGATTATTGCAGCCACTACCAGTTCCAAGCAAGGTTTGGAAGTGTTACAATGGATTTTATAAAAGGGCACCCTAAATCTGGAGGGAAGGAGGTAATTTGGGTTGTAGTGGATAGGATGAGCAAGTATGCCCATTTCTTGGCTCTTTCTTATCCTTTTTCACCATCCACACTAGCTCACGAGTTCTTGGACCATATTTACAGATTTCATGGGGCTCTGATTGAAGTCATTAGTGATCGAGATCCTGTGTTCATTAGTAATTTCTGGAAGGAGTTTCTCAAAATGATTAAAGTCGAGCAAAAGCGTACTTCTTCTTACTGCCCTCAAATGGATGGGCAATCCGAATTGCTAAATCAAAGTTTGGAGGCTTATCTTCGATGATTGTGTTGGGAGAATCCTAAGGAGTGGAGCAAGTGGTTGCCATTGGCTGAGTGTTGGTATGACACTAGCTATCACACTTCTATTAAAGCTAGCCCTTATGAATTGCTCTATGATCAGAAACCACCAATTTACACTCATTACTTGCCGAGAAAAGCTATAGTGGAGGCTGTAGATTGAAGTTTTGAAGCTAGGGAGCGAATGGTTGGGGTTCCAAAGCATCATCTCCACAGGGCAACAAACCAAATGTTGCAGAACGCTGATTTAAAGTGATCTGAACCTGAATTAAAAGTAGGGCATATGTTTTCTAGAAGTTACAGCCCTATAGACAGATCTTCCTCGCCTAGAAGCACTCAAAAGTTGGCACCAAGGTATTTGACCTTACAAGGTGATGGGGAAAGTTGGGAAGGTTGCCTACAAGCTAGAATCACCTTCTGAATCCAGAATTCACAATACATTTCATGTGTCATTACTTAAGTTGTGTCCAGATCCTTCAGTGAAAAAAAGGCATCCCCTGAAGATTGGCCAGAAGTTCCAGAAGAGTTGTTCCACGAGAAAATTCTGAATAAAGAGTGGGAAGAAAGGGCAGAATTCATCACAGAAATGTTGGTTCAGTGGAGAGGCTTGCCAGATGAAGAAGCAACTTGGATGTCTCAAATTAATTTTCAGAGAACAGTTTTCAGATTTCCGTATCTCTGACCCATGAGGACAAGGATGTTCCAGGGGGGAATTGCTAAGTAAATAATATGATATATAAGAATTAGTTAGGTCGTGGATTATGTTAGTTAGTTAGACATTACTATATACAGCATCCTTACCCTAAGAGGTTGTACGCTATTTATTTTCTAATGTTCAGAAGTACTATTCAGATTCTCTCTCCTGTTTCTCTCGTTCTCTTCTACCTATCTCTCTTACTCTTCCTCACCTTCTATCACATCACATTGCTATTCTGTCAATGGCAAATCATACTGATGTTGGAGTACATTAACAGATATGTGAGTGGCTAAACCTCTTCAATGGAGATTAGAAAAATGAAGGACATGCAAACATAGACACCCGTTGACTTTTCAGAGGCCACAAACCCTCCCAAGCAAACCTCAAGCCTTGCATAAACCTTCTACGACTGCTACTTTTCCCTGAAAACATGCTACTAATCCCACACAACTTTTCACTTCAGGAAAACAGACAGAAGTTAGCTGCTTGGTTCCATTTTCCCCCTCTCCTGTGGCCCCACTAGTTTCAAACCACTGCAGAGGTCTCTTTAACTTGTTTTCTTTAAAAACATTACACATCATTTCTAAACTGGCATTTTAGCAATTCTCTGGGGATAAACCGGTCCATCTCAGCATTGGGCTCAATACATACCATCCATTTTATGCTTGTAATTCTAGGAAGGAGAAAACTTCGGTAATTATTATAGACTTGATCAGTTTTCAAATAAAATGTCGCCATATGGACTTTTTAAATTACTCATATTTAATATCTTTCTGTTCTGTTAATTTTTCATTAACATTTAAAAAATTTTAGAAGACTTGGAACTTATTGTGCAATACATCAGCACTACTTCTTTGTGATTTCTTTTAAGCCTTCACAAATTCAAAATCTATAGTGTCATCACTGTTCCAGTTGTTTGTACACACATGCAGGAAAATGCAGAACAATTTTCATCCCAAGAAAGCACAAAAACAGCATAACCCAACACTTGCCTCCACTGTTAAAGAGAACTGACAATGCTGATGACTTCACCCAATCAGGAAGAAAGCTACCAACCAGACATCATTCTAGAAGAATAAAATAAAGGAGATAGATGAAGGCACGAGTATTGTAATAGATGAGTAACAGTTAAAGAGAGAAAAAGGACCGAGGTAAAGAGTGAAGCCATGTACTTGAGATGCTTGAGATTTCTTTTAACAGCTATAGATAGAACTGAGAAGTTTCAGGATATGAGTAGGCCAACAGTGAAATGGGTTGGGACCAACATAGAGGATTTGCAGCCTACAAATGCTTCAAGGAGGCCTAAGAGAGATGACCACAAAGAAGCAGTGCCCGAGCACGAGGATTGCAAAAACAGTATTTGACTTCTTTTTTCCCAAAGAAATTTCAAGTTAATGGCAGATTAATTTAAAAAAAAAGGTTAAATGATGTGTTCAAAAAATCCATGTGACAACCTGTTTTTTGAAAACTGAATATAAAGTTTTTCCCTTCTAGGAGAGGCCTTGCCCAAGCAGGGACAGAAGATAGAGCTTTTGTAGTTATAGTCACAACACAATTCATTCAAATATTGTGCTTAACCCGAAGCATATAGCATTATCAAGAAGTAAATGGGAAAATGCCCTTTCTACATTAAGTTGACTCATGTGGATTAGTAAAATCATTCTCTACTAGTAAAATCATTCTCTACTCTGGGAAACCACGCCTGGGTGTCAACTTTGTCATGTTTTAAGAAAGGAATGGGGCATAGAAACCACTAGTCTAACAGAAAGAGTGCCCAAACCACAAGTTGGAACATTTAAAAATCAGTTCAAAAGGACAAAGAATAGCATGTACTGTACCTTTTCTCAAATGAGTCAACCATATATGGAAATTTTGGCTGTATGCCAGTTGCTTTCCGCAACCACCTGTTACCAAGTAGAACCTTATCAATAGTATAATGGAATTGAATTTCCACAGCCTTCGAAATAACATTTAATGGTATACTAGGAGGGCCCACTTCGCCTAGCACTTCCTGAACCTGCAAGGAACATCCGACATATGAACTCAATTTTAGAAGATAAATAAGTCTAAACATTGTAAGTACCTAGATATAACTGAATTAATTTTTCTATAACATAGAAAATAAATTAACTCTGAGAAAATCACAAAGAAATGGAATATATTTTCTTCAACTAGTATTCATAGGAGAATGAAATAAAGACAAAAAAAATGTATATGAATTTAGTCATACTTCTAGAGGCTCCAATAAACTATCTCCCATCTCCTCAATCACTTCTGCTGTCAAGTTGTCATCAATCACATCCCTCCGGCGCTGCATGTGCCGAGTTTGGATTAAAGCATGGAAATGTTGATCAACAGATTCTTCAAGAATGTTATCAAGAATTTTTTTATCGAAGAAGTAAGGAGTGTACCTGATGGAACAAAGAGTAAGATTGCAAGAATAATATATTCTATTATATTGTACTGATAGATAACAGACATGATAACACTGAATAATAACTAGGCTGCTAGTAGATGTGGATTTGGGTGACCAAAAACTCTATTCATTCCATTAAGCTGTTCAAGATATATACATGATAGAGAAGGAGAGATATAAACAGAAACAGAGAGGAATCAGGAAAGCATAAATGCCTATAATTGTACCCGATATGCAATTTGATAGTATCCCAAATAGGTAGAGAGAAATAAGGAAGACAAAAAAATAACTAATAATTTCTAAAAATACTCCCATTAATCCATAACTAAGATAATGGGGAATAACTACTTGAAAAATAAATAAATAAACATAAATTCTAACTTAATCTCCAAATACCATGAGTCCACAACCCACTACTCCCAAACTTAAGGACCACTCAACAAAGCCGAAAAATAATCTAAAAAAAATTATCAAACAGATAACATCTAAAATAACTTGAAAAATAATAATTGTTCTTAATATATCTCCAACTACCCCACACACCCTTTTATCCCATACTTCTGCACTCTATCAATACTCCCCCCTTGGGAATCTGCCTTCTCAAGGCGAGACAATAGCTATCTTGTATAGACCTGCTAACTGCCAAGTGCAAAATCTTGAAGAGGGTTCCCTGAAGCTTCATCATTGCTGTAGCAGTCCTCCTCAAAACTACAATGATGGAATTTTCGGCACTTTCTAGCTTGGTTTCAGCTTCAGCGTCCTCTTCTAGAGGAGAGATGAGTTTCATGCCATCTTCAATAATTTCACAAAGAGAAAAAGATGACTTGCAGAATTGTCCAAGTTTAAAGGTAACTCCGGATGGAAATCAGAGACCTTTATCATGACAACACTGACATTCAAGCTCTAGGACAAACTGGGTTTTATAATAGAAGCTTAGAGCTCTGAAGGCCTCTGCTGTCATGTGTGGGTACTGAAGACCCAGTCAAACGAGCTCTATTCTCGTTGAATTGGCTCTGTGAATTGGGCCTGCGAATGTGTTGTGACTTCCCTTCAAATTCTAAAACCAAATTCATGGCTTTATAAACTGACATGGGTTTCTTGACTCCAAATTTACGGATTTTGACGTCTCTCCTAACTCCTACGCCAATGTGGCTAGCTTTGCCTTTAACAGTGGGAACATTGCTGGGCTGTTGGGTTTGAGAATTACTCACTTGGGTTTTCAAGCCAAGTTCACCATTAATAATGTCAAGACAAGATATGATATAAGATTGCCGTAATGATCTATAACTAGTGGAGGAAGTGTATGATGGGAAGGAGGAGGGTGTGGATTCATCAAGAAGGGCAATAGAATCGGTAAGTGCCATCTTCAAATAAAACAGCTCTAATACCAAATGATAGAATCCCAAATAGGTAGAGAGAAATAAAGAAGATAAATTTATATTAAAATATGAAATCAAAATCAAGCAAAAACAACAACAACAACAAGCCTTTATCCCACTAAGTGGGGTCGGCTACATGAATTGCAAGACGCCATTGTGCTCTATCATTTATCAAGCTTTTAGGAATATTATTAATTAAGAGATCGCGTTCAATAACTTCCAAGAGTATTCTCTTAGGCCTTCCTCTACCTCTCTTAATCGGACTCAAAGTTATATTTTTCACTCTTCTCACTGGTGCCTCCCTTGGTCTTCTTTGTACATGCCCAAACCATCTCAATCGATTTTCTACCATTTTTTCCTCAATAGGTGCCACCCTCACTTTTTCGCGTACGTGCTCATTTCGAATTTTATCTTTACGTGTATGTCCGCACATCCATTGTAACATTCTCATCTCTGCTACTCCAATTTTATGCCCTTGTTGTCCCGTTAGAGCCCAACATTCACTACTATATAACATTGCCGGTCTGATAGCAGTGCGATAAAACTTTCCTTTAAGTTTATTAGGCACCTTACGGTCGCAAATAACTCCTTTAGTTTTTCTCCAATTAAACCATCCAACTTGAATTCTATGTGAAATATCTCCACTGATTTCGCCATCATTTTGAATAATGGCTCCCAAATATCTAAACTTTTCCACTTGAGATATAATTTGATCTCCCAATTTCACTTCCAAATTATTGTCAAATAGTCCTTTACCAAATTTACAATATAAATATTCCGTCTTACTTCTACTCAGACGAAAACCTTTCGACTCCAATGTCCTCCTCCATAACTCAAGTTTGCAATTAACCTCTTCTCTTGTCTCTGCTATAAGAACTATATCATCGGCGAAGAGCATACATTTCGGAACTTCCCCTTGAATATGTTCCGTCAAAATATTTAAGATCAAGTTGAACAAATAAGGGCTCAGAAATGATCCCTGATGTAGTCCAATCTTTATAGGAAAATCTTTTGTTTGACCACTAGGCGTTCTTATACTAGTTTTTACCCCCTCATACATATCTTATATGGCTTTAATATAAGCAATCCGTACTCCCTTTTTTTCTAACGCTTTCCAAAGCACTTCTCTTGGTATACGGTCATAAGCTTTTTCCAAATCAACAAAAACCATGTGTAGATCTTTATCTTTACAACGATACTTTTCCATTAATCCCCTTAGTAGATAAATCGCCTCTGTAGTTGATCTACCTGGCATAAAACCAAACTGAGTCTCAGAAATACTTGTCTCCAATTTCAACCTGTGCTCAATTACTTTCTCCCACAATTTCATTGTGTGGCTCATGAGTTTAATCCCTCTATAGTTAGTACAATTCTGAATATCTCCTTTATTTTTATAAATAGGAATTAATGTACTTCTCCTCCACTCATCAGGCATTTTCTTGGACCGTAAAATCACATTAACTAACTTAGTTAACCATCTCACCCCTTCTTCACCTAAACATTTCCACACTTCGATAGATATACAATCAGGTCCATTGACTCTACCATTTGCCATTTTCTTAAGAGCTTTCTTTACCTCCTTATTACGTATTATTCGATACAATGACAAATTTTGTTCTCCTTCACCAGTTACTAAATCCTCCAAGTTACTAGATAAACCCTCTCCATCGTTGAAAAGTTTAGAAAAGTAAGTCTCTCATCTATTTTTAATTTCATCATCTGTAACTAAAATTCTTCCCTCTTCATCCTTAATACACCTTACCTGTTCTAGATCTCTTGATTTTCTTTCCCTACTCTTGGCAATCTTATAAATATTTCGCTCTCCTTCCTTCGTCTCAAGGCTCTTATAAAATTCTTCAAAAGCTTTAGAACGAGCTTCACCCACAGCTCTCTTAGTTTCCTTCTTAACCATACGGTACCTCTCCCAATTTTCCTCATTATTACACAAATGTATGGCTTTAAAATGTATGGCTTTGAAATCAAAATCAAACGTCATAAATTAATAAAGATGAAGGAAAATCTTTAATAGAAGATGAGCAAGAATTTTAAATGCATACAACCAATAAAGCCAAAGGAGAATCTCCACTTATAAAAATAATGATTTTATTTTCAGATGCTTTCTTCATGACATGTGCCTCAATATTTATAGACAGAAAAATAACTAATAATTCCTAAAAATACTCCTGTTAATCCATAACTAAAAGAATGGGGAATAACTACCTGAAAAATAAATAAATATAAACTCTAACTTAATCACCAAGTACGATAACCCATTGCTTCTAAACTTAAGGACCACTCAACAAAACAGAAAAATAATCTAAAAAAAAATATTATTAAACAGATAATATCTAAAATAACTTGAAAATAATAATTGTTCCTAATATCTCAAACTCCCCCACATCACCCATCATCCCGTACTACTTGGTACTCTATCACAATTCCTACAAATTTGGACTATATACAAATAATAATAAACAGATATTCCTAGAATAAATGCTCAGTCAAACCACAATAGATGGAAGAAGTACCATGAAAGATGAAAAGGAATAAAGACAACTAGAAATTACCACAGGATAAGAAGCCCATAGAAGTAAAAAACTAAATTTCAAGGCTAATCTAAAGCACGTACTATTAATCAACAGTGAAGGAAATAAAATTACAATTGAGAAGAAAACAAATTAAAAAGAAATTACCAATTACAGAACTATGAAAAATCAAATAAACCCATACAATAGAAACTCATTTTCATTTGATGGACATCTACATGATATAAGCGAATTTTGTGAAAATTAAACTGATGCCAAATATAATGAGGAAGGTTGAGAAAAAAAGAAAAAACACACCATTTAATTCCATCCATAGTTGCTATTGCAATATCTAAGTTCTGTGCACTAAAAACAGGCACCCCATCAACCTTATTGCCTATGCCATTTTGTGGCATTGTCCTTAGAAGCTTATTAGCTGCTTTGACCTGAAGAAAAATAATGCCAACATTAAATAATAAAAGCAAATAAAACTATTAAAGATGCTTAACTATGTAATGAAAACTATACCTGCTTCTCATTTGGGACAAATTGGAACAAGTGAGGCTTTTCCTGCATTATACATAAATGAGAGATGTCAAAAAATAAATAAATAAACCCAAACATACAGGAATAACATGAAGAATAACTGACAAATTCCATATAGTGATCTTGACTGAGATTTGACAGTTGCAAGTATTACTGTCTTAAGTCTTAACAACCAAATCAATAACAGAATACATAACCATAAATGTACTTGCACAAAGAATTCCGGCATAAAACCTAAAGTTGATGGGATCCATCTACATTTAGTCTTATTTCCATAAAAGCAGTTCTTAAATTGATGATACACTTCAACACAATGGTTTACCAAAAGAAAGAACTACAAACTCTGCCAATAACAAACAATCAATTTACTGCATCATATCATACAATTCAAATTAAAACCAACATTTTTATTAACCTTTATTTACCACAAGTCCATTATCACTGTACTTCTTTTAATAGCAAAGTTTAGATGAGTTGGGTTTTGGAAATTCACTAGGATACCTCCAAACTCAAAAAACGCTTACATAAATACATACAAATTACTCATCAATAAAGTCCTTAAATCGGCAATGCGATTTGAACCTACAACCTTATAGATTATAGATCAAATCCTACTAACTAGACTAACCTTTGTTAGCTCCATCATCACTACATTCAATAGATTTGGACAAACCACAATGGATGCTAACGGATACTAACCATATGACAAGAAGGCTTTTTAAGAGCCCCAACTCATATATCAAACCTTATAAGTAATGCAAAGTATATAGATGGAAACATTAGAGCCGCTGATTTGCCATGGGAATAGATAGCATTTACAAATCAGTATAGTCAAACATAAATTTTCAACGCAGCAAAGGGCAATAATAAGTAGGGAAAGGAATTCAGAGATGACAAAGAAAATAAGCTGAAAGAAATATCCCATCCAGAATTTAAATCATCCATTCCTGGCATCAAAGCAATATAAAAAGTCAGTAATACCTTGAAATGATCGTATGCTAGATCAAGTCGACAAGCACCCACCACACCACTTGGAATATTCAACCTTTTGACATATGAAACTAAGGGACCATGAAGGAAATCAGTATTCAACAAGTAACTAATAACTCACTAGATACGTTTTGACCTAACAAAACAAAGTGGAGAGAAACTGAGATGAAGAGAACATAGAGTTAAAAATTGTCAAACAAGCACCTGAAATTACAATCAAGCATGTATTTAGCTGGCATGTAAAGTATACAGGAGGAAGCCAGATAAAATTGCATTGCCATCATACAATGAAAGAGAATAAACAATGATAGATAATATCATCAGCAAAATATTAACCAAGATATATACAAGATTTACACCAGGGACTTCAGTAAAGGTGACCTTGAATGCTTGAAGCAGGTGAAAAGCTCAATAAAGTTGTAAGTTTATGCGAAGGCCATAAAAGGGAAGATGCTTTAGAACTAACCTGCATCTCCTAGATCAATAAAAAATCGAAATACAGGGCCATTTCTTTCACTCTTGGTGATTGTCGCAAACATTTTTTTCAGCCACTCAGGGGTTCTGCAAATAGAAGATAACGGTTAAAAAGATGTTCCCAAAATAAAAATGTCAAAAAATGGATTCTTTTAATCGTTAGAGTCAAGTCTTTTGAATGTTAAGCGCTGTCTAACCATTGTTGACAACTTGGTTTCCTGATTCTTATATTTTAATTATAGTTCAAACGTTGTAACATTATAGTTCAGGGATAAAACATAATTTTTTCCCGCTTGACAGGACACATCAAAATGCGATCCCACAACTGTTTTGTAGACGGTTTCAATAAAGTAGGTAAATAAACAGACCAAATAAATCATGCGAATATATTCCAATTTTGGTCACAGTCAAATTCTTCACATAGAGAGCATTTCAAACGCACAAAAGTGGCAATTTGAATCCATAATCTCAAAACTTCCAACAACAGAAACAATAACCAACACAGATATTACGCCGTATTTATGTACAAATAAGCACAAACCTCTTGGAGATAAAGGGGATATCAAAGTGGGTAGACACAGCCATAAGACCAGTGCCAGAGAGATCACACATGCTGAATACCTGACCCACGAAGGCGGGTCCACCACCCTTTCGACTGTAATTCAACCCTGAAACCCTCGCAGTAGACGGAAATCCCGAGTTGGACTCGGCCACCGATGACACCCCCTTCATTGGGGAATTGGATGAGGAGAGCGAGTCATAGTGAGTGGAGTCGAGATGAGGTTTAGGGGAGTCGGCGAACAGGAAAGGGAAGCAGATTCTAGAGTGCGAAACTGAGGAAGAAGGTGGCTGTCGAGGCGAAGGTGAGAATTTTGGAGGGTTGAAGAGAGAAACGAAGCTGGAAGCAGTGGATTGAAGGAACTTGGAGACGTCGTCGTTGTGGCTACGATGCGATTCAGATGGCAAAGCCATACAGTGGAATCGAACGGGTTGTAAAATGGCCTCGCAGTATTGGATTGAAGGGGATGAGGAACACAGAGTCGGATGTGGGGAGACTGACGAGAAAGTTGTGAGGAGATCAGGAGATTGTCCCGTCGTGGAATTGCCGGTTGTAGGGGCGTCCCCATAAAATTAATGAACCGCAAATTGACCATCATGTTGCCAATATATATATATATATATATATATGTATATATTAAAATACTACACTTTTAAAAATATGTATCGAGATATTATAAATTAAAACTTGGTTGGATAGATAACAAGTCTCAAATTTTCTCTTTAGTCACATACATGCAAAAGTCGGTTTCTATCCTACCAAGTTCAGACAGTTTAGAATCTTCCCGGCTTTATTTTGTCTCTTTCCTTCGCGTGCTCCTATTTCTTTTAGTCAAAAGAGTAAAAGTAGAATAGAATATTCAAGCCAAAAACAAAACAAAGGCCTTCACGTACTCCTAATTTTTTTTGTGTCAAAAAAGTGAAAGGTGCAAAGTATTCAGGCCAAGAAAATAAAAGAAAATAGTATGGATTGTTGACAGTGAAAAACAGTTTCTAACACACCAATTTGACCACATGTACTCTTACTTGGCCTTTACATTTCCGAGTTATAAGTAAGAGAATTTATCCAAAAATAATTTTTGCGACACCAACTTTACTTTTTAAAATGTTGCTATTAAGATATGACATCACACTGCAAGATATGACACTACATGTGCTAGTGTCAAGTCTTAAATTGAGCAGATTCCGTGGAGTAGATTATAGTTGTGTATTGTTTATTAGCATGCATACTTTTTTTTTTCTCCCTGTTTCTTACCATGTGCATCCATAGTTAAGAAGCTCTGAAAAATAAATATAGGTTGCCCAACCGATACATGAGTTAATATTTTGTTAGAATATGTCTCTCCTTAACTCTCAAAAATCTTTCTCATTTTGACATCAAATTTAAAAAGGTAAGCACATCTATCATATGATTTAATATTTTGTTTATAATAAAAAATGTTTTATTTTTTATGTATATTTAGAATTTTTTATGCATGTAAATATTTATCTTATTATAGCCTTGCATTGTTGACAAAAATGTGATTCAACTCATTAAAGCTGTGGAATTTACATTTTCAGGTAATATTATCTACTCAACTTAGTTATAAAAACGCTACTGTTTTTCATTTGTCAAAACTCAAGAGTTAGTCCTTTAAACTTGCTTGAATCGTGTTTACGTGATGCTTCAATATGAGTTGATCAATTGGTCTGATAACAAGACCTTTATTTTAACACAGCCACTGCTAAGTTAAATACTATATAAGAAACTATATTTGCAATACTTACAATATAATTAAATGTCAGTAATACAAAATTTATAAGAAAAAACCAAATATATCAAAAGTTGTGTGTAATAAATAAATATAAAGTTTTAATATGACGTGAAATTGAAAAAAAAAAAAGATAACTTTTTATAAAATGTTATGCATAATATTATATATGAATCATACTATTTGTCAAGTTTTATTGTTAATAATTCCAAAGAAATATCATCAATATAATTTATATAAATAAAAAACCGTTATAATTATTTGTATGAAAAAGGTTGTCATTATTTATTTATTAATAATGCTTTTGTTTAAACACAATCATTAATTGCTGGTCAAACAAATATAAAGTCATTATTTATATTTTTTTTAAATATCGATATGTTAGTTTAGATATATAAAGATGGTTTTCTAATTAATTACGAGATATAAATGATACGTCTTTAAACTTGTCCTTAACGATACTAGAGTCTCTAATTATTCTTAAGGTGAAAACAATATAGTTTTTACAAGTGACTTCTTTTAAGGAATTTAAATTGTTTAGTTTAAATATACAAGAAACTTATCTAATTAATTATGAAATAGTATTTAAAAAAATTATTTTTCAAAAACATTTTAATTGTTTAATGATGATTTAGCCTTTAATCATTATTAAGGTAAAAAATATAAACATAATTTTAGAGGAAAATGAAATAAATTATTGTCATAATTTTATAAATAAATAAATTAATCATGTGTTAAAATCTAGGTGCTTGAATGTTATTAAGAAAATGCTTTGATTCTTGATTTATTGTGAAGGGATTAGATTTTTTTTGGTGCCTTGATATTCATTTGATTAATAAAAAAGTTGCTTAATATATAGGGAAAATGGACAATAGAAAAGAGTTAGTGGGCATATATGCAAATGGTTGAATTTTCAATGATTCATATGGTGTGACATTTTAATCTGATGCTATGAAAATAAGGAGGATTGATGGAAATATTACTTTAGCCTAACTAAAGCAAGATGTTGGACAAATACTAGAGCTTCCTTCCAATCAAATTGTGTCTAATCTAGTATATAGATATTCAATAGCCATAAATCTGCCAAGATATCGGGCATGTAAGTTGTGGAATGATTTTGACACAGAACAAATGTAGCATATAAATTTGTGATATTCAAATCAATTAACGGGGCCAGAGCTATATGCACACATTTCAAAAGTAGTTAATGACCTCTCTGAATCGCAACCATTAGAGGACTTTGTTAGATCTTCATTTCCATCAAGTAGCAATCACATAGATCTAATGGAAGAAGGCTTAGCTTGCACTTTGAACATTTTCATCCGTTTGATCCACCTTGCCTTGATGTTAGTAATAATAGTGTACCATCTTCTTCACAAACTTCGTTTGAAGATATTATGGATGATTTTGAAGATGAAGATGAGTATGAGTATGATTTTTATGTAAATGGTAGTGGTGACCATGATAATGATGAAGCCTTTGAAGAGAACAATGAAGATGCTGCCTCAACTTTCTTCTCATGAATTAATATAGAGTCAGCAGCGACTCCTAAGTTTAGTGGAATGGAAGATCTTTTACCTCCCAATGATGATGGCCAAGAGTTTTTCATCAGTCAAGTGTTTAATAATATTATCACGCCAAGACGTGTAACCAAATTATACTCTATTCAAGTTCATCACACATTCAAGGTGTTTCATTTAAGTGATAATTATGAAGAATATCGATGTATAAATTATAAAAGTAGTTACAATTGGAGATTAAGGGCTTGCAAAAAGGGAAACAGAACATCATGGCATATTATAAAATATGCAGTGCCTCAGACTTGTTTGTTGTAACATTATCTCTAACATTACCAAATACACAAAACACCAAACATGAAATAACATTATGATAACTGAGATTTCATTAATCACATAATTAGTTATCATAACCCTAAAGAATATTTCAAAAAAAATTGGATCCTGAGAAAACCCTTTTTAAAAGATCATTTGAACTCAAATTATAGTTTAAAACTAATTAAATTAGACAACAAAAGTATAAGAAATTCATCATGCTACAAATTAAGCAACAATATATATAGCCACATAGGCACAATGCGCTGTGGCGTAATGCATCGTCTGCCACGGCAGACTGCACAAAGGGAAACACCCCCTCTTTATGCCTTGTATTGCTGTGCAATGGACAATACACTGCGGCATGCAACCACTGTCATGACAGTAAACTACTATATGACAGCTCTTCGGACTAACTTTCGAAGCATGCTATTTCGTTGTCCGACGTCCGATTTGAGTGATTCAAATATTCACACAAAGCTCTTAAAGCCACCTAGCTATTGGCGCCGGTCCCACACCCAAACACTAAGCCAAATGAGATTTGGACACTCGAACCCAAAGTGGCCCATTTTCTTTTAAAAATCACAACTAAGGTACCCAAACTCATGAACTAAGTGCCAATAACTATGAAACCACTTGAACCAACTTAAATGGACCACAAATAACCTGTTCAAGTATTTAAATCACAACAATAACAACCTAGACAAGAATTGGCCACTAAAACCCCATTTTTAACATAAATTTCACTAGGGGTAACAATTTCTCATAAACAATCTAATGGTCAATCTATCACATAAATCAATACAAAATTAACACTTACACTAGTATCTTGACCTCTCACAACTATTACAACATAGATATAACAAACCTAGGCCGAGATACCCACAGTTCACAACATAATTCATGTAAGTGTATCACAAAATTATATGTGTCCTAAGTTGGCATATGCATTCAACCATTCGTTACAAACCAAAATAAGTAAAGGGACTATATAACCGAGAGCCAATCCCCTTGATACTCAGTTACGCCTTCCTTTCCCTTACCCCCATTGGAGCTTTCACTTGTAAAATGTAACCACGGGATGAGTCGAGGACTCAATAACCAAATAGTTTAATCAACTATTCGTGTGTAAGAACAGTTTGTGCGTATGTGAAGTGGCATAGTAAATCATATAACATGTTTCATAAATCCAAATATATGGTTAAAGTATGATATGCATGATTAACATATCACTTTATACCTTCCTTATGTCTTCCGACTAAATATGTAGGTTGACAATTTGATAAGACCAAGTTCATGTCACTGGAGCCCAAGCTCACCATTAGTAGGAGGTAGCCTCGCCTAAGAGTGCTTTTGCCCACTATATACCATAGATTTCCCCTGTCCACAAACATTAGGGGTGTCGATGCCCAATCTACCACTTGTAGTATTAAGACTTCTAAATAATATAATACTAACCACTAGGGCCTTCATAGTACCAATATATTATATGAATTTCCAAACAATGTCCTAACAACACATTAGGGTGAACTCCCATCCTCTCACAATGATCATACCAAACATGCTTAATGCATTCAACATATTCATAACGTAGCAATTATCACAATTGCTCCTTTTCTCTAAAACTATAGAATTTCACAAGTAGTTATACATAAAAATAGCATTTACTTTCCAAAAACTATAACATTAAAAATAACTTTTCATTCCACTTCACATAACTTCACAAATCATAATTTCATATTATTAATAGACTAGTATCAAACCAAAACATTACTTTTAAATCTAACACAATACCATCCAAACATACAAAAAGGGAGATTAGATAATCTGGTTACCTCAATCCTTTTGTCACTAAAAGGGTTCTCATAGTCAACCAATAGCTCCACACGTGTCCACTAGTACCACAATGCTTAATCAAAGCTTAACTACACAATTAAACCCTTAATTGTCAAATCTCCACACTAATCACCTCATTTTATAGTACAATTAGGGGTCCCATTATACTCAAAACCTCAATTTAGCCCCAACAATCCTTCCAACACACTTCATTAACCCTATTTAACACCCCAACACATAAACAACACCATTACATTATCCATATTGCTTTTAATCATCCAATTTCTGCCCAGGGTTTGTCCAAATCCTAACCAATAACTCTAAATCACTATATAATCTAAAAATTTAGGTTTAGAGGCTTGATTTAACTACCCAAGACATTAACTAAGGCAATGGGTTTAGCCATTATCTAAGAAAAACTAAATCAAAGCCCCAAAATACTCTAATAATTAGAAAAGTCCAAATATAGGGAGAAGGAGAAGTGTAAGAGCTTATCCAAAGCTAAATCTTACTCCAAATGGTTCCAAAATGACCTCAAGGTTGAGCCCTAGCACCAATCGATCATCTACTACCGTCGCCTCTTCATATTCTCTCTATTCCACTTCTCATTTTCTATTTGATTTCGTGAGTTGATAAATATAGATTTTACACGTGTGCCACAGCACATTGGTTCGTCCGTCATAGCACATGGCACAGAGAACCCCATACTCATTTTAGACCTTTCTTCGTGCCATATCCCGTACACTCTGATCTAGCCCTTTTCTAAGGCTATCCAAGGATCCATTAGCTACATTAGTCTCTCTAAAACACTCTTAACCAAAAATTTATTTAATTTAAATAAAATACCCTTATAAACATTGGAAATTCTCAAAGTTAAAATCCAAGATGTTACATTTGGCAACCTTATTAAGTCAAGACCATCCTAAGTTGGACGCTTATGTCATCTCATCCTTTATTGTGGCGATGGTAACTGATCGACTAGATGTGAAAGTGTCCCAAATAATTGAGCATAAGCAATCCATGTTTGGATATACAATGTTATATAAGAAAGCATGAAAGGCTAAACAATTAGCAATTGTAATGGCTTTTGATAATTGGGAGAGTTCATACTTATTATTACTAAGGTGGTTAACCATAGTCCAACACTTTATGCTTGGATCATACTGTGGAAATGTTTGTGCATGTTTTTTGGGCATTCAAGCCATGTATTGATGTTTTTGAACACTTAAACTCATGATGTTCTTATCTAGGATTTTGTGTCATTGGTTTTTTCCATGTTTACATAAATAAAAAATAGCAACTTTTGGTTAGTGACTATATGTGGAATAAATGAGTCAAAGATGGATTTTCATCACTGATTAGCTGAGGTGGTTGTAGTTTTAGAGTATTTGGTTGATAGGAACTTCACTTTCTTCACTTTAGAATTTCATTTAGAATCAAATCCTTAAGGTCAACTTGTACATGTCTATATGAATCATCAAACAAAAGTTATAACGTTCATATTTGTAGATTAGGACTCGAAGTTGTAGCAAACAATAGACTGTTTTAACAATTCTATTTTTCATAGCAGCATTTGAATCTGGAATTTGTGGCTAATTTTAGTAGTGATTCATTTATAGGAATATAAGGAGTGGGCCTCTTCATAAATCTTTAACCAATAACAAGACTTGATTGGTTAGTGACTTTTTTGGATAACTATTTTTTTAATAATTCACGTGCAGCAACCAATTGTAATTATGTTGTTTGATCTTCTAAGGAAAGTTTATAAATAATCATGATTTTTTTTTTCTAAGCATGATATGACTAGATTTGTAAATCATTTGGTTTGTGACTTTATTTATAAATTAAACTATCTTGGAGTCATGTTTTAATAAATTGGGTTCATTGCCCTTACATTTTATGAAGTTTACTTGATTAAAGTCATCGTTGAACCCTAATTTTGATGATAACAAAATAAAAAAAATTTTTGTTTTATAAGTTTAAGAATTAAAAATTAATGGTTGGTATGGAAATCAAGAACTTTGTGTTATAATCTGACTATTATGTCTTATTTCCAAATAGGCACTCTTATTCCCAAATAGCCCAAAATCATCTAAACTTCTCCTATATATGTTTATATTGTGTTCCTCTCTAAAGATTAAATATTTGACTTGATTTTTATCTTGTAAGGTCCCTTTGTATTACTTGAAAGGTATCATAATTGGTCTTAGAATCCAAAATCCAAAATTTGATAACCTTTGTTAATTTTCTGTAAAATGGTCTTTATTTCAAAATAAGCATATTTTATTTCAGAATAGCTTATTCTTGTGTGTGTTCCTTATTTCCAAATATCCTCTTGTTAACCTATTCAGAAATACCTTATTTGGGAATAGCTATCTTTATTCATGAATAGTTGTTCTTTCCTTCAAGGTATTCTTGATGTGTAACTTCTTAACATCTTATCCAAGAATAGCTTATTTAAGAATACCTATTCAAGAATAACTTCTCTTATTCCCAAATAAAGACTTTCAGATCAATGCATACATAAGTTTCTTTTGATATAAGATCATTACTTCAAAATAGCTTCTTAGCATTCTCATTAAAGTTGTTCTTCACTATTTCAAAATAGGCTTACTTATGTCAAAATAAGCATTGTGTTACATGCTCTATTTTTCACGTGGATGACAAGGGATATTTGAAACTCACTCTAATTCCTTTCCTTTCACTTTCTGAGAGTTGTGTTAGTTATTTAATCTTTCTAGAATCATTTTAAACACAACCTTAAGTTGGATTAAATGCTTATTGATCTTATTTTGAAAATTCTTATTCCCAAATAGCTTTGTTCTTCTAAAATAGTCTCTCATCTACCTTATCAGAACATTTAATGCAAAGAGATGTTACTTTCCTTACTTGCCATGAGAGAAAAAAGCTCCACTATAAAGCACTCTTACATTGCCTCGTTTTAAAAAAAGTTCAAATGAGGGAAGAAGATAACTCTAATAGCTATATTCATGAGTCTAATGAATCATTTATGCCCAACTATAAATTGATGCATTCATGAAGATGATGAACAAGAATGACATGAACTAACTATACGAGTTATTTTCATTTATTGAACTTTCTAAATTTATATTCAATACTCTTAGATAGAGTATTGAACAAGAGTAGTTCATTCTTAAACTTATTCTATTCATCTTTGTTTTTCTTTATCGAAACAGAGTATCTTAAACTTGGGAAGTTTAAGATGGATATATCATTGCCTTTGTAAGTTGGAGTGATTTAGATTTTAGTGTGAGTTTAGAATTGTACTAACACTATCAAGAGCTTGAACTAATCTTGGTGGAGTTAGTGAAGAAAATCTCAAGCAGTACTTGAAGATTGGATATAGACTCAAGTGGTCAGAGCTAAATCAGGATAAATATCTAAGCAAGCTTTTCTACCTTACTCTCAAATGTGATCAGTGATATCATTCTAAACTCATCTCTTTAATATGTCGTGTGTGTTTCATATGAGTTGGTCAAAGTGGTTTCGAAACTAATAGCATTAGGTTGTGTGTTTTGGACACCCTAGAATGTGTTTTGAGGTGAAAATGGTGTTGGATAGGGAGGCATAATGGAAGATTAAAATTTTAAATTCTCTATCCTAATGTGGACTAAACGAAATCGTTTAAGTCAAGGTGGGAAGAACAGTTACATTTTTTTTTCATACTTCACGTGTGTTCTCTTCAAGAATTTAGATCTTAAGAGCTGATAACGTAAATCTACTCCCTCTACCAATATCCACACGAACAACTCTTTAACTCGAACAGTGTGGTAGCACTCCCAGCATCCGTTCTTCTTTGAACATTGGTTTTCCTTTCTCTAGGATGTTTCGTGGCTCTCAAAGTGTTTAGTTGTTAGAACTTTTTTAACTCTCTTATTTTGCATGTCCCCTTGTATCTATTATATATAAATTCGGGTTTTTGCCTTTCTCTTGAAGAGTAAATTGAAATTTAAATTAAATTTATCTCGTAAATGAAATCTATAATATCATATCTAATTTGAATTTATCTTATATATTCAAACTATAAAACTGATATGATATTCTTTTATACCATGTTAATTATTAAAGTTAATCTATCATATATAATTAAATTTAAAACTAACATAATATAATATGATATAATATATATATATATATATTCACAAATATATATATATATATAATATTATTTTTATATATATGTGTGTGAATATTTATATACATACACATATATATTTCGAATATATATATATATATATATATTTTAATTACTACTTTTAGGTTTATCTTCTAATCTATTCATCATGTACATGTGACATAGTTCTTCTTCAGAATCACTATTACTACTTTCAATTTCAATTTCACTTATTATTTTTAACTTATAAATTTCTATGTTTGATTTTCCTAATTCACTTTCTGTTTCAGATAAATTTTCATCATATTCTATAGGTTCTAAATTATTTTCATAAGCTTTTTCTAATATTTTTATAATTTTCTTATTTTTCTCTTTAGGGAAATTTGGTGATATATGTCCTAATTCTTCACAATTATAACATTTACATTTTTTAGATTTTTTCCTATAATTTATTTTCCTTTTTCCTTTTCTTTTAAAAAATTTTCTTGGTTTATATTTTTTATAGAATTTTTCTTTTGGATAATTTTTAAATTTAATTTTAAGTTTTCTTTTCTTTTTCTTTTTATATTTTTTTGGTTTACATCCCCGTTTATGTGGTTTTTGAAATTCTCCACATCTTAATATTGTTTTATTTATCTTATAATATTTCATATTCCTCCAAGCATTTTTACATTTATCTGATATATATTCTCTTAAAAAATTTTCTCTTCTTCCCATAGTATCTACTTTTTTCGAAACATCTATTGATCCTTTTTCTATGCCATCTATTAATTCTTCTTCACATGATGTTATTTTATAAGTTTTATAATAATCATCTATTATTGTATCTGATATTAGAGGTGGTAGTTTTCTGAAAAATAAATCTAAATAGAATCTTTCTTCTTTTAAGTCTCCTATTCTTGCTTCATAACAATAATTTTTGTATTCACGAATAAAAACATTTAAATATTTAAGTTCTAATGAACATATTTCTATTTTATGTAACTTTTTTATAGTATCTTTTTGTTTACTTATTTCATATATATCTTCACTTATTCCTACAAATTCATTTCTAATCATTTTTGCATAATTTGATACAATCATGGAATAAAGTTCTCTTTTTTTATTATAAGATTTATCTAGTTTTCTTAATTTTTTCCTAAATTCTTGGGGTTTTCTCATCCACCAATTTTTTACACTTTCTAAAAATGTTGCTTCTATTAACATGGTTACCGTTTGTTTTTGTATTAAAGATATTAAAGTTGCTTTTGCCCATTCTTCTGTTACCTTTTCATTATCTAAATTACAATCTAAATTTAACCATAATCCTGAATTTGGTATTTGTTTATTTTTATATTGTGCTAATGGTGTAGGGATAAATTCATTATTTTTAGGTATATTAAAAGTTGCTTCAAAAGGTATATTATTACAACTATAAGATTTATTAAAATCAGTTTGATAATTTTTTTCTTTTTCATATAGTTCCATCATTCTTTCATCATATCTATCTTTTGATATTCTACTAGTTCCTACATTCATATTATTATAGGCATCACTTTCTAAATTTGGGGTTACAAAGTTTGGATCTAATCCATAAGGTTGTAATTGAGTATTTATACTTTACATATTTATAAAAGCTTCATTATAATTATTATTTATTAAGTGTCCATATTCCTTTTTTAATTCTTCCAGTTTTTCTTTTTCTTCAATTTCCATTAATTCTTCTAATTGTTGTAATTCATTTTGATCTAATTCACTTATGTCTTCTTCATCTAATTTTTTAATCATATTTATATTCATTTTTTGTTGGTTTTTATTTTTATTTGTCCTTCTCTTAGGTTTATAATTATAATTTCCTACCATTATTTCTGCAGCCCTACAACTTTCTTCAAAATCTATTTCTTCTTGTTCTGTTAATTGTGGTTCTTCTTTTATTTCTATCTTTTTATATTTTGCATAATTAGTTCCATTCTTTTTATCATAAATTTCTAATCCTAATTTTTCAATTTGTTCATATATAGTCCATATATTTTTATTTATAATTTCTTGTCCTTTCTTTATTTTTTCTGTTTCTATTTTTGTTTGTTTTATATTTTTATGCATATCTTGATTTCTTATTTTTTCTTCAGATATATTATTCTCAACTATTCTTATCATGTTTATTTGTGACCATTCATCTTCTATTCTGGTTTTGGGGTTTATTCCTAATGCCTCCATTATTCTATAAGTATTATATTTTATTAAACTTTGTCCAGTTCTTAGATTTTCTATATCATATTTTATTTCTCTTAATTGTTCATAACAATCTTTTTTCATTTTATATATTTTTGTTCTAAAGGTTTTGCTAATTTTATTAATCTTTCTTTTCTTTATTTAGGATTTTCTTTTTCTAATATTATTTGTACTTCTTCTAATAGCATTTTTATTAATTCTTTCTGATTAAATAAATATTTTAAATCTTGTATATTTTTATTAATATAATAACCTAATTGTTTTATTAAATACATATTAGTCCAGTTTACTTGATTAAAAGTACTATCTCCATCTCCTCCTAATATAAAGGGTACTAAAATACATGAAGGTTCTTTTATTGGTAAACAAGAACTTTCCGGTAACTTATTAGTTTCTACTTCATACATTATTTGTTCCATTGTTTTTATTATGGAAAATTTTCTAATGCTCCTATTATTGCAAAACTTAAATATAAACAACAACGGTATTCTATATAATTTCTATCTACTTCTGGTTTATTTAGAAATTCTATGGTCTCTAATCTAATTAACTCGCCAATTAATTTTTGTAACCTAGTTTTATTTATTTACAAGTTTTCAAACAAATAATGATAATGATACAAAGCTTGGAAAAAAGTAGTGAGCATAATTAAAACATAGATAGTTAAAGAGTAATTAATAAAACATAAACATTAGAGATTAAGAAGTTCATATTATCTTTCACTTAACAAGTTATAATCTTGCTCTGATACCATAATTGAACAGCTGGCTATATATGCTATCATAAGGTTTGACCATGAATGATTCGCGTTATGAAAGGGTCAGTGTCCTCTTTCACACAGAGAATTACTGTAATGACCAAAAAAATTAATTAATAATAATAATTAAATAAAATAATATTAATTAAATTAAATTAATTAAATTATCATAAAGTATTTAAAGTGTATTTTTATTATTTTTTGAGTAAAAATAGGTCAAGGGGGAATTGTGGTCTAATAGACTTTATGCAAATTGCATCACTAATAGGTCTTAAATTCCAATTTTCATGAGGCCAGGAGTGTCATTTTCATCTTTTAGCTTTGGGTCAAGGTAGAATTACAAAAATGCCATTCTGTTAAAATAAATAAATGAAAGATAGAGACAGGAGAGCACGGCTTCTTCATTCTCCCTTTGAATTTTTCTAGAACTATCGCGACAAAGTGGGCGAGAGAGGAGCTGAACCAGAAAACACATGCCATTCCGTCTCTTTCCTCCTCCTTCATCTTCAACTTAGCCGCTGCGCGTGCGAGCGTGTCGTTGCTATCCTAGTTCATAGCTTCTTCCTTTTCCTCTGTTTCTCGCTGCTGAACCCTTCTTTTTCCTTCTCCATTCTGTCTGACGGAGGGTGGCAAGCACGTGAAGATCTGAGCTGTTGTTAGAAGTCTGAGTATGTTTCTTCCACCCCTGCTCGCAGCATCATCCCCTTCTTCCTTCCACTGTCTCTGGCTGTCGAATTTCTACTTCTCTTGTTCGTTTGTGCTGCTACAAATTCTCTCCTCCCCTATTCTGTGATTCCACGTGTTGGTCTGGTTGTGCACATTGGAGTTTTGATCTTCCACTTCATTCTTTGTTCTTCTGCAGCAGTGTTGATCATGTGAGTATGGTTGAATCTTACTTCTTCTCCTTTCTTTTTTGCTGTGTGCACGTGATGGTAAGAGGGAGGTTTGAAAATTTTTCTTCTTCCCTCTGTTTTAGTTGCAACTTAGGAGTGGAGAAAATAAAGATGCACTTTCAAGTTGAAATTAAAGGTTAGGGAGTTCATTTGAGGTAAGTGCCCCACTTGAATTGCTGTAGTTATTGTAAGAGGAAGATGAGATCGGTGTTCTTTAAGATGAGATTGGTTAGTGGAAAGGAATTAAAGCTGGGAAGCATTATTAAATTTAAATAATGATGATTGACTTGATCTCTTGAGTTGAATTGAAATCAATATTAATTTTGTGAAAAATTTTGAAAAATGAAATTAAAAGAGATAGTAGGAGGGAATTATGGATTAAGGATTATGCTTATGAGGTATTTGATAAAGTGCTTATTAGGAGAATTAGGCTTATGATGACAAGATATATGTGATAATTATTTTATTGTTAATTAGATAATAATTGGAGGAAAATTCTCTTAAATAGATGATGGAAGTTTGATTAGCTCAAATATTAATATTGAGAAATTTTGGAAAGGATGGTGAGGAAGAAGAGATTTGGTACTTGTTTAAACTTTGATAAATATAATAAGATATTCGATAAAATGCTTGAAAGGAAGAATCTTATTGGATGGTGGAAGATATATGATGATTTTATTATTGATAATAAAAATTATTATAGGAGGCGGCTATTCTCCATAAAGAAAGTTAGAATTAGAGATAGAGATGTTTTGAAAGAGTGTTTCTTTACTTGGTAATCCAAGGACCAATTTGCTATTTAAATATTAGTCTTTGGAATATCTATATAAGTGTTGAGAAAGGTTGAATTTAAGAATCTCTACATCATCATCGTCAATCATTTTGAATTGATAGTGTTAAAATAATAATAATAATAATATATAAAATAAATAATAAATAAAATAAAATCTATAGAAGAAACTAACTATGGTATTAACTTGGTATTAGGATTAAAGAGCAATCATTGTGGAAAAAGGGACCGGTTAGTAGTAAGTTATATATTTGGAAACTTTACAGGTAAGTGGATAGCGTTCCAACTGATATTTCAATAATATTTCTTTTACTAAAATATTATATTTTTTTATAAATCCTTTTTTTTACAGCAACAATGTAATTATTAGATATTTTGTTGATTAAAATACTTTATTTTTGTGAAGTTATCTCTACCAGATTTGATAATTTTAGTTTATCAATAAATACAAGTTCAGATTCTAATTATGGGATTTTCATTCTGAAAATTATTGAATTGTTATGAAAAACGATTTATGCAAGTTTGACTTTGAAAATTTTTTGATTATTCAATAAATGCAAACATAAGCATTGGATATTAAATTTTATTCTTGCAAGTTTTAATGCTTAAAAGTATTCATGCGAGTTTAATTTTGAGAATGAGAATTGTATCTTGAAAGTGATAATTTTCTTGCATGTTTGAAAATGGTTTTAAAAAGGGACTTTATATAGAACACAAGTTGCTAACGACAGTTTCGTTAGCCCTTGGCGCGCCATGATACACCTAGTTAGCAGAGTGTTTATAGGAGGTGCTAGCCTCGTGCGATGGCCAACGCACGTGGAACGGAGGGATGGTTACTCATGAGCATTGTACTCACGTTTGATTTTATGGCTTTGAGCTGCGTTTGGTTATCATTATCCTCGTGGATTGCGTGTCCACATTTGTTTTCATGACATAAGCCGCGTTTGGTTATTTACCCTTGTGGACTGTGTGTTCACGTTTATTTATTGTCTTGATAAGTCCCTATTATATGAATTCGATTGTTTGGAAATTTTACATCTCATTGGTTTTAAATAATAAATTATTTATAGTTATTTATTTGTTTTATTGCTTTCTTGCAATCAAGTGATAATATTATTTGATATGATATTTTAATGGTTCGATATTTTTATTCAAAATTTTATAGAATTCTTTTATTTCAAAAGTATACTAAATTGTTATGAAGATCGTTGCCTCTTTAAATTGCATAATTATTTCAACTTTATTTTTTATTCATGTTCAATTATTTATTGTTGGGACGTTATTCACTGGAAAATGTTTTGGTCTCAGATCCATTAGTTGATGCTAAATCTCCTGCCAATTATTGAGAGGCTTACCACTATGCTGGGTGACTACTTATTTTTTTAAAAGTGCCTTTTCTTTTGATGTAAATATTCAATTATATGTTCTATTTTGAGATTATATTTTAAGTGCTCCACATTAACCATAGGTAGGATGTTGATCTGTAAATTTATATCGATTGTCTGTTGTGGAGGGGCAGTGCTCCATACTATTGATTTGCATATAAATGGTTGTTGTAGAAATTTCAGGAGATCTCATTTATAGAGGAGGTTTTGCTAAAATTTTTACAAAAATTTTAGGAGCCTTTTATTTATATGGGAAATGCTATTACTATTCCCAACCTTATTTCAAATGAATTAAGATTTTAAATTAAAATTTTCTTGATTAAGGCTTAAGGGATATATGTTTATGTATATATCCTATGCCGGTTACATCTAATTTTGGGACGTGACAATTACTAGGCCAGAAGTCTCTTAATCTGGCACAAAACCTTCTCCCTTCAGACTAGCATAGCCTTCCTTCGTTTCTTACTAGAAGCGTAGCCATGGTAACATATAACCAGTAATTCCTTTATAGGATCATTGCAGAATTTTAACAAAATTAAGTTTTAGATAATAATCCCTCCTTAATTTCTAAAAATAAATTACTTAGCCATACCTAGAATTAATCTTCAAAATACTTGCAAAGTAGAAATATTTGAAACAAATAATTTTAATGATGGTAAGAAGCAGAGATCAAAGAATTCTGAATCTCAGATACAAGAGAGAGAGGCAAAGATATTGAGTGTGTCTTGCCTTTGGGATTATAAAGTTTTGTATAGAGCTGGCATACTAACCCTAGTTACATGACTCAGGTTAATTAAAGATAAAAGCTAACCTTAATAATTACAAAGGACAAAATAACTTTCGGCTACTTTTCTTTTTTTGTCTTTCACTTTGTCTGCCATCTTCGGTTGTCTTCAATTGTTGTCAACTACTTTTATCTTGTAAGATACTTTTTTGCCACCTTCTTCTTGTCTTTACATGTCAGCAGATCTAATCTAGAATATTCATTTTGTCTTCACAGTCTTTTTCTGTCTGTCTTGTTTGTTCATAATATTTACATTTATGATTTACATACTCAAACAATATTTGACAGATCTTCTTTTTAATACTTTCATCATTCTCCATTTGATTATTTTTTATTCTTTGATATCACTGACTAAAGTTTCTTGAGTTCCTGCTATTTTTTCCTACTAAGCAATATGTAGTAGGTCCCATGAAATATATCCACTAGGCTTCATCTGTTGTTATTGTCCTGTTGAGTTCTTGGTAAATAATGTTGGATTCTTAGGCTCTAATAATTGAAACTTTATGTTGGAAGTCTTCATTATTAACAATATCTTCTTTTTCTTCTTCTTCATACTCAAAGGGTCTTCTTGTTGTCCCAAATTTAATCAAGTTACTTGGAGGATAAAATTTGTTTGGAGTTATTTCAGTTATTGTTGAGTAACACCGAATTTAAACTTGGTATTGAGTTACAATTTTAAAATAATGTTTGACGGCTTCTTGAATTGGTGTTGGGAGTTTGGATATTTCTAACATATCATTAGATGGATATAGAGAGTGTATAAGTCCACAGCTAAAGAGGGTTTTTACAAGTTTTGGGTTTGTTCTTAGATATACAATAACTTTATTGAAAGAATAATGAGACACATATTTGATATTATTGGTCCTTGGAAGGAGAAAATGATTAGTCTTATTGATAAGGAGTTTGATATATTTATACTGTTCAGTGGTCTTAAAGGATATTGGACTTGGACTACTCCTCTTTGAAGAGGTAGAAGTAGAAGGACTATTTTGAGGTATTTAAACTTCTATTTAGGCTTGAGCTTTTTGGGCTTGTTTTAGTATTTCAATAAATGGAGTTATTGGGCTTGATTTAGATGGACTATGAGGTTGGAATTAGGATTTTGATGTTTGGGTTGAAGCATTAGCTACTTGTCTTTTTACAAATAATGGTTCCTTTGTTTTTTCTTCTAAGGACTTCACTTTACTTGTCAAAATATTCACCTTATTTGTGAGATGAGCTACTGTTCTAGATAGATTTTGAATACAAGTATTTAATTGTCCACAGATAAGGCTCATATTCATTTCAAGAATATTCACCTTCATAATTACTTGGTCTAGTGGGGTCATAATTTCTTTTGGTGAAGCACCACTACTATTTGTTGTCATACTTGTTTCTCTTCTATTTGGCTCCATCTAGATAAATAATCAGCAACAAGATTATTCTTACCTTTAATATATTCAATTTTATAATCATAATAAGACATATCAGATTACCATTTAATTAACATCTTATTACATAATTGAGTTATTTTTATTCCTTTATTAAGTCAATGTTTTACTTGAATTTTATCAGTTCTTATAATAAATCTAGTATTAATTATATAAACAATTCAAATTTTTGTACAGCTTTGACTTATTGTTAATAATTCTTTCCAATTAGAGTGATATTTAGTTTGGGATTCATTAAATTTTTTACTTGCATATCTGGTTATTACTTCTTCATCTTTTTTATTGATGTGATATAAAGCTGCTCCCCATTAATTTTCACTTGTATCTGTATAAATAATCCAAATTACATCATTATTTACTAGAATGGTTAGTTTAGGTAAATCTTGACATAATCTTTTGATTTGATTTATTATCTTTTCTTTTTCTTTATCCTATGTCTATATTATTTTTTCTCCTGCTAATTTACTTACTTTAGCTATTAACTTAGATAAATTAGGAATATAATTTCTAGCTTGGTTTACTAATTCTAAAAATGATTGTAATTCTTTTTTATTTTTTATTTCATCAAATTCTAATATCTTTTTGCCAATATGTTCTTGTAATTCTATTCCATTATTAGTTATATATTATCCTAAGAATTCTATTCTTTCTTTTCTTAACTTAGTTTTCTTAGGTGATATATTTAGTGCTTTTTATTCTGTTAGTGTTATCATTTTTTCTAAATGTATTTCATGTTCTTTTTTATCTTTAGAAAATATTAAAATATCATCTATATATATTACAACAAAATCTTTTATAGATAATAATAATTTTGTCACATATTCTTAAAATATACTAGGACTATTATGAAATTTCATAGGTAATACCTTCCATTCGTACAATCTTTTAGATGCACTAAAAGTAGTATATTTTTTTACTTTCTTTCTAACTTTATTTAAAAAAATCCTAATTTGCAATTAAATTTACTAAATATATTTTTTCCTCTTATCAGGTTAAATAACAAATTTATTTTTGGGATTGGATACATATTTTTTATTTCTAATTCATTCAATTTTTTATAATTTATAACTAATCTAGATTTTTTTCTATTTTCTTCACTATATTTAACTACAATCATTGTGGGTGATGAATATTCAGATCTACTTTCTTTTATTAATTCATATTGTTTCATTTCATTAACATGCATTATAAATTCCTTTTTATCCTTTTCAGTTCATAGATAAGGTTTACAATTTATTTCATTACCATAATCTCTTAATTCTATTTTTGTTAAAGGTTTAGATTTTTCTCAATAAATTAAAGGATTATCACTATAGTTTTTCAATAACCTTTGTTCATTTGCTTCCTTTTTTGTTCTTTTGCAATATTTAACATATTTATAGTATTTATAACTTCATTATTATATAAAGATTTGTTATTTGGTAAAAATTATACTTCATATTCTTCTGTTTTCTTTTGAAATTTTTCATCTTTTCTACTATAAGGTTTAGTTATCCTAAGTCTCCATGCTTGATAATTACAAGGTGATGTAAATATTATTGCTTTATCAAACATATGTAAAGGATAATATTGTTCTATAAAATCTATTCTTAATATAACATTACAAGAATTATCATTATATTGATTTAATTTTTTGATTTTTAATTCATATTCTTCTATTTGTATCATAATATCTTTTGCTTCTAATTCTACGCAATTTATTTCCTTTCCTACTCCTTGAATTCTTAATATTTTATTTTTTTTTCATAATTCATTTGGCAATACATTTGCTTTTGCTATTGAAATATTTGCTTCTATATCTATTAAAGCATGATATTTTCTAGATCTATATTTTTGACAATTAAATTTTATCAATATGTAATATGACTTTATTATATCAATTTTATTTTTGGAATAACTATTATTTGATGGTTAATATTTGTTATAGTCCTTTCTGATTGTATTCTATATAGTTTAACTTGTTCTAGAAAATCTTTTCCAAAAATTATTTTACACTGATTATTATTATCATCTATTACCCATAATATTACATTTATAACATCTCTTTTATTTATTCTTATTAATGAAGATGTTTTATTTCCTTCATTTATTACTTCCAAATTATTATTTGTTAAACCTAATTATATTGTACTTTTTTCTATTTCTGGATCTACCATAGTCATAATTTCATTCCATGTAGCTTCTTGTTTTACTTCTAATGTATGTAATTATTTTCTTTTGGTGTTTCAAGTTTTAATGTTTCTAAGTTTGAAGTTATAGGTCTTTCACTTTCTGATCTAGATAGTCTTTCTTCTCTAAGTATTCATCTACTAGTACTAGGCCTTTGTTCTAAACTTAAACTTCTTCTTATAGATTGATTAATATTTATATTTAATGTTGGTGTTCTTATCCATAATGATCTTTGTTCTATATTATCATTTGTTATCAATCTTTGAGAATTATTATTTTCAAAATATTGTATAATATTATCTAATTCTAACATTAATTGTTCAGGTATTGTTATTCTTATTGGATCTAATTCAATTTCTTGTAATACAGGCATAAAATATTTGTCTATTGTCACTTTTCCTTTATTTCTTTTATAAATCTTATGTTCATTTGTAAATACTAATCCTATCATGGCTGTAATACTTATTGTTCTTGATCGTGGTAATAATTTTATTCCTCTTAGTTTATGATATACTAACAAGGTCTTATTCATATTTTCATCTGCTCTAGATATACAAAAATTAGTATTTATCATAAATTTTAATTTTTGATATATTAATTTACTGTTAGTATTTCTAAAATACTATCTTCAACATTATTTATTATTCTATCATCAGTTATTAATAATTCTATAGGTATATTTCTTCCTTCTTGAAAATAAACTTTTACTAATAATTGTACTCCTGCAATATTTATTTATGTTACTTCATCTTTAAATGATAATTTATTAATTTTTGTATTTATTAATGTTTTATTTATTAAAGGCATTCTTAATAATCCTTCTGTTAAAGTTAATTCTATAGGGTGTTTCTTTTCTAAAACTATACAAGCATGTTTTTCTTGTTTTTTAGATTTTATAAGTTTTCCTACCTTATTCATAAAACTTTTATTTTTTAATTTTTCAGGTTTTAAATTTAATTTAGTATCTCTTATTTTTTTTCATATTGTTTTTAGTTAAAAGTCATCTGTTTTGAGTTATTCCTTCTTTTGTATCTATAACTTCTTTATATTCATCATATTCATTTTGATTACTACTTTCAGGTTCATCTTCTAATCTATTCATCATGTACATGTGCCTATTGTCTATATTTTGAGTTTTGCTTATAATTTTGCCCAGTAGAGAGAAAGCACACTTGAGCAATTACTGACTTTAAAGATTTTAATGAATGGTTGCTTTTTTACAAATCTAAAACCCATGCAATTCCCTGTGCTGAAAGTAGCTGTGTGGGTTTTCTATCTTTCTTTTTTTGTCTTTGAAGTTTGTACATTGAAAGTAGTTTGGAGAGAATGATAAAAAAAAAACTAAAATATTTCTTAAAATTATTGAAGAGATAGTGCAAAGAATATGCCAAATACAAATACACATTTTAATACAAATGGGTGGAAGAATCTTATTTAAGAAAAAAAAAAGTGATTTTGTATGATTTTAAACACAAAATAATTTCTGATTTTTTTAAAAAGTCTCAATAAAATAATATGTGTATTAATTATATGTGTGTGTGTATTAGAGACACACACACATGAATATATAAACAAATATATATAATTCTATTTTGAATTTTATATTTCTTACAAATATATATAAATATTTGTTATATAATTTTGAATAATAATGAATATATTATATTATATATATTTAATTTTATATATCATATACATATACATATAAGTATATATGTATATGTATATGTATATGATATATAAAATTAAATATATATATATATATAACATAATATATATATATATATTTGAAATATATATGTATATATATTCATTATTATATTATATATAGTTTTTCAGTGAATAATGTCCCAACAATAAATAATTAAACATGAATAATAAGAAAATTTGAAACAATTATGTAAGTTAAAGAGACAATAATTTTTATAAAAAATTTAATAAATTTAAATATAATATATATATTTGAAATATATATACAATTATTTTTATTTTTTATTTTATCAAATTCTAATATTTTCTTGTTAATATATTCTTGTAATTCTATACCATTATTTATTATATATTGTCCTAAAAATTTTATTCTTTCTTTCCTTAATTCAGCCTTTTTAGGTAATATATTTAATCCTTTTTCTTTTATTAAAGTGATGAATTTTTTTAAGTGTTCTTCATGTTCTTTTTCATTCTTTGAAAATATTAATATATCATCTATATATATTACTGCAAAATCTTTTATAGGTATTAATATATATATATATATATATACACACTATATATATTTAATTTTATATATCATATACATATACATATACATATATATATATATCTGATATATATTTAGTAGCCAAAGTAAGTAAGTTAGCAAGAGAAAAGACAATATGGATATAGGATAAAGAGAAAGAAAAAATAATAAATCAAATAAAAAAATTATGTCAAAACTTACCCAAATTAACAATTCTAATTAATAATAATATAATATGGATAATATATATTGATGTAAGTGAAAATTATTGGGGAGCAGCTTTATATTATATAAATGAAAAAGAAGAAGTAATAACTAGATATTCAAGTGAAAAATGTAATGAATCTCAAACTAGATATCATTCTAATTGAAAATTTTTTTTAGCAATAGTTGAAGTTGTACAAAAATTTAAATTATTCATAGTTAATACTAGATTTGTTATAAGAATTGATAATACTCAAGTAAAATGTTAAATAAATGAATAAAAACATTGGTTAAGTAAATGAATAAACATAACTTAATTATGTAATAAAATGTTAATTAAATGGCAATTTGATATGTCTTATTATGATTATGAAGTTGAATATATTAAAGGTAAAAATAATCTTGTTGTTGATTTTTTTATCCAAATGGAGCCAAGTAGAGGACCAACAAGTATGACAAGTAATAGTGGTAGATCACCAAGAGAAATGAATGTACTAGAACAAGTAATTATGAAGGTAAATATTCTTGATATGAATATGACCTTTTTGGTAGGACAAGTAAATACAAATATTAATAATCTTTCTGGCTCAGTGGCTTAACTCTCGAATGAGTTGAATATATTGACCAAAAAGGTGGAAAATTTGACAAGTAGGGTGGATTCTATAAAGAAACCATAAAAAAGACCAGTAGTTGATGTTTCAACCCAAACATCAGAAATATTATTCTAACATCATAGCCCATCTAGATCAAGACCAATAACACCTTTTACCAAAATAATAAAATAAGCCTAAAAAGCTCAAGCCTAAGTAGAAATCCAAACACCTTAGAATAGTCATTCTACTTCTAACTCTTTTAGGAGAAGTAGTTCAGTATCTTCACCATCATTTAAAACCCTTGACCAGTATAATTTCCTTAAACTTCTTATAAAAAAGACCAACCATTTCCTTCTACTAAAATCCAATAATATTAAGTATGTCTCCTATTATTCCTTCAACAAAGTAATTGTTTACCTAGGAACATCTCCAAAACTTGTAAAAACTTTATTCAGTTATGGCCTTCTACACTCTTTATATCCTTCTAATGATATGTTAGAATTATCCAAACTTCTAAAATTTATCCAAGAAGCTGCCAGACATTATTTTGGAATTGTAACTCAATATCATGTATATATCAGATGTTACTCAGCAATAGCTAAAATAATTTCAAAAAAATTTTATCCTCCAATTAATCTTATCAAATTTAATTAAATATATATACATATTTATTTCAAAAATATATATATATATATATAATTATATTTTGAATTTTATATTTTTTATAAATATATATAAGTATTTATCAAATAAATATTCAAATATATATATATATATATATAATTCATTCACCCTATATTACATTCATTGAATCTAGACATATTTAGATTCAATGAACTTGGACCTTATAGCTTGAGATGGGCTGTTCTTGTGTGTGACCCTATAGGCCTATATAAAGTTGGTAGTAGGCTAATTACGCTATTAGCCCACAAGTCACAAGGGGCCTCTAACAAGATGTTGCAACTATCCAATTCATATGAGAATTGATAATCTGATGTAACCTATCATGTAACTGTATTACATCCCTTTTGTCACATGATATTTCAATCAAGTATGAGACATGAAATTTTTATTTTTCTTTACCTGATCATTACTTTCTCAATCTCTGAGTGAACTGACTGAAGCAATGGAAAAACACTTTCCATTATAGTATGACCGTATATCTTCTCAATCTTACTCATTGAGGGGCCTAGTAATATCTCTCACTTAATGTGAGGGACAAATTCCATCTTGACCACTCATATTCCTCTACATGAACATCACTAAACTCAATTATAGCCTTTACGATCACTCGATCAAAGGTGACTTTTGACTAGGTTAACGATTAGTGATCATCATGTAGGAGTTCATGATGATCTCAGGTCAAAGGGTTTAGTGATATGGTTACATATGAGATAAGCTTATGATTTGTACCATGCAGCTTTTTTATAGCGACTCAGTCCAGCACCTTATGCTCTTTCAAGTGCCTATAATTTTGATTTATATCTCCATAATTAATTAAAGTCATACTAGCCTTGTTTCATCTATGATCTATTATAGATGACCGACCAGGGATATTTAGGACAATCACTATAGTTTATCTAAGAATATATTTATCATAGTGAATATATAATTGATATGATAACAAAAGAGAAATTCATTAAATAACAATGTGCATAGTACATTGATTGGCCTTAGGGCACAATTTTCAACAAGCGGATCATTTTGGATTTGGGTGTCCATCTTTTTAATGGATTATTATTTGGGTGTGAGCATGTGCCATTAGTTAGTGGGTTCGAAGAGCTTTGTGTGGACACTTGAACCACTCAAATCAGACGTTAGATGGCGAAACAACATTCCTTAAAAGTTCAAAGTGCTGTCGTTTGCTATCATGATAGCAGGCGCACACTGCGGCACATGTTAGTCACACTGTGATGCAATACATGTAGAGGGACTCGTCCCTCTGTCCAATCTGCCATAGCGGGTATGGCTAGTGCCACGGCGGATGGTGCAAATTTTGAAATTTTCCAAATTGCTTTTTTTGTATTTTTAAGTACTGATTTGTGTTTTCATGCTTTCATTATTGCGTATGATTTGTTTTAAACTATAGTTTGAGCTCAAATAACTTTTCAAAAGGGTTTTTCTTGGGATCCTAACATTTTGAACTATTTACCTTTAAATCCTTTAGGTTGTTTAAGATAGTTGTCTTTAATGATCATCATTTTTAGCCTAAGGGAAGAAGTTTAAGTGAGCTACCAAATTCATTTATAAGTTAGGATTTTTCCATTGGCAATTTCCTAGAGTTCATACTTATTAAGGAAATTTCACTAAGCACATTTTAGGGTAGATTGCAAGTTTAATTCATTAAATAATTAGTTAACAACTTCAATCATTTGGATTAATCTATTCACTTAATTAACTTGACTAAGAAGCTTAGATCACCTCCATGTGAGAAGATCTAGGTTGGTCTAAATATTACATTAGGTCAGTTCTATTTTAATTTTGAGAGACAAGTGACTATTCCCATCACTATTTAAAAAACTAGTTTAGATAATCATTTTTGAAAATAACCTTTAACACAATATTTTATAATAAAAATATTAAAAAATACAATGTGAAGCCCACTAACGATAAAGCAATAACAAGTTAACGTCAGGGTAATGAGAGAGGGAATCTTTAAAGTTGAGGAATAAAATTGAAGGGTGCTCAATAATCCTTTAGGTAAAGTTGATGGGTTAGAATGAAACTTAACCCTTAATTACTCAAAGGGTTAGAAAAATAATTTTGTTCAAAAATTATGTCAAAAAAATCCGTAAAAACTTTAAAATAATTGATACAATTGGTAGTCCTTCTATGTTTTTTCATTATTTGGGAGGTATTTCTCTATCATTCTCCTAATAAGGCTGTCATACATGCATTTTTGAGCAATTTTCTTTTGATTAAATTAAAATATTTCTGTTATAAAAAAAATTAAAATATTTCTTCGTTGTCAAAATATACATATATATACACATGCACACTTTCTTTATACCAATGTGCCTGTGTTGAAACAAAATACCAAAAAAGGGGGTGGGTTTAGAGAGTTCTCTCTCTTCTTCATGGTTTTCTTCCTTATGCTATTCTTCATCTTTGGCGGCTTCATTCTTCCTCTCTTAATTTTGATCTTATTTGTGGTAACTCTCCTCATCAATATGATCCCTTCTTTCAAGCCTACTTTCTTGGATCTCAAATGGTGTGCTTCTCAGTATGCTTTTTTTTTTACATTCATGACCAACATTGATTTCACAACTCCAAGTTGCAAGCCTATTTCATGCTTTTGGAATTTAAGATGAGCAGTCAGGGTTATCGGTTTTTGCTTTTTTTAGATAGTTCTAATGATTTAAATTTCATCATTCATGGTGAACTTTGGCTTTTCAGTGGTTGCTTGTTAATTCTTCAAAGTCGGAAGCCAAAAACAAGACTACAAGATGTTTCTTTCTCTTAGGTTCCTCTTTGGGTTAATCTCACTGGTTTACCTGTAGAATTTTATACCACAGAAGTTGCTTCTCTTATTTGGCAATTCTATAGGTACCTTCATCACTATTAATGAAACTTGTTTCTTACAACCTCATGGTTTACGATTTATAGTCTTAGTTGATATCAATTAGCCTTTAAAGCTTCAAGGGATTCTAGCTTTCTCAATGGGTAACGCAAACGATTTTACAATTTATTATGAAAGAATCACATGTATTTGTTTCATTTGTCATAAAGCAGGTCCTATTTCACAACAATGTTGCAAGCTTTTTTTCAACCTCCTTCAATCTGGCTCGTTATGTTGAACATAACACTTACTTGTATAGGCACCGTGTTGACATTCATAGTTGTTGTTGACTTCGAGTAAGATCAATAATATGCTGGTTAGAGCCATGCTTCATATGGGCTTAGTTGTTTTATGGCATTCTTTGCAGTTATGGGTTCATTGACCTCAACTAGGAAGCTAATGGATGCCAACATTGTCTACTAACTCAACATTGTCTAGATGGATTTCAACCACTGCTACCTCATATACGTGCCAAGCTTCGACGAAACATGCGAGAGCCATTAGCTAGCACCATAACTTTTGGTATGAAGCTTACATTAGAGTTTTTGTAGTTGTGGGTCACATATATTATGACTTTATACATGTTGAAAATCACGATGGCGGGCTTCCTAATTTCTTTAATGTCATATCTAATGGTTTTATTCCCCATGCTTTCTAGGAGCCTTATGCACATTCTCCTACAGCATCTCCAGTTCTTCCTGATGGGCTAGCTGAACTAGGATTTTTTTCAGCATGTCTTTTGGTCAACATTATTTCCAAGCTCAAGCATAAGCTTACTCTATTCAGCTGCCATGAAATAGATGACAACAATGACACTAGTTTTTTTTTCAAGGTTTTGGCCAAAAAAACCCTGCTAATATGCATGTTTCAAGAGTAGGCCTCCATGTGATTTGGTATCATGGAGGTCCTAACAAAGATGCTACAACTTTTGGAATGTTCTCTTTTTATTTTAGTATTGTTTGGTTGTTTCTATTTTAGCTTAAGTCAATTTCTTGTCTGTCATATTTTAGGAATCTCCTTAATGTAGGTTTGTCTTTTTCAGGACCATGAAAATAAGTCTTCAAACTTTCCAAATCTTTCACTTGGGCTTTAGTTTTTTCAAATCCTGTAGGATCTCTTCTTGCATCTTGATCTCCTTTAGTTTGGGAGATCTTTATAATGTGCTTTATATATATATATATATATATATCAGAGAAGGGCTAGGCCCTAAATACATAATTAAAAAGGAAGAGGGGATTGAGATCCCAAGCACTCATTGTGCACTAAATTCTTACAGGAGAAAGGAGTTGCATCAAAACGACTTGTAGAAGAAAGTCACTCTTTTGCCAACATATTAGGTACCCTATTCTAGTCACGTGGAATTTTCCTAATTTAAACATCCCAATTAAGCTGGAGCAATTTGTTGATTTCAACAAAAACCAAACTACACTTGGCCATATCCCTTGTTTCATGTATCAAATCCATTAGAATTTTAGAATCCGATTCCAGGATAATTTTCCTGAAATCCATTTCCCAAACTAGTCTGAGTGACTTGAGCACAGCCTATTCTTCTACCTCAAAGGGATTATAGTAACCAATTTGTTGACAAAACCTAGCAATCCATGAACCATAATGATCTATCAAAACTCCTCCATAGCCTTCTGGCTTCCAGAAGCAAAAACATCACCATTGGCATTAATTTTGATCCAATCCTTTAGTGGTGGATCTTATATTTGCAACTCATTACAAGTTTCAGATCTGAACATGATATCATTATCATCACTGGCAACAAAAGACCTCAAAATTCCTAAGATTATAGATGCAGGGTCTATAGGTATTTAGAAATCTTATTGGAAGACAAAATTGTTTGTCCATTTCTATAAATTCCAAATAGAAACACCCCAAATTAAATTCCAATTATTGTACCCATCATACGTCACATTTAGTTTTAGATTCAAGCTTAGCTAGTCCTGCAAAGAGGCACTGAAAAATTGAGTATGATACCTTTATAGCAGTAATTTATGCCAAAGGTGTTGGGCATGAACACAATAACGGAGGATATGTAGGACATCTTCATCTTCAGATTCACGCCATTTAATAAGGATGAAAGACCTAATTCGGTGCTCGCCCAATTGTTTATTGGGAGCCTATTACGAAAAGTGAGCTATATGAATGTTCGGATTCTCTCCGATCTTAGCTATTTCCAAATTGCCTTGTAGATAGGGCTGTAAGATTGTGGCAAGACTTTCTCTAGCATGAAATATGCACTTTTAATGGAAAAGCATTTGGTTGAATTTCCTTTCCAAATCATTGCATCATAACCAACATTGGAAATTGGAGGCATAATAGATATTAGCCTAGAAATAACCTCAGTAGAGACAAGTTGGCCCTAACAATTGAAATCCCAAGAACCACATTGAGCCTAATTAATGGCTTTCGTCCCCTTTTCTTCTTATGTAAGTGGTCTTAATAACATCTCTTTGATTTTTTTGTCTGTGAACAACCCACACATCATAAAAGAAATCAACATACTCATCATTTCTTATTTTCCATCTTGTACCTTCTTCACTTTGCTGGAAAATGAATTTTGTTGGGCCTTTCAGCAAGTGAGGCTAAGTTTATACAAGGAGGCCTAAAGGAAATGACCAAGAGCAGAATGAGTAAGGGCATAATAGGGAAGGCACAACAAATAACGGTGCTTGACCTTGTTAAGGTAGTGGGGAGAGTAAAAAAAAGGCGGGGAAAGATAGAGAAAGGTAGGCAGTAGTATTATCTTAGTGGAAAGGGCCTAGTCTCTTGAAATCCAGGTTATGTGAGATTATTTTATTGTTCTCGTTCTTGTTTGATTATCAAGGTAGGAGGTAGTGTGTGTGAGAAGTAGATTTAGTAATTGTATTCTCTACATTTTCCATTCATAATAAAAGATACCTACCCAATGAAATTTTCCATCATTTGTCAGCTATAATATATTTTTCTCTAATTTTAGGAGCTAGTTCTATCATTTTGGTATCAAAGCTAGCTGTTATAAGGTGTGGTTGGTACTAGAATGGAGGCGAGAGTAGAATATTTGGAGCAAGTTGTAGAGGAAATGCAAAGGAAATAAGGAGACACCATAAAAAAACTCACTAGTGTTGAAAATACTACAACACTCATATTACATAGCTGGAGGAGTTGAAGAAGACGTATGAGAATGCTAACTCACTGTTGCCACTAGAAGATAAGGAGAGGAATGAAACCAAGGATACAGGGGGATTCAATACTAAGGACCATGAAGAATTAGGGTAGAATGAAGGGTTTAAACACCGATAACTTGAGTTACCTTTGTTTGATGGAAAGGATCCCTTGGGATGGATTTTTCTGATTGAACGATACTTTATAGTAAGTGGAGTTGGAGAGAATGAGAAGTTAGATGCTGCTATTGTGAGCCTGGAAGGTAAACTGTTGGTATGGTTTCAATGGCTTGAAACATGTACCCTTATACAGACTTGGTGAGACTTCAAGCGTGAGGTGACCAAGAGATTTCATTGTTGTCAACTTGAGGGAGAGCATGAATGCCTTTTAGTGCTCAAACAAGAGAGTATAGTGGTAGAATATAAAGAGAAGTTTGAACTCCTTTACTTCCTTAACCATGATACCTAATGAGATGTTGATAAGGGCCTTCTTAAATGGCCTAAATGAAGAAATTAAAGCTGATGTGTGATTCATGCACCTAAAAAATTTGAAAGAGTTAATAGATTACGTTGGGCCCGAGATGATCAAAATAGGGTCAAAGAGAGGGAGATGAAGGAGGAAAGAAGCAGGGTGTTGAGGATGTCATTAGGTAGTAGCTAGAGTAATTTCAAACTTGTAGCTCCCAGGTTTAGTGTGGTGGAGTCTTAGAAGAACCTTGTGTCACTGTCAGGTACCAGAATGTAGGAAGGAAAGAGCGAGGAAATGAAGCCAACCTAATCAAAAGTATCAAGCCCTAGTAGGTCTTCGATAAACAGCAGTATGCATGAAGTTCCAAACAATCGACCATCCAAGGTAGAAATTAACAAGAGACATGTTCAAGTGTGAGGAAAAATTTAGCCTAAATCACAAGTGCAAGAATAAACAACTAAGGATAATTGTGCTAAAAGAGAATGATAGGGGCCCCATCAAAGAAGAAAATGCAAATGAACTCCATGAGCCCAATGAAGGAGACCTTACCTCCATGGAATTATTTATTACAATAGCTGTAGGACTTACTGGAAAAAAGACACTAAAAATTAAAGGGAGGATATGTGATCGAGAATTCTTTGTGTTGATAGATTGTGGGGGCCACACATAACTTTGTTGTTGCTGTGTTGGTCAAGGAGCTTAAAATTCCAACTCAGAAGGTTGGGAGTTATGTTCTCGTGGTGGGGGATGCAAGAAAGGTTATCTCGAACCTTAAATGCCTAATCATGGAATTAGAGATACAAGGAATGGTGATCAAACAACCCTTCTATCCTTTCAACTTGGGCAATGTGGATTTGGTTTTAGGTGTTGAATGGCTCGAATCACTGTAGGAAACTTGTATCAATTAGAGGCAACTTTATAAGAAAATCAAGGCTAGAAAATAGTGGGTGTGTCTTAAAGGGGACCCATCTCTAACGCATCATAGGCTTCACTTAGATCAATCAAGAAGACTATCAAAGAATTAAGGGTAGGGTACATAATTGAACTCACCTCCTTACAGCATCAGAATAGCAAAACTCGACAAGCCGTACAAGGAGACAAGCTTGAAATACTTAAAGAATTTCATACGTGTGTGAACTCATTGGGGGCTTGTCGCTGAGGCATGCCTATGATCATACCATCACTGTTAAAGAGGGTTCACAACTTGCAAATACACGACCATACAAGTACGGGCATGCTCAAAAGGCAGAAATTAAGAAGTTAGTAAGGGAGATGTTGATAGCAAGGGTAATCCAACCCAGCACAAGTCCCTATTCAAGCCTAGTATTACTAGTCAAGAAAAAAGATGGTAGCTGGAGTTTTGTGTAGACTATTGGACCTTGAACAACATCATTGTACTTGATAAATACCCGACTCTAGCCATAGATGAGCTACTGGATGAACTAGGAGGAGCCACCATTTTCACTAAACTTGATCTCAAATCGAGTTATGACCAAATTCATATCAAGAAAGGAGATGAACCTAAGACTGCCTTTTAAACGCATGAAGGGCATTATGAGTTCAAGGTTATGCCATTTGGTTTGATGAATGCACCCTCTACTTTTCAATCTTTAATGAATGATATTTTAGAGAATATTTGAGAAAGTTTATACTTGTATTTTTTGATGATATACTTGTGTACAGTAAAGACAGAAAATGCCATTAGGAATACTTGAGGAAAACCTTGGAGCTTCTTGAATAGCATCAGCTCGTGGTGAATCCAAAAAAATGCGTGTTTGGGCAAGCTCAAATTGAATACTTGGGTCACATTATATCTACAGTAGGAGAAAGGACGGATCCTATAAAGATTGCAGCTATGTTCCAGTGGTTCGAGCCCAAGAACACTTGAGAGCATTGTGGGTTTTCTTGATCTAATGAGATACTATCAAAAAATTGTGAAAGGTTATAGCAGAATAGTAGCATCGTTAACCTAGTTATTGAAGAAAGACTTAGTTAAGTGGGATGACAAGTCTCAAAAATCATTCGAGGAGCTCAAAATTGCCATGACTACCATACTGGTCTTGACAATGCCTAACTTTAATCAACCATTTGAGGTGGAAGTGAATACTTCAGGATAATGCAAAAAGGGTGCCCAATTGCGTATTTTAGTCAGAAGTTATAAGAAAAAAGTCAGCAAAATTTTGTTTATGAGCATGAACTAATGGAAATTGTTCTAACTGTCAAAAAGTGGCAATATTATCTATCTAGTCAGTCTTTCATCATAAAAGCTGACCAAAAAGCCCTTAAGTACATCTTGGAATAATGAATTTTAGACCTTGACTAAAAAATGGGTGACCAAATTGATGGGTTATAAGTTTCACATCCAATACAAGCTTGGTAGAGAGAATAGTGTGGTAGACACACTATCCAGACGTGATTTATATGTGAAACTAAGGGCTATATCCATGTGGTAATATGATGGGATTGATGAGTTGGTTACTAAAATTTCAGAGGATACTGAGCTATAGGAAATTATGCAATAGCTTACAGAGGGAAAAGAAGTAGTTAAAGGGTAAACCATGAAACAAGAGGTGATTTACTTTGAAGGAAGGTTGGTGTTGTTAGGATAGGATGGCACCCAAGAAGGGGGTTTGAAAACTTTAAATGAGTGAAATACTTTAATAAGAAGGAAGAAGATGAGATGCATAAGATCTATACTAGTTCAGTCTCAACCTTGGCCTATGTAGTTTTCAAGATCACACTTGAGATTTTCAACTAAATTCACAAGCTTCAATAGGTGATTGCCACCACAGTACAACTCACAAGACTTAACTTGTCTTGAATCAATCAACAAACTTTGCTACAATCCAACAAGTTGTTATAAACACTTGAAAAATACCTTTTTAAGATTTCTGAGGAATGAAATAAACTTTCACAGAAAACTCTCTTAAAGAGTAGATAAAATTATAGTTAAAAGAATATAAACTTATGAGAGCTTTTTTACAATTCTTTTCAAGAATAATGAATGAATACAAGATGTCAAAGCACAATTTGAAAGCTTTTTAAATGCTCAAATAAAGATGATTTTGGTCAATGAACATTAGTTCTTGTTCAGGCTTGAAATGAATCATATATATAGTTTTAGTAGTTAATAGACCATTGGAACAGTGTTTCTATCCGTTGGTGCAATTTCTTGCAAATGACCTGTTGAATCATGTGTGAAATTGCACTTGGCTTGTTCCAGATATGTATATGTGACAAATCATGCGTGAACCTTATGAACTCTCATCATGGTTCTCATTTATGAATATGCATTCAGTTCTGTGTGCTAGATCTTGTGAGTGAACCTTCAGCTCTCACACGTTGTTTAGCATATGTGAAACCATCATTAGTTTTGTGTGACAAATCTCGCATGAAACTACTATGCTATCACACGTGAAATTGCTTACAGAAAGTGAAGCTCAGATTTGAGTGACATAACTCATGTGGAACCTCTTTGCTCTCACGCGTGAAATAGCTAGTAGAATGTCAAAGCAAATTCTTATGAATAAAACACGCGTGGAAGCAGAAGGCTATCACACATGAAATAACCATATCCAGACTAAGTCTATTTGGGAAGACAAATCATGCGTGGAGCACATCTTCACTCGCATGTGAAATAGCAGGTAGTAAGGCTCAAACTTGTTTGGGCACATTTCACGCGTGGAAATGCAATGCACTCAAGCAAAAATATGCATGATCAAGAGATATGAATATATAAATCACAAATCATACATTTGAACAAGGTAAACTTAGCTTGAGATGACATAAGACTCAATATAGCAATATGTGATGGTGTAACATTGGACAAATCACGCGTGGCCACCATCAATTCTTACGTATGAAATAGCCTTTGACACAATGTAATGAAGCACAATTGCTAAAACTTGCATGGACAATAATGCCTCTCACGCTTGATTTTGCATATAGAAGCAAGGCTTAAGGCATCACATAACACAAGTAATAAATCATGTGTGAATCACTTCCTAACTCTTACATGATTCATTAGTCAGTGTGCCCAATTTGCAGATTCTCATGAGTGACCAAGCAGAATCACGCATGATTCTGCAGCCCACACTGAAGTTAGCCACAATGAGTTTTAACACACTAAAGAGACATCACTTACAAGTTTGAATATACTTAAATGAGTCTTAATGCATATAAATAAGACATTTGATGTATTCATTTTAAATTATCATTAAAAGGGATTAAGCTCTCAAAGTTTTCACATTGAATTTAAGAGAATTTAAATGAATTATCCTAAATTTCTTCATCTTCTCTTAATTCTTTATGCTCTTAAGGTTTTATCTACATGCATGATTCTTCATATCTGCACATAAACAAATACCTCTTCTCTTGGTTTTATAATAATCAAAACATATGTTCCAACAAGTATTACCAAGAAGTTCCTAAAAAATTCAAGCCTTGATAAGGGAGTTTCATGACTCATCGACGGCGAGACACTCTGTGTAACATCCTAAGTTTCTTAATCTTGTGATTAATTGTTAATCAGGGGTAAAGTGATAATTAGTAAAGAATTAGAAAATGGATGATTAGCTGATGATTTGACCCATTGAGATGTTAAATGAATAGGTATGGGTGAAAGGATTGTGTTTTGGGTCAAAGCAAGTACATGTGATGAGAGTTTTTCTCACTGTGCCATGCGTCGCGGCTAGTGTTGTGTGCACCAGAAAATGACCTCTTAAGTCATGAAAATTGGGTGAATTTCAGAGAGAGAAATCAAAAAACACATGAAAGGAGAAGAGGAGAAGGGCTGGTGTGCTAGGGCAAGCCATTTTAGACTATTGAAAGGCACTTCTGATCAGTAACTTATTGAGTAAGCTACGTATAACTCTTACCATCCATTCTACCCAAATTTTTCTGAATATGAGTTATAGAGAAATTAAATCGATAAAATTTTAAGGGTTTGATTCTTGCCTAATAGTAACAAAAAGGTTATCAGGAGTTAAATTAGAACTTTGCGACTAGTTAAAGCTGAACGATAGAATTTTGAACCCGTAGGCTTAATTTGGCCCTAATTCATTGAGATTTTGGGGTAAAAATTGTGTTTGTGTAAAATAAGACTAGTAAAGGTGATGTGAAGTAATAACCGAGCAGTAATGAACCTAGAACGGATAAATAAAAAAGAATAGAAGGCTAAATGTAGCCATAAGTAGTAATTATGTGCTTTTGGTCAAATTGGATCAATGGATTAAATTGTGCCAATTGTGTTCAGATTGGCATATTGTGCTTTAAGTTGAGAAAGAAAGCTTGTGACAAGTTATAGTAGTAGTTGAAATTCACGGGTAACCTTTCTGGTGACAAAAGAGTTGAAGTAACTGAATAACTTCCTCTGTTTGACTATTTATGGTAACAATGTGTGTGTATGCTATGTGTTGCATGAAATTATTTTGAATTGATCATGTTTTGTAGCATTGGATGTTTATTGCATAAAAAGAGATTTTGGTTAAACAAGTAATGAAATTATGTAATGATATGGAAATGTGTATATGTGTATGTATGAGTAAAGTAGTGAATGGAAACCTATAATTGGTTCGGAAAGCATGATCATAGGCGTGAGAGTTCACCCATTTGGAGTATGGTGATAAGATCATATGACATATTCTCCTTAATGCTCGACAGGGTGTGATGTTGGAGAATTATACCTCCTTAGTGCCTTTTGAGGTACAGTATTAGAGATGATCTCCTCAGTACCTATAGAGGTACGGTATTGGAAATTTGAACTTTTTAGTGTTTGTGTTATATGATGTTGGAGTCAACGACACCCCATTGTGTGTATTGGAAAAACTATAGTCTGAAAGTGCAATAGAACACCTTTAGCCGGGTGATTCTACTACTAAAGGTGAACTCAATGCCAATAAGATTGTATATTGATTTAAAGCGAGCCTATGGTTTCAAGTCAGGATAATTCAAAGGTTCAGTTAATAGTGATCATGCTATATGTTGTATATGTGTAAAAGTAGTGAAAAGTGGCGATTATAGTGGTAAGAGAAGTGGATTGATACATATTGTTGTGAATTGAAATAAAATATATGATACATACTATGTGCTATGTTGAAAGATATATTGTACTTTATTTTCATATTGTTGCACGTGATAGTCAATAGGAGTGAGTTATTCTGTTACTAAGGTTATTATCTCACCCTCATGGTTAAATTTTTACAGGACAAAGTAGAGTAGATTGATGCATATTGTTGTGAATTGAAATAAAATATGTGATACGTACTATGTGCTATGTTGAAAGATATATTATACTTTACTTTCATATTGTTGCACGTGATAGTCAATAAGAGTGAGTTATTCCATTATTGAGATTATTATCTCACCCCGTGGTTATATTTTTATAGGACAAAGTAGTGATAAGAGTAAGAAAAAAGAGAGTCAAGACTAGCTTAAAGTTGTTAAAGCCATGTAAACTCAAAGTATTGTGTAATAAACTGAAAACTTGAGAATGTATATGTAAATAAGTTGTCATAGGAGATTGCATACATGGTTGAGTTGTGTTAAGTTATGCCAAATTTATGAAATGTGAAAATTAGTCATTGAGGGGTCAAATTTTAGAATATATGAATATATGTGATATATTGTGGTTAATCAAGTGTGTTAGGTCCTTTTGGACTTGGTTTAAGGCTTAGAATGGTCTAATAAGACTAAGAGATCGATTTGAGTGCTTGGGTGCGTAAAATTTTTAGAAAAAGTAACTTTTTACACTCGAGTGTTTAAATTTTGATCGAACCGTTAGATCGTGTCCAAACCTATCTCATTAGTTAGCTTACGAGATAAGTTTCGTATAGGCGCTTGAGTCACTCCGACTGAACGTCGTATGTGAAAATGGCACACCCACAAGTTTATCATTTTTACTGTCAAATGATATATGGCGTCTCACGCCGCAGTGCATGACACAGAGGGTCAGTCATGTGGCTCTGTGCCACATGTAGTGATGCATGTATTGCACGCCGCAGCGTATGGCCCATTTTCCCAACCTGATTTGGCAGTCTTTAAGCATGCGATGGTTTATATGAATGCATGTGACTTACTTCTGCTATTTAGTTCTATGATGTGTTGTGATTTCATTGATTTTGCAAAATGAGTCTTGGGCCCAAGCTTTTCACATGAAGTTTTTTATTACCATTTATTGTGATTGTGGTGATTTTAGTTAATCTTCTCTTATATCTAGTGAATATAGAAGGAGGTTATACTCAGGGCATTGAAGGACCTACAAGCGTCTGGCTGTAGTGGTTCTTTAGGATGGTATGAGGAAAGACATTCAAGAGTATATGAAAAGGTGTGAAGTTTCCAACGCAACAAGTATGAGGCTCTAAGTCCAGTCGAACCTTTGCAACCTTTACCAATTCCTCAAGCATCTTGGGAAGATATTAGCATGAATTTTATTAGGGGGTTTCCTAAAACTACCCAATTTGACACATTTTTTATGGTGGTGGATCATCTAACCAAGTATGGACATTTCCTTCCCATATCGCACCCTTATAATGCTAGAGAAGTGGCTGATTTGCTACTCCGAGAAGCCATCAAATTGCATGGATTCCCTAACTCTATTATATCTGATAGAGATCATGTTTTCATGAGTCAATTTTAGAAAGAACTCTTTAGCTTGGTTGGAACCACTCTCAAGTTTAGTTCTCCTTGTCACCTTGAAACAAACGATCAAACCGAAGTGGTTAATAGAACTCTTCAGACTTTCTTAAGGTATTTTGCTAGAAATACCCCTAAGAAGTGAGCTAAAGTATTTCCTTTGGCTAAATATTGGTATAATACTACTTATCACAATGCTACAGGGACAACTCCTTTCAAGGCACTTTATGGAAGGGACCCTCTGATACTCTTAAAATGATAAGATCAGCCCTCACGAGTTTAGGATGTGGATGAGTTAATCCTGGAAAGAAATCTGATTCTAGATGAACTCAAGAGACAACTTGAAAAGACTCAAGTGAGGATGAAGAACCAAGCAGATAAACACCACAGGAAAGTCCAATTTGAGGAAGGGGACCTTGTTTACCTCAAGTTGAAGTCGTATAGATATAGATCCTTAGCAAAAAAGCCAAACGAGAAGTTGTCACCCAAGTTTTATGGGCCTTACAAGATCTTGGAGAGAATTGGGAAGGTGGCATATAGACTGGAGCTACCAAGCACAACTCAGATACATAATGTATTTCACATTTATTAGCTAAAAAGGTCTTTAAAGAACTCTGTTACTACACAACCCCTCCCGAAGGGTCTCATGGAAGAATTAGAGTTGCAAGTTCAACCGGAGGAGATCAAGGATGTAAGGGAGACCAACAGTGGGAAATTTTAGCTCTTAATTAAATGGAAAGATTTACCTTACCACAAGAATACATGGGAAGATGCAAAAACCATTAAGGAATAATTTCCTAAATTTCACCTTAAGGACAAGGTGTTGCTTACAAAAGGGGGAATGTTGGGCCTTCCAGCAAGTGTGGCCAAGTTTATACAAGGAGGCTTAAAGGAAATGACTAAGAGCAGAATGAGTAAGGGCATAATAGGGAAGGCACAACACATAATGGTTCCTGACCTTGTCAGGGTAGTGGGGAGAGTAAAAAAAGAGGGAAGATAGAGAAAGGTAGGCAATTGTATCATCTTAGTGGAGAGGGCATAATCTCTCGAAAACTAGGTTGTGTGAGATTATTTTATCGTTCTTTTTCTTGTTTGATTATCAAGGTAGGAGGTAGTGTGTGTGAGAAGCAAAATTAGTAATTGCATTCTCTACATTTTCCATTCGAAATAGAGGATACTCGTGAAATTTTCCACCATTTGTCAGTTATAATCTCTTTTTCTCTGGTTTTGGGAGTTGGTCCTATCAAATTTCCACAAGGAGGAGTCACCCTTTTGAATGTTAAGTAAATTGTCCTCTGATCTGAACTGTTTCTCCATCATGAACATATATTTGTTTTGTAGAACCTCAGCCCAAAGGACCTTTGCTACCCGTTACAAGCTTCCAAGCAAGTTTAAAACCACAAGCTCTATCAACTGAGGCGAGTTTTTTGAAGCCTAAACCTCCATACTCCTTAGGTAGGCTAATTTTGTCCTAATTAAGCAAATGAAAACTTCTACTGCTTATACTTCCCCAAATAAAATTTCTATGAAGCTTCTTTATTTTGTTACAAACAGATACAGGCACTTTGGCAACTTGTATTGGGTACAACGAAATGATGCTTAGAATTGATTTAGCAAGAATGATTCTACCTACTATCAAAAGAAAACTCATTTTCCAACCCGCCAGTTTACTCCTCACTCGTTCAACAATGTATTGAAACCTTTTCTTTGGGCTTCTTTCATTTGACAAAGGAAAGCCCAAATATCAACCAATCTCACCAAAAATTTGCATCTTGGTTGATCTTTTAATTTTTCCTTTGAGATCCAGTTTGGTCTTTTTAGAGAAGAACAGAGAAGACTTTGCTTTGTTGAATCATGCTCCCAAAGCTAAACAGAATTCGTTCAAACACTTCATCATTATATTTGCTTGAGCCTCCAAAGCTTCACCAAACAGTAACAAGTCTTCTGCAAACATAAGATGAGATATAGATGGTTCTTGCTTTGTTACAAGGATTGGTTTCCAATCACTTGAGTCAATCCTATCATAGATTAGGTGTGACAACCTATCCATACATATAATGAATAAAAACAGTGAAATGGGATCTCCTTGATGGAGTCTTCCAGCTTCCTATAGCATTGATTTAGAAAATCCCATCTAACACGGTCAAAAGCTTTTCCAAGATCAATTTTCAAGGTGAAGAATCCTTTTCCTTTCTCAATTCTATTCCTGATACGTAAGAGCTCCTAACCCACAATAATGTTACCATGGTGGATCTGTCTCTTAGGAACAAAGCCTACCTGGAAAGGAGAGATCAAGCTATCCATATAACTTTTCAAACAATGAGTGATAATTTTAATAATACACTTATAATGGATAGAGCATAAAGAAATTGGTTGAAAATGACTCACTAACTCTGCTTGTTGGGTTTTTAAAAACTTTTTATAGGCCTACTTTTGATTGGGTTACTTATTTTCCTCTTTTTGCAAGCTCTTTTCCTAGTAATCTACATGGACCTGAATTAGATTCCTTTGATCTTGAAGTAGTTCCTTTGAGCTTTTGGGCCATCATGCTTATGTTCTTTATGTCTTGTTTTCTGTTGTTTGTTTGTGAGACTTAGTTTGGGCTTTCAGATTTATAGCTGACAGCTTTTTTTTTTCTTGCTTTGTTGTAATCATTTTATATGTTTATAAATATATATATATATATATATAGACCTTATACCAACCACAAAAAAGAAAAAAAAAATTGTCCAGTGTTGGAATGCAAGTTCTCGAATTCATTGACTTGAGCTACCATCTTCCCTTAACCCAGCCTACTTATGCTAAAGCCCCAAATCTGTAGAATTCTTTACAACTGGTCCCTGTGAATTTTCATTTAGTCCCTTTCAAAATTTTGGGATGCAACGTTGGTTAAAAAAAAAAAAAAATTGGGACGTAACAATTTTTGAGAAGAAATTCACTATTTTGTAAAGAAAAATTAAATTTCCTTAACCGACAGAATTTCTGAACCGAATTTGAAATTCTTTTTGCTTTTTGGGGAAAAATTCACAATTTTAATTTAACAGAATTTCTATGTATGGGTTAAAGACTCTGAGACTAAGTCTTATACATAAGATATAAAATGTTGCAAAGCCAAAGAGGAGGGGTTTTGGAACTTGACTTGATACAAACCTAAATTAATTGCTGGTACCAGATCATGAATGATTCTCGTCAAAACAGAAGAGTAAAACAGTCAAAAAATGAAAATGAAAGAAGTTCAAGTTTATAGTGATTCATTTGATCTTACTTCAGCTTCCACCCATGGTACATCAACAGGTTCCGTTTGCTCATACAAATCATCTCACATTCGTTCAGTTTCGTCATAAATTACATCGGTATCCTGTGGGAATTCATCATGAATTTCATCTGGTCTCTGCTCAAGTCCCTCCTTGCTTTTCTTTCCATTTTGTTCATCATCTTCGCGCTCATCCATGTTTTCATTGATTCGATTATTCTCACCTTGATAATTTATTTTAATTCTAACACGCTTTCCTTTGATGTATCGACATTCCCAAGTAGGTGGCGGATATTTTTTGTTCAACTTCTGATATTTATCCAGCATACCCAGCTCTTGAAAGACATTCCCAACCATTTTAACAGTCGACACAAGAGGTTGGATCCCAAGCTCCTCCATGTCAGCAAATATCTACGAGATATTGTAAATATCCATGATTACATGCCTCGGTAGGTCAGAAGCATGTAAGCCATGCATTTTGTTTTATACAACCAAGTAAGTTCGTAATCAAACTATTTAGAAGAGTAAAAAGACCAGTATTCAAATAGTCTGAGGTAGAAGCAAAGGCGTGAGCCAATGGCAGAATAATTATTAAAAGCACATGTAAACCACATTCTGTTTTTAAAAAATCATGCAAAATAGAAATATTCAACGGCTTTGAGTGAATTAAAAGAATTGTCATGCTTTTGGGGAAAGCAGACACTGCAGCTCTAGCAACATAATAATTAGTGGGTTAGGTTTTTTTTTAAAAAAAAAAAGTGAAAGATTTTTAATACCTATGGACTAGCATCGAATAAAACAACTTCTAGAATACAGTAATAAGTGTACCACAAAAGTGTAAATAGAATTTCAATGTAAGAGAGACTTCGATAATCCTTCTTAAAATAAAAACCACGCATACACCAGTCCCAAGCAGTTATGATAGGGCGAGAAGGAAAAAAATGAAAGATCTGACCATGAGTACATATATTATGCTGTCAGATGAGGTTGAAACTGCATTGGTCCCTGTATGGAAAGCTATATGGAAATTGAGGACACCACAGAGGGTTAGAAACTTCAACTCTCTAGCTAGTAGCTACACATGAAGAATCCCAACCTTTAATTTAGTTGATACATGGAGTATGGGGAAGAGTGTAAAAGATTTGATGTAGAAATGGAACACATTATCAATGTAATAAGGGACTGTCCAGAGGCAATTAGAACTTCGAAAACAGAAGTAGACTTAATGTGTGATATTTTCTACACTCCCAATCATAAGGCAGCTTGGAAAATAGGCTAGTGATCACATGCTGGTTACTTTTTTTACATGAAACAACTAATCATTGAAAGTGACTCCCTGGTGAAGATGAACGCATTAGAAGAGCGTGACTTGTTATTGAGATATGCTCTTCTTTTGGACGGAATCAAGGACGGATTGAGAGACTTGCAGGTCACAAATAATTGAGACATGAACTCATGCAAAGATTGGATGGTGACGACCAGCAAAAAAGAAGACCTGGGACTTCATCTTACGGCTGTGGCTTGAGATATACTCTTCTTCTGGACAGAATCAAGGAACGGATTGAGAGACTGCCAGGTCACAAATAATTGAGAGACATGAGCTCATGCAAAGATTGAATGGTGACGACCAGCAAAAGTGAAGACCTGGGACTTCATCTGATGGATGTGGCTCCAACGGAGCTCAAGCTTCTGCTGACTGACTGGGACATGGCAGGTGCTTGGAATGGAAAATCAGCAGGCTCATGGACACAATGATATTTGGGCCAAAATCTGGAAATGGCCTACTTATGAAAAGATTAAGTACTTCCTTTGGAAAGCAGCTTGAGAACGTCTACAAATAAATATCATGCTCGCTAACAAAAACACTATACAGCATTGTACTTGCCAACTGGGCTATAATTCTCTTGACTCTTCTATTCATATCTTACAAGATTGTAGAGATGCTAAGGAGGTTTGGAAAAAATTAGTTAACCCTTCCACATATAATATTTTTTTCTCTCTTCCTGTGCAAGACTGAATAATTTAGAATGCTAATAATGAAGCAGAAAGCAGATATACTAGCGGATTGCCCTAGAAGAAACTTTTTGCCCAAGCCTATTGAAACATGTGGAAAGCAAGATGCAAGGAAGTTTACTCCAAAAATGATACTTTGGACAAAGACATTACCTTCTCAAGCACCCAACAAATTATAAATGACCTACAACTTCAATCCAAGCTTGACCATCTGAGTAATTTCAACACCAGACATGACGCGAGTTGGAAGCCTCCAAATCCTGGGTGGGTGAGACATGATGTTGATGGTACAATCAAGCGTAATGGTGCTGCAACTTGTGGAGGCCTTATCAGGAATGACAAGGGTAACTAGATCAAAGGATTCACTAAAAACCTTGGTTACCAACACATCACAGCTGTTGAGCTTATAGGAATTCTATAAGGGCTAAATATTTGCTGGAATGCTAAGATTCCTCAAATCAATATTTGTACTGATTCAATGGAGGCCATATCCCTCATTAATAGCAACTTAATCTAGAGTCATCCACTCTCAACAATCATTAAAAGCATCAGAAATCTCATCATGAGGAATTGGGAGGTTACTCTGGAACACGTCTACAGAGAAGCAAACCACTGTGTTGATCTTCTATCTCACAAGGTCTCAAGTGACCATTTTGATACTACTATAGTTGATGACACTCCTATAGATTGTAGAAGTATTTTGACTTCAGACATGACTTGACTTTGGTCCTTTTGCATGGGTATTTTTACTGTGGCCTTATATTAAAAAAAAAAAAAGTAACAATGCACTTTTCAATTGTATTTCATTTTTGGGTCTTTAGACCTCATTGTTCAACGCCACCCCCATCCCAAACAAAAATAAAATAAAAAGAGAAAAAAAAAAGAAAAGGGAAAAGGAAAAGGCAACAAAAAAAAAAGCACAGAGAGAGGGAGAGGGAGAGAGAATGAAAAATGAAAGAGAACTGAATGACAATACCTCAAACATCTTCTTCTGCATGCCCCTCTTATAGTAGATGGATATCATTTTATCAAAGAACCTACGAGGCAAGCTTTCCATGTGTTGCATTAACAACTTTGTCCAAAGTTCTTCAGCTTCATCCAATCTGTCATCTTCTGCTAAGGCATTAAGTAATGTGAAATAGCTTCCCATTGTCCTTCCTTGACCTTTGCTAAGCATCCATTTTGTCACCTACAAAGCCATATGTAATTTTGTTGAAAAACAATCATCTCAGATGCTACCCACAGGTTGAACATAGGAGATATGACCCATAAAAGCTTGATAAGAACAAGAAGAAAAAACAGCAATCAGACCAAAGGAAGCAATTGCATTGTTAGGAAGCAAGTTGAATAAATGGAGAAAGTTCAAACTAACATAACACTAAAACTATGAGTCCAAAACAACATCAAAGAAAATGAAAAAGGAAATTTTCCAGTTCACTAAAAATACCTGTATTACACGCTTCCATTCTTGTTGTTCTTCAAGAGTTTTAAGTGTCTTCTTTACAGTAACAAGAGGGAACTCTAATTCCCAAGCAATAAAGGAATCAAGAGCACCATAAACTTCCTCTTTGACATTTGACAGTTCTTTAATCTACAAAAGACCCTTATCACCTCTCCAGAAAATGCAAAACATCGAATAAACATTATCATTACATGTTAAGAGACCTTTAACTCTTTTGCACATAATGACTTATCCAATGTTAAACGTTACTGCAATTAAACAGAGGAAGAAGATGAGGAACTTACTCTCTGAACAAGCTTTGCAGCCTTGGAAATTGTCCCAATTTTTCTTTTAGTTTTCCACACTCGAGGATATCTTGGTCTTGGACCTTTTGCAGCACATACCTGATAAAGAAAAGGCAGTTTCAACAAATATTTTTTTTCAGAAAATTTTGGATTCTACATGCCATCCTCGTATTAAAAACAGAATAAGAAAAAATTATATGAACTAAAGGAAGATTCAGCATGCAGAAAAATGTGAGAAACAAAGTTAACTTCTTAGACATAGACACCTTGAACTTACAACTGTGCTTTGCATACTTGTCATAATTTTAACAGGTTCAAATGTTTTAATAATAAAAAAAGGCGAGTCTGTCAGTGCAAGCATCCTGAGAAGCCCTGAAACAGAAAAATAAAGCATAATTAGCCTATAAACACTCATGGAGCTTTTCCATGGCCAAGAATTAAGAATTAATTTTAGCATTACAACAGACATCTCTTGCTTTCACAAGCATATTTTGTCTTGTTGCAAAGGCTTTACACTCATGTGTATAGCTTCCAAGAAAAGTGATTTCATAATTCTTGAGAAGACAACAACTGTAACAAATGCAATTTAGAAAGTTTCTGATTTGTACTGCCACTGATTTGCACTTCTACTTCTCTACCACTAGTAGAATCTCCAAATCCAAAAACATGATTCTTCTTCAAACATAAATAAGTAAATGGAGATTCTGTTGCTAGCCTGCCACATTAAAGTTATACCATTGGTTACCAAAATCAATAACACAGAAAGAAGCTGAGCCAGGACCCAAGTCTAGTGGGGGAAACGATCCTTTTCCTTCTTTGAAAAAAATTGCGACATTATAAGTACAGCACAAATTGTAATTTCTGATTTGGCCGGAGAAAAAAAAGGATATCAATTGAAAAAAGAATACAGAAAATACTCAAGCCATCTTAGAAGCATACATAGGTGGACCTATATTACATTGCCCCAAGTGTAATCTTGAAAATATAGATAGCTAATATCATACCCTCTTAGTTTTTGTTCCAAATACTTCAACAAAGATGCCTTATTAAGTCAATTGATTAAGGCAACTCCTAACCACTGAAGAATGACAATGATAGCACTCTTGAAATTTATGATCTTACAATCACATTTTGCAATTCATGATCATGAAAAGTGTTGCCTAGAGTAAGATGCACAACTGTTTTTTTTTTTTTTTGGGGGAATGACAAGGACCTCTTAAAAAGATAAATGCCAAATCAAGATTTCTTTAAGATATTGGCACTGAAACATGAGAGAAGGAGTAATGAATTTGGGAATTTTAGTTGTGAAGAAATCCTAACTTGACATAAATTTTCTTATGAGATCCTTGTTTGTCATTCTCCCTTGTTTTTTTCCCCCTCACAGCATCCAAATTCCCAGACCAATAAGCAGAAGGAAATGATTGAAATTCAAGCGTCTGAATTCCCAGACACAAATCAAACCAAGTCATTTATCAGATCATGCATCACAAATACCTTGAATATTTTAATTATAGTATCAAGCTATTAATATACAGAAAGTCAATACACAACAAATACAACATTGAACAACAACAAAATCCAAAGCATCAAATAGCCAATTAGACACCATTCAAGCAAAAACTAGAAATCAAAGTTTAAATAAAAAATAAATTACTAAATCTAATCTTCAAACTATTACACGGTCAGATTAAAAGCCAAATTAAAAATGAAAATTTTAAAACAAAGCAAGAAACAGCGCCAAGGCAGCCGACACAGGGTTGAAAACCACGCAGGGAACAGATAACGCGGGGAACAAATTCAAATCAATATTCAAAGCCAGATTGAACAAAACAATCTCGGCGGATTTTGGGAGAAGACAAAACCCTAGGGTTTTGAACCTTCTTCAATACTTGCCGGAATCAACCAAGCAGGGCTGACAACAGTGGACGACGTCCGACGGCGAAGCGGAATGCTTGTCCGTCGACTTCTGCTTCTTCTACAAGACGAGATTCAGATTCTCGTAGTATGCTCCGCTGCTACTATTCTGGTAAGAGAACGAGATTAGAAGCTCACACCCAAACGTCACAATTATGAGCTCACCCATGGCCACAAAGTCTCACCATCATGAAGGTCGAAAGGAGCAACAGAGTATGCGGAAGCGAACGAAGAAACCTTGCCAGCACGAGATGCACAAGGATTACAAAGTCCTATGAGAATGGTTGAAGATTTTTTTTTTTTTTTTTTAATTTGGGATGATCAGTGGAGAGATAAAACGAAATAGGCGAAATAATAATAACAATGTAATAAACAACCGCAATGAAGACCCTCTAAGATAATTGTAAAGAAGGCTCAAGAAAATATGAAATTGTTCAACGGAAAATTTAAATGCAGGATCATCTTTAAATTTTTATTTTAAATTAATCTAAAAAAAATTGAATATGACACTGCAAGACCAAAGGATAAATGAAAATTATATTGTTATGAAAAATAATTAAAATGGCATTCAATAACTTTTTTTAAAATATTCATCCATTCTCACATAAGTTAACCAAACCACTATTATTAGTCACCGATTCTTCAATAGCTAGACTACCGAAAATAAATACCCAAGCGTGGCTGGGAGCTTTCACCAAAGACTACTTGATACACCAAAAAATTATTAACGACTAAGAAAATGAAGCCTATTAATTAAACAATGCCAAAGTAAATATATAATATAATCATTCTTTCAAATTAATACTAAGTAAACTTGTTCATAATATTATTTATTATTTCATTAACAGTATTTGTTAATCTACTAGCAAAACTTGTTGATAATATCTTTCACATATTTAATCTTTGTGACTTGTTAAATTGTTGAAGATTGAAGATGAAATATCGTAACTCAAGGTGTGGGGGCAATTTGGGATGACTAGTGGAGAGATAAAACAGAATAGGCGGAATAATAATAATATAATGGACAACTATAATGAAGACCCTCAAGAAGAAGATAATTGTAAAGAAGGCTCAAGAAAATATGAAGTTATTCAATGGAGAATTTAAATATAAGATCATCTTTGAATCTTTATTTCAAATTAGTCTCAAAAAAATTTGAATATTACACTGCAAGACCAAAGGCTAAATTGAAATTATATTGTTATGGAAAATGACTAAAATGCCATTCAATAACTTTTTAAAAATATTCATCCATCATCACAGAGGTTAACCAAACCACTACCACCAGTCACCGATTCTCCAATGGCTAGACCATCGAAAATAAATACCTAAGAGTGGTTGGGGGCTTTCACCAAAGACTACTTGGTATACCAAAAAGATATTAACAACTGAGAAAATGAAGCCTCTTAATTAAACAATGCCAAAACAAATATATAATATAATCATTCTTCCAAATTAATGCTCAGTAAACTTGTTCATAATATTATTTATTATTTCATTAACAGTATTTGTTAATCTACTAGCAAAACTTGTTGATAATATCTTCCACATATTTAATCCTTCTGACTTGTTAAATCCTAGCTTAACTTGTTAATTTACTGATATTACTTATTGATTTACTAGCAAAACTTGATGAAAATACAAAAAATATTCAATTTTAGTGACTTGTTGAAACCCTACATAACTTATTAATTTACTAATATTATTTGTTAACTTATTAGCAAAACTTGTTGACTGTACCTTGTATAATGTCTCAACCACTACTAATCACAACCACCTAAAACCATTGAATTAATTGAGAAAGATATAGAAGGAAGATAGGAACAACCTTAGTTATTTAACTCTAAAGACTAAGTATAGAAACTTTTAAGTAAATGAGATCCCAAAAATAATTTCATTTGATGATAAATACTAAAAGCCTTTATCATACTTAAAATCAAAGTGAGAAAAGTTTAGAAAGCGTGGAAGAAGGAGGAACATTGTAACAATTTAAAATAAGGTCAAAAAAGTCATTTTCACAAAATTGTACCATTCGCCATGGCCAAGGACTCATCCACTATGACTTGTTGTACAAAGAGCATTAGCCAACAACACCATTCACCATGGCTGATACTTTGTGAGCCATCCGTAGTGGCTAACAATGCCATCCGTTGTGGCTAACTTGTCATGATAACTTCCCATTCCAACTTTTCTTGCACACAACTTTTAACTTGGATCTCCATATGAGATGATCCAAGTATCCACACATAGACAAATAGACACACTAGCTAATGATTTTGGACTCACAACAATTTGATAGCAAGCGGGAAATTTGAACACCTAGGGCTAAAGCTACTCATTTGGCATTTACAAATCATCAACCAAGTGTCCAAACCCTATTCCTTAACCATTAGCGCTAAAGGACACAAAATCATATTCCATAATTACAAATAAATATACTCAATAAGTTATAAGAATTTAAATCATCATGCGTCGACAAATCACTACCCAATAGATAAATCATTGTGGATACAACATTAAAACTTTTCAAACATACAACATTAAAACTTTTCAAATATGCCATAAGTAGTTCAATGATTTAAAACTATTTAAACCACTATCGACACATACTTGCATCAATTACTTGACTCTACAAAAGATCATGCTAGGTTTTAAACCCTAATATGAGCCAATGTGACATCCTCAAATTTTAAACGTGATTAATTAAGCCTGAATTAGAGTAATTAAGTTATTATTAAGATGTGTGGCTAGAGAGGTCTAACAAGTGTGTTTGATTGTAATTTTACCCCTAAATATGGGTCTAAAGTAAAGTTGGGTTACCCAAACATGAAATAGGAAGAAAATTTGAAGGGCAAAGTTCTGTACTATGATTCGCTGCTTGTGAATGAGTTGCCATGGCGCATGTGTGCTAATATGCCTGAGGAGGACTTCTCTGTGCCATGTGTCGCGGCGCATTGTGTATCTGTCATGACGCATGGTCACTTTTCTATAGAAATAAGAACATGAAAACTGATGCAGCAAAAGAGAAAAATAGAGGAGAGATGAAAGAAATGAAAAGAGAAGTGCTAGGGCTTAAGGAATTCGAATATTGGGAGTATATTAGAGCTAGAAAACATTTGAGTTAAGGTTTCTAAGCCTAAATCTTCCTATCTTCTTCCATTTTCTTAATGTTAGAAGTTAGGGTTTGGTTGAGAATGATAATTTTTGGTCCATATAGGCTATCGGTCTGAACCAATTGACTTAAATAGAGTTAATAGGAGTTGTTTGAGCTATTGAATCCTAGCATTTATGGTTTTATAATGATTGGTGGTTGGGTAGCATTTATTGTCTGAAATGCCTCATAAATATGTTGGTTAGAGCAATGTGGCTCTTTTAATGAATATATAAGAGTTTAATGAAGTTAATGTGAGTTAAGGAAAGCTAAAAAACCCTATAGGTACTTATGTATGAGAAGGGAATGAATCTTAGGAGTGAAGAAGTGTTGAATTGGTAGTGGAAAACTATCCAAAAATGGATATTGATGAATTATATTGTAAATGTTTGTATAGTAATCATATTGGCACCATTCAAGCTTCTTGGAAGCTTTAAAAGTGAGTATTTGAGGGGTGAAACCTTTGACCTCTCAAAGGTTTGAGGTAATTGGGAGAATTCTATCTAGTGCTTTTTTGTGTTAATTAATTTGTTGATTGATATTTGATATTCAAACGTCTAAAATTGAATGAATTGCAAGTGTGGCATGTCTTACTGGAAAATCCATTTTAATACTTTAGTAGAGTTAAATGAAGTGTTTTTACTTGATACTCGATGATGTGAATTGTAAATGGAGTTTCACTTATTATTGTCATGAGGAGTTCAATGATTTGAAAAGGAAAATTTTCAATGAAATTGGGTGTTGGAAAGTTCAATGAATGTGCTTGATGTAAAGTTCAATGAATGCGTGTATTATAAGAAGTTCAATAGATATGTGTACTATGAGGAGCTCAATGATTGTTGGAGATTTGAAGTTCAATTATTAATTGTAATTATGTGTAATGAGAGTACAACAAGATAATTGAGCATGCTTGAGTAGTGAATAATTTGCATGTTGTAAGTTAGCACATATCTATGTATTGCATGATCAAGAGAGGTGGGTGTTTGCCTAGGTAAAGGGGTGAAGATTTAAATCCACATGGTAAGCCTCCTATTAGAGCTCGATGGTTAGCTTGGATTCATTACATATCTTGTCCCACTTGTTTAACGAGGGACTGTCCTACTGGTTCAATGAGGGACTCGAACCTAACTAGCTATCCACTTGTTTGAAGAGGAAGCTAGTCTAGGAAGAATGACATCTCATAGTGTGAGAAATAGGGAAAACTAAGTAAGTTAGAAAAACCTTGGCCAGGTAACCCCTCACATGTGTTTAGGTTAAGGTAGTCTTAGAGTATATATGATCCCAATATGTTATAGTCTATGGTTTCGCGTTAGAGGAATAAGGAGGATATAAAGAAAGTGTGATCACGCATATAGTGAAAAAGGGTACATGGTTATCTGTATTATGTCCCTAATGGAATAAAACATGTGCTAGTTTTGTTTCTATATGAAATGACATTATTTTGACCATTATCTCATGAGTATGTATTATTGTGGATGAAAATGCTGAGTTATGCTCTTGAATATGTTCATGATTTGAAATTGCTTAACAACTTGCCACTTATATTTAAATTAATTGACATGCATTAGTGTGAGTTGGAAGGACCTTAGTTACTGAGTGGTTATACTCACCCCACTATTTTCAATATTATATGAAGGGTAAAGGGGCAAAAATATCCACAAAATAGTCAGCCATGGGCACCCAGTATCCTAAAGTGACGAAAAGGGTAAAAATACCCATAACGTTACGTGGATTGGTGCAAAAGTAACCAAACCATTAACTTTGACCTAACACCATTAACTTTGATCGTTAAATGCTGACTGTGCATGCCATGTGTCAGTCTTTACTGACGTGGACTAAAAAAGGGGCAAAAATACCCACGAAGTCATCGACCAGAAGCAAAAATACCCATAACATTACCAGAATTAGTGCAAAAGTAACCAATACATCCAATCGCTTAAATGTTAATTGTTTAGTTAACACCTAAGTAGAAGTTGACTATTTTTTTTTTGCTGATGTAAACAAAAAATATTCCAAAATGAATTTTTATAGATGTTGATCAATCATTGTATAAGTACCTATAATGTTACCTTAGTAGGTGCAATAGTGACCAATTTGTCAAAATTAATGCCATATGGTTTCTTTCCATCACCACGTATCTCGCCCCTTTCCTTTCTCCTTCTCCACTCATTTTGCTTGTCCGCAAAACCTAAGATTTAACATAGTGAGATAGGTTGTTCAAAATCAAAGATCGAGACTGAGCACATCTAACTTAAGAATATTGTCACAACCTTAAGCAATTACATTCACGATAGATTTAAAATTTTCAAATGATTTTCATCACTGCTGCAAAGAAACAAGCAATTTAATTTGATATTCCGTCAAAATGACATTTTCTCACATGATCATATAATAACCAATTAACTTCTAAAGAATTTCATCTAGGAATATTTTTTGTCTACATCAGTGAAAAAAATAGTCAACTTTTGCTTAGATGTCAGCTAAACGGTCAATATTTAAGGGATTGGATGTATTGGTCACTTTTGCACCAATTCTGGTAACGTTATGGGTATTTTTGCTCCTGGTCGATAACTTCGTGGGTATTTTTGCCCCTTTTTTAGTCACATCAGTAAAGACTGACACGTGGCATATACAGTCAGCATTTTACGGTCAAAGTTAATAGTGTTAGGTCAAAGTTAACGGTCTAGTTACTTTTGTACCCATCTATATAACGTTATAGGTATTTTTGCCCTTTTCATCACTTTAGGATACTAGGTACCCGTGGTTGACTACTTTGTGGGTATTTTTACCCCTTTACCCTTATATGAAATAGCTCAAGAGGGTCCAACAGAGGAAAATAACAAGAGACATAAGATTGATATCCTAGTGGTAGGCCTCTTTTACCTTTTGAGTATGTATGTGTATATGTTGAATGATATTGCCAACTAGGATTAACTCATTTGTGACTAACTTGTACTATGTGTTTTGTGAAATTATAAAGTGTATTTTGGTCCCTAAGGTATATGCATATGAATTGTGATATCTATAGTAGGGCCAAAATACTATTACAAATAAGAGTTGAGTATGACATGTGATTTTTGTGGATTATTTGATAAAATGTAGGATTTGAACTCCCCCTTCTATTTTTGAGATTAAGGGTTTGAACATTGAAAATGTGATTTATAATATTACAAATGTTAGGGTGCATTGCATCTATTGGTATGCGGGTTAGACACTTAGCTTTACGTCAATTGGTGTAAAAGTGAGAATTTTGAAATGAGTGTCCAACTCTTGTATGAGAAATAATTTGAGTGTGAAACTAAAGCCATTGGTTAGAGTTTAGAAAAATCTTTCTGTAGATGCGTAGATTGAGTCAATCAGACATCAGGTGGAGAATTAGGGCATGTCAAAAGTTGTCCCAAGTGATGTTAAATTGACAGAAAAATTATGCTGTCATGAAACGTGCAATGCATGGTGACGCATTGTTCAACAAGTTGGGCGCATGGCACAGAGGTTCACGAGCAATGGTGCTAGTCCTATGAGTCATGGCGTAAGCCCCTGATTCTATAGAATTTCATTGTTTTCTTATTATGACAAAATGCACTAATTCTTTTTGAAATCTCATGCTTTTATACCTTAAATGAACTTTGATTTTTCATTTTTAAGACCTTTTGAGATGGTATAAACTTTGAAAGCTTGGAATCCCATTTGTATAACTTATTTGTGAATTTGTCAAACTTGTTGATTACTTTGAGTTAACCTTGAATCAAGTGAGAATTTGAGTTAAACATACACTAATAGGAGAGGAGATTATAGCCAAGACACACCAAAAACTCCTACATTAACAATTAGGCTATAATGTAATAATATAATAGTTCAATCCCACATATGACCTCTAGGTTGGCAATAAAGTATTCAAATTGCACATATAAATTCCTTTACTCAAATATCAAATTTATTTAATTTTAAATAATAACATTATCAAAAAAATCCTAAAACTTTAGAAACTAACTCTTCCATGATAGAAAAATGCTCACCATGGTAATAAAGAGTGAAAGACACATCTAAATTTTTAATTCGGGGTTTAATTACTAATTAAGGGTAGATTTAGTAAATAAATAGATTAATTTAGTTAATCATGTTTCCATATTGCTAATGGGTGTTTCAGACCATTGGGTAGCATAAGGTTATGTTTAAGATGGAGTTTGGATCGGATCAAGATTGAATTGCAAGAGACAAGTGAGAGTTTCCTCACTGTGCCACATGTTGTGGCTTGTGCATGTTACATCACAACGCATGACACTTGAATTAGATTATTAAGTACATGGATCAGTTTGAAAATAAAAAATAAAAGCTTGAGCTCTGAGGAGCATAAGGGAGAAGAAAGAAAGCTATATTTGGGCATCAAGATTCAAGTGATTGGGAGTTGATTTTCACCTTCCAACTTATAGGTAAGCTTCCCATACCTCTCTTCCATCTTCCATAACTACCCCCAATATCCACCAAACATTAGGAGCAATTAACAAAATCACCACACATTCATACCAAATTATATTCAAATACTTTGTGAGAAAAGCTTGGACCCAAGACTCATTTTGAAAATCATCAAAAATTCTTAACTGACTTAATATAAAATAGAGCATAGCACAGTGAAAAATAACATAGGCATTAAAGTCAAGAACTAAGCCATGCACCATGGCATGTGGCAAAGAGCCACAAGCAACTCTTCTCCGTGCCATACACTGCGGCGCATATGAAAAAAATTCTGCTGTCAAAAACTAGTTTGTACTTCCGGTGTATGCCGTTTTCACATATGATGTCCAATTAAAGTGATTCAAGCACCTGCATGAAGCTTATTTCATAAGCTAGCTAGTGAGATAAGTTTGGATATGATCTAACAGTCCAATCAAATTTTAGGCATTCGGGAGTAAAAAGTCACTTTTTTTAAAATTTTAGCTCACCTAAGCACTTAAATCGCTCATATTGTCTCATTAAACCGTTCTAGGCCTTGAACCAAGTCCAAAAGAACCCAACACACCTAATTGACCACATTTTATAACATATACATACATAAATCACAATTTGGCCATTTAATCGTTCATTTCCACAAAAATGAACTTTTCACTTTTTTACACAAAAACCTTAATTTGGCCAAGTTCACCATAAATCCACCACTAAAACATATATTTCCTTATTCACAATACATTCATTATTAAATCTTAGCCCCTGCTAATCATTTCACCACATATTTTTACATATAGGCTAAGATTTAAAAAAGTCACTATAAATTTATACAATCAGGACTTTAAGCATGCATGCATATCCTATGGCAACTTAAATTTACAATGTTCATGCTAGTTTAAGTTCATTACATAAAAGTCGAAGATACACGGCTTTATCAATACTAAGTCAGCCCTGACTCTTTCCCTTTTCCTGGATCACTACTCTGACCTGAAAAATGTAACCATGGGATGAGATAATAATCTCAGTAACAAAATAACTCTATAGTATCGACTATCATGTGTAACCATAGGCAAGTATAACATAATATACAGTTAAACATAGCATATAATATAGATTTCATCTCAAAACACTATATCAATACAATAATTCTCCACTTTCACAAATCATTTCCATAATTTATCACTAATATAGTATATAGCATGATCACTGCCATTCGAACTTTTGAGTCATCCCGACTTGAAACCATAAGCTCGCCTTAGACCAATGCACATACTTATTGGCCTTGAGTTCACCTTCAGTGGTAAAATCACCTTGCCAAAGCTGTTTTATCACACTTTCAGACTATGGTTTCTCTTACTACATATAATGGGTTATCGTTGGCCCTAACACTGTATCACAAATGTGAAGGTCACCTCAACAGTCATTAAGGAGATAATCTCTAACATTATACCATAATGGGTATTAAGAAGATACAATTCTCTAACTCTGTACCCCGTTGGGCACTAAAAAGAATAATGCCATACGGTCTTTCACTACTTCTTCCTACGGATGAACTCCCACCCCTATGATCATGCTTTAATACTAATCATAGGTTTCTGTTCACAACCATACACACACATACACACACACCATCGTAAGATTTCACTTGTTTGTTTAGTCAAAACTTCATTTTCATGCAACAACCATTTAATGACGCAAAATGTGCTTAGTTTAAAATAGTTTCATGCACTAGATAGCATACTATCACATAGTTAATAGACAGTCAAATAGAGAAAATTATTTAGTTACCTTAACCCTTCTTTTACAAGAAAGTTTACTCGTGGACTTTTGCAATCACTAAGGCTTTCTACAAGTCTCCTTCCTCAACTTACATTTGAAATATACCAATCTACACACAACTGGCACTATTAGTCAATTTATCTAATAGGCCAAAAATACTTAATTGTCAAATAAGGCTATAACTAGCCATCTATTTCTTTTCACTTGAAATATTACCACTTCTTATCACTTCTAATGATCTCATTTCACTTCTACTCAACTTCCACCCCATTTTTCCTTTAATTTAGGGCTAAATAGAGCCTACAGCTTTAAAGCTCTATTGTTTAACCTAAACTAGTCATAAAGCTTTAATTTAAGTCTCGAGAACCTTTTCATTACTATAGGGTAAGAAACTAACCCCTTAAATTTTTCTAATTCAATTTTTCTATAGCTCATATAAGAGAAATTAAGTAGAATTGAAGGTAAGGGCAATACGAAGCTTATCTAACAATTACTAGTCGAAAATGCCTTCCAACGCTTCAAAAATTGATACCCTAGGAGCCAAAACCTTTTCCTTTTCTCCTTTATGTGTTTCACCTCATTCCCCTTTTGAAATCACAAGCTTCACACGTACTTATCAGGTCATTTTTTGTGCCATGCACCATGACTCAGGCAGGTTGTGCCGCAGTTGAGGAAAATCCTTACCGCGCTTCGTTCTGAGATGCGATCACCTCACTTGTATCTGCTCATTTAACACTCCAATAAGTCAAATCTCTAGGTAATCATCCAAATCTTTAATCCTTTGCAAATTACTAATTCACCCCCTGATTAACAACTAATTACTAGATTAAAAAATTAGGATATTACAGTTCTCCCCTCCTTTTAAGAATTTTGTCCCTAAAATTCATAAAACACTTAAATACATACTATGAAAATAGATGGGGATATTGTTGCCTCATTTTATCCTCTGTCTCCCATGTAGCGTCACCAAGAGTCATGCCTCGCTAGAAGACTTTCACTAATAATATAGTTTTGTTTCTCAGTTGTTTGTCCTTTACATCCACAATCCGCTCTAGCTCAACCTTATAGGTCAATTTCTCTTGGAGCTCTATCTCTTTCTAGTTCTATTACATGCGAGGGATCTGGTTGGTACTTCTTGAGCTAAGATACATGGAACATGTCACGCATACCTAAAAATTGTGGCAGCAAGGCAACTCTGTAAGCTACTAGTCCAATTCTCTTTAGAATTTTGAATGGACCAATGAATCTAGGAGTCAACTTGTTAGCTTTAATTGACCTCTCAATTCCTGTCACTGGTGTAACCCTCAAAAATACATTGTCCCACTAGAAACTCTAATGGCTTTCTACGCCTATTTGCATAACTCTTCTGCTTGCTCTGAACTATTAACAGCTTTTGCCTAATCAACTCAATCTTCTGAGTCGTATGATCCATAATGTCTGGTCTTAACTACTCCTTGCACTTAATTTTATCTAACAAAGAGGTGACTTGCATTTTCTCCCATATAATGCCTCATAGGGTGCCATCTGAATACTAGAGTAGTAACTATTGTTTTAAGCAAACTCAGCCAAAGGAAGATGGCTATCCCAGCTACCTATCAACTCTAATACATAGGCTCTCAACATATCTTCCAAAGTTTGTATAGTTTGTTCATCTGCCCATTTGTCTAAGGATGATAAGCTATACTAAATCTCAACTCAATACCCATACCTCACTGTAAAGCTCCTTAGAACCTAGATATAAACCTCAAATCTCTATCAGACACTATACTTTTTGGCATTCCATGCAGCCTTATAACTTCTCGGATATAGATTTCTTCCAACTTCTCTAGAGAATCATTAATCCGAATAGCCAGAAAATAAACTGACTTCATGAGCCTATCAACAATCACCCAAATGACATCATGCCCTGAAAGAGTTCTAGATAACCCAAATATGAAATCTATGGATATATTATCCCATTTCTACTTAGGGATATCCAATGGTTGTAACATTTTTGTTGGTCTTTGGTGCTCTATCTTAACCTTTTAACAAGTTAAACATCGAGTCACAAAGTCAGTCACTTCTTTCTTCATACCCGGCCATCACCAATATTGCCTCATATTCTAGTACATCTTTATAGTTCTCGAGTGGATTGTATATTTACTATAATAAGCTTCATTCAAGATCACCTTCTTTAGATCTACATTGTCGAGCACACAAATCCTATCCTAATAGACTATGAACTCATCATCGTTAAAGCTAAAATCTATCACCTCATTCGCTTCAATCTCTTTCTTAATCCCAAGAAGACACTCATCTTCTAGTTGTGCCATCCTTAATTCCTTTCAAAAATCATTACTGATCTCGGTAGAATAAGCACCAACTAACGCCTTCAATAGCACATCTTGCTGTGAATCTATGAAAGATTCCATCAACTTATGCTCTTATATCATTAAACTTGCCACAAGTAAAGTCTTTTAGGTTAACAAGTCAACAACCACATTCACATTATCCGGATGATATTTCAGCTCAAAATTATAATCTTTTAAAAGCTCCATCCATATTCTCTGCCTTATGTTCAGTTCCTTCTGATCCACTAGGTATTTTAGACTCTTATGGTTGCTAAACACATTGAATACCACACCATACAAATAATGGTGCTAAATCTTCAGAGCAAACACCATTACTACTAGCTCTAAATCATAAGCAGGATATGTTTCTTCATGTGGTCTCAACTGCTGAGAAGCATATGCTACCACTCGAGTATCTTGCATCAAGACACAACCCAGGCCTCTTAATAATGCATCAGTATACACTTCATAAGGTAATTTCAGATTAGGGATAATCAACATTGGGGTTGTAGTTAACTTCTCTTTCAGCTTCTAAAATGCCATTTCACACTGGTTATCCCAAATATAAGGCTGATCCTTTCATGTCAACTTAGTCAAAGGAGAAGATATCTGAGAAAATCCTTAGATAAATTATCTATAATATTCAGCTAATCCTAAAAAACTACGTATCTCCGTGATCGAACTGGAACATTCCCACTTCAATACTATATCAACCTTATGCAGATCCATAAAAATCCTATCCGCAAAAACCACGTGTCCCAAAAATATGACTTCTCACAACCAAAACTTATACTTACTGAGCTTAGCATACAACTTTTTATCTTTCAAAATTTGGAGCACAATTCTCAAATGCTTCGCATGTTGCTCCTCATCCCCAAAATAGATTAGAATGCCATCAATAAAAATCACAACAAATTGATCCAAGTATAGCCTAAATATATGGTTCATATAGTCTATGAACATTGGAGGTGTATTAATCAAACCAAACAGCATAACCAAGAATTCATAGTGGCTATACTGAGTTCTAAAAGCTGTCTTGGGCACATCTGCTACACTAACTCTTAACTAATGATACCCTGACTTTAAGTCTATCTTAGAAAAGATTGAGGCACTAGCCAATTGATCAAGAAGGTCATCTATCCTTGGCAGACAATACTTTTTCTTCATAATTACCTTGTTCAACTGCCGGTAATCAATATAAAGATGCAAATTGTCGTCTTTCTTCCTTACAAACAACATTGGTTGTAACCTCCTTCTATATCCATTAGATATAGGAGAAGATTACTAAATCACTAGACTCGAATCACCACAGTAATCAAATACATTATTTGAAAAGCTTGGGCCTAATAATCATTTTGTAAAATTATCAAAATCATAATACATTTGAATAATGTGTACTGGACACAACCCATAAGCATTCATAACACAAATTGCATGCATCACAAGGTATAAAATTAGGTCAAGTTATGGGCAATGCACTACAGCGTGCAGTATAAGCATCGTGGCATATGGCACAGAACCACAAGCCCAGACCTTTATTGTGTCATGTGCTGCAGTGTGTTACGCCATGCATCGTGACGCACAAGCCTAAATTTGCTGCTATTATTTAACAGTAAAAATGACAAAATTCTGACGTGTTCCATTTTCACATATGATGTTGATCAAAGTAATTCAAGCGCCTATATGAAGCTTATCTCAAAAGCTAGTTAATGAGAGGGGTTTGGACATGATCTAACGATCTGATCAAAATTTAGACACCTAGATGTAAAAAATCACTTTTTTTGAAAATATTATGCACTCAAGTGCTCAAATCAATCTATTTGTCTCATTAGACCACACAAGGCCCTAAACCAAGTCCAAAAAGACCTAACACACCTGATTAACCATATTTCATCACATATATACACGTATATTAAAATTCGATCACTTTATGGCCCATTTTCATATTTTTATAACTATTCACCACTTGGCACAGCAACACTCTTTTGGCCATTTCACTACAATTTCACTACTTTTACATATTCACCACATGTATACTATTACAATCTTAGCCTAGTTAATCGTTTCACCAACATATACACATATGGCCTAAGATTTCACAAAATCACTACATTTTCTACAAAACACAACTCAAACATGCATGAAATCTCCTATGGCAACTTATTTACATATATACACAAGTTTTCGGTTCATTGCACAATCTCAGAGACTCTCCATAATAGCAGCACCACTATGCTAGTCTAGACTTTTTCCCCTGCCTAATTACTACTCTATCCTGGAAAAATGTAACCATGAGGGTGAGATAATAATTTCAGTAATAGAATAACTCATTATTGACAACTATCACTTGCAACTATATAAAAGTATAGCATATTATATAGTTGGACATAGCATAATCAGATGTTTCATTTCAAATTACAGCAACATATGTCAATTCACTCTTTTTCCACTTATTTTTCACTTTTCACCACTTTTTCCCATATAGCATGACACTATCGACCGAACCTCCAAATCACCTCAACTTGAAACCATAGGCTCACCTTAAACCAATATATACTCTCACTAGCCTTGAGCTCACCTTTAGTGGTAGAATCACTTGACCAAAGGTGTTTTATCACACTTTTGAACTATGGTTTCCCTAATACACATAATGGGACGTGCTTGACTCAAACACCATATCACACAAACACTAAGGAGTCTAAATCTCTAACACTACACCTCAATAGGCACTAAGGAGATAATCTCTAATACCGCACCTCGAAAGGCACTAAGGACATACAATTCTCTGACTCCACACCCCATTAGGCACTAAGGAATATATGCCATATGGTCTTATCAACACATCTCTATTCGAGTGAACTCCTACCCCTATGATCATGCTTTCCGAACCAATCATAGGTTCCACATTCACACATGTATCCACAACACATAGCGTATATATATATATGTAAAGTATAAAATCACTTGTTTGTACTTATTTATTTGATCAAAAGCCATTTTCATGTAACATTCACACAATGCCATAAAACATGCTTGGCTTAAAACAATTTCATGCACTAGATAACATACTGATATACAGTTATAATAAATAGTCAAATAGAGGAAGTTATTTTGTTTCCTCAACCTTTTTATCATTAGAAAGGTTACTTGTAGATTTCTATTACTACAACAACTCATTATAAGCTTCCTTTCTCAACTCACAAAATATGCCAATCTAAACACAATTGGCACAATTCAATCATTTGGTCCAAATTGATCAAAACACTTGTTTACTACTTATGGCTGCATTTAACTATCTATTCTTTTTCATTTATCCATTCTAGGTCCATTACTTCACATCACCTAGGGCCAAATCGAGCCTACTAGTTCAAAGCTCTATTGTTCAGCTCTCAACCAGTCGCAAAGCTTTAATTTAACTCTTGAGAAACTTTTCATTACTATTGGAAAAGAATCAAACTCCTTAAATTTCACCAACTTAATTTCTTTATAACTCATATTCAAAGAAATTTAGGTAGAATGGAAGGTAAGAGTTATACATAGCTTACCCTATAAGTTACTAATCAGAAGTGCCTTCTAATGCTTCGAAATGGCTTGCCCTAGCACACCACAACTTCCTCTCTTCTCCTTCTCATGTGTTTCTGATTTTTCCTTTTAAACTTAACCCAAATTTCATGGCTTATAGGGTCATTTATTGGTGCAACGCATGCGACACTAGCCGCAGCATGTGGTACAGTGAGAAGAATTCTCACCACGCGTACTTACTTCGACTTGGAACACAATCCTCTTACCCATATCTGCCCATTCAACATCCATAAGAGAAAAATTATCAAGAAACCATCCATATTCCTAATCCTTTACTAATTATCACTTTACCCCTAATTAACAACTAATCACAAGATTAAGAAATTTAGGATGTTACAGTTCTCTCTTTTTTTTAAGAATTTTGTTCCCAAAATTCATAAAATACTTAAATATATACCTATGGAAACATATGGGGATATTGTTGCCTCATTTTATCCTCTGTCTCCCAGGTAGCATAACCAGGAGCCATGCCTTGCCAGAAAACTTTAACGAATTGTATGGTTTTGTTTCTTAATTGTTTCTTTTTCACATCTACAATTTACTCTAGCTCGGCCTTAAAGGTTAAATTCTCTTGAAGCTCAACCTCTTCGGGTTCTATCACATATGAAGGATTAGGTTAGTATTTCTTAAGTTGCGACACGTGAAACATGTCATGCACACTAGACAATTGCGCTAGTAAAGCGATTCTATAGGCAACTAGCCCAACTCTTTCTAGAATCTCGAAAGGACCAATAAATCGAGGAGTCAATTTCTTAGCTCTAAATGACCTTCCAATTTCTATTACTAGTGTAACCTTTAAAAATACATGGTCTCCCACCAAGAACTCTAACAGCCTTCTATGCCTATCTACGTAACTCTTCTGCCTACTCTAAGCTATTAATAGCTTTTGGCTTATTAGCTTAATCTTCTGAGTCATTTAATCTAAAATATCTAGTCCCAACATACTCCATTCACTCAACTCTATCCAACAAAGAGGTGATCTACATCTTTTCCCATATAATGCCTCATATGGTGCCATCTAAATGCTAGAGTGGTAACTGTTATTATACGCAAATTCAGCCAAAGGTAAATAGCTATCCTAGCTACCTTTCAACTCTAATACACAGGCTCTCAACATATCCTCTAGGATCTATATGGTTCGCTCTGTCTACCTATTCATCTATGGATGATATGTTGTATTGAATCTCAACTCAATACCTATAGTTTACTGCAAAGCTCCCTAGAACTTGGATGTAATCCTCGGATCTTTATCAAACAATATACTTTTTGGCATACCATACAGCCTCACAACTTCTTAGATATAGATCTCTGCTAGCTTTTTTAGAGAATCACTGATCTGAATAGTAAGAAAATGAGCTGATTTCGTGAGTCTATCGACTAAGTTCTTAGTAACCTAGTTTTGAAATCTATGGATATACTATCCCATTTCCACTTAGGGATATCTAATGGTTGCAACATTCCTGTTCGTCTCTAGTGCTCTATTTTAACTTTTTGACAGATCAAACATTAAGTCATAAACTCCGTAATATCTCTCTTCATACTAGGTCACCACCAATATCGTCTTATATCCTAGTACATCTTCGTAGCTCCCAGATGGATCATATATTTACTGCAATGAGCTTCACTCAGTATCACTTTCTTCAAGTCTGCATCATTAGGTACACAAATCCCATTCTAGTAGACAACAAAACCATCATCATTAAAACTAAAATTAACAGCCTAATTCACTTCAATTTCCTCTCTAATCCTCAAGAGACATTCATCTTCTAGTTGTGTTGTTCTCAATTCCTTCCAAAATTCATTATTAACCTCTATAGAATAAGCACAAACCATTGCCTTCAGTGGCGCATCTTGTTATGATTCAATAAAAGATTTTATCAATCTATACTCTTAAACCATTAGACTTGCCACATGCAAAGTCTTTCGACTCAATACGTCAGCAACCACATTAGCTTTACTCGGATGGTATTTTAATTCAAAGATGTAATCCTTAAAGAGTTCTATCCATCTCCTTTGCTTTATGTTTAGCCCCTTCTGATCCGCTAGGTATTTCAAAATCTTATGGTCGCTAAACATAATAAATACTGCATCATACAAGTAATGGCACTAAATTTTTAAAGCAAACACTACAGTTGCAAGCTCTAAATCATGCGCAGGGTAGTTCTCTTCATGTGGTCTCAACTGTCGAGAAGCATAAGCTACCACCCAACTATCTAGCATCAAGACACATCTCAAGCCTCTCAATAATGCATCCGTGTATACCTTGTAAGGTAACCTTGGATTAGGGATAATTAACACCAGAGCTATAGTTAACTTCTCTTTTAGCTGTTAAAACACCACTTCACAACGATCATCCTAAATGTAAGGCTGATCTTTTTACATTAACTTAGTCAAAGGAGAAGCTATCTGGGAAAACCCCTGGATAAAATGTCGATAATATCTAGCTAATTCCAAAAAATTATGTATCTCTATGACTGAACTAGGATGCTCACACTTCAATACTGCATCAACCTTATGCAGATCTACCGAAATTTCATCCACTGACACCACATCTCCTAAAAATCAAAGTTCTCTCAACCAAAACTCGTACTTATTGAGCTTGGCATACAACTTCTTATCTCTCAAGATCTAAAGCACCGTCCGCAAATGCCTCGTGTATTGCTCTTTATCCTTAAAATAGATCAGGATGTCATCTATAAAGACCACTATAAACTGATCTAAGTATGGCCTGAAGATTTAATTCATATAGTCCATGAACACTGTAGGCGTATTGGTCAAACCAAATGTCATAACCAAAAACTCGTAGTGTCCATACCAAGTTTTGAAATCTATTTTGGGTACATCTATCGCACGAACTCTCAACTGATGGTACCCTGACCTCAAATCAATCTTGGAAAAGACTGAGGCTCCAACTAACTGATCTACAAGATCATCTATCCTTGGTAAAGGATACTTGTTTTTTACAGTTACCTTGTTCAACTGTCGATAATTAATGCAAAGTCATAAGATGTTGTCCTTCTTCCTCACAAACAACACCAGTGACCCCCAAGGTGATACGCCTAGTTTGATAAACCCCTTGTGTAGCAAGTCTTCAATTTGCTTCTTCAACTCAGCTAATTCTAATGGAAACATTCTATACAGGGCCTTTGATATTGGTTCAGTTCCAGGAACTAAATCAATTAATAATTTAACTTCCCTTTCAGGAGGTAATCCCATTACTTCATCTAAAAATACATTAGGAAGCTCGCTCACTACCCTAATCTTCTCAATTCCACCATCATGCATAGTATTGGAGGCAAAGAACACCTATACACATCCAACCATGCTAGATTAACTTCTCAGCACTAACCATGTAAGGTCTCCCTTCCTTAACCATATTTAACTTCATAATTAAGGTAATCAAGGCATTAACCCTTAAAGGATTACCAAAGTTGTAAAATTTCATAAAAGAGAAAATTTTCAAATAATAGTCTTTAGGATCCTTAAAATTCAATATTTTCAATCTCAATTACATTTAATATGCTCAAATCTGAGTTTGAAAATGATGCGAAAACTTGAAAAATAAATGGGACCCAAAACAATGAGTTTTAAAACTTAAAACTGAATTTTGTGCAGAAAATGTGATGTGTGCCATGACTTATGACATATGCGCTGTGGCTCACCCTTCTTTGTGCCATGCGCCATGGCACATTCCATGAAAAAGACAACATTAGTTGTTATCATTTGACAGCATAAGGAGCAAACTTTTGACGCATCCCAATTCGACGTCTGATTGAAGTGGTTTCAGTGTCTATATGGAGCTTTCTCCTAGCTAATAGCACCAGCTTCACACTTAAATTCTTTTTCTATAAAAAGTTAGATACCAAAACTCATTTTTATCACTTTTCACACAAAACACACAATCTTAGTGTCCCAACTCAACCACAAGTGCCAAAAGCCTACACCGACTCCTCGATCATACTCAATGGACTCTAGTGGACTCATGCAATGCACCACACACAACCAAAAATACATATTTCTCAAACTCACCACCAATCTCAATTTTCACAAAACACAAGGGGGAGGAAAATCATACACAAAATCATCATTTTCATTTCAATTTTTCTAAAATACACGTGTTCCTACTTGCACAAGCATTTTGGCCCTATCCATGAGTTTATAACCAAAACTCACTAACCCGGGGCACAAAATACACAAGTTGTACACAAGCTAATGTAAGTAGTGCAAAATAATGACATGTGATCCTAATTGACAATTGTATTAACATTTACATATAAAAATAACAAAGAGAGGCATATAGAAAGGATTACTCTACAATCCTAAGCCTCTGTGTGTTTTTCCTGACTTGGATCTGATGAGCTAGGCCCTAAAAATATTGAGAATTGAGGGGTGAGTACAACCATTTAGTAACCAAGTTTTCACCTAATCTATAAAGTTGCATATTAATTTATGAACAGATGCAAATAGGCAAACATACATATAACACATGTGAGGAACTTGGCCATGGTTTTGCAACACTAATAACCATGTGACTAGGCCCAAAACACACATAATCATATTATTTTGCAAAGCATAAAATGGGGTCATAATAATACTAACCATGCGCCTCTAACTCATATCGGACCACAATACTAACAACCATGTGTTCGGATTTATATGCATGATCAAATGACAACCTTATACCCTTCTGTTACCTCTGACATGAAACTAGTGGCTATCATGTGGCTACGTCCTTCATTGACTAATCTAGCCTTTCACTTGTGAGGAGCTACCAGGCCAGGGTTAACTTACTCATTTATATAATATAGTTTCCCCTAATACTAATAATCATGGGGGGTCATACCCCTAATCTAGCCTCCTCATGAATCGGTGGAGACTAGCTAGGTTCGAGTCCCTTATAGAACTAGTAGGACAATCCCAAATCAACCATAGGACAAGCACTACCTCCCAATTCTAATAGTCGGTGCAAAGGAAAGTTCTTGATTCCAACGGTCACTGCTAATAGCACGTGGATTTGTTCATCTACTCCTCTCCCTAGGAGAACTTGTAATGTCTTGCTTGACATTACCAAAATTTATCACATAATCACAACAAAGAGTCATAATTAGGAGCAAGGATTGCTCCTAAGTTCACAGATATAAGGGTTAAAACTAATAATATTTTAAAAATAATTGTCAAATATTTAGGATCCCATAAAAATCCTTCAAATTTGTAGTTTAATCTCAAACTTAATGATTTATTAAGGTATTGGAAGCATAGAAAAGTTTTGGGAAGCAAAACACTTTAAAACAGGGCCAAAAATGTCATTTTTGAGTATTTTGGTTTATGCGCTGCGATTATGGTCCATGTGCCACGACATATGGCACAAAAAGGCAAGTTTGCTCACTATACCATGTGTAACGGCTTGCGCGAAATGTGCCACAGCGCACGTGTCCATGACAGCAATGCTGTCATAACAGCTTTTCTAAAAGAACTTCAAATGTGCGCCATTTTCATATCTGATGTCCGATTGGAGTAATTCAAGTGCCCACGTGAAGCTTATTCAATAAGCTAACTAATGTATAAGTTTCATTACGATCCGACACCATATGAAAATTTTATATGCTTAGATGCAAAAGTCAGTTTTTAAAGCGATTTTCAAGCATCCAAGTACCCAAAACTCAAAACTTATACCATCAACCCATTTTAAGGCTTGAACCAAGTCCAACAGACCAAAATATACTTGATTGAGCATTCAAACACACAAAAACATACTAAACACAAAATTTGGCCACTTAATGCCCATTTCACCCAGTATGGCTAAAATACAAAATCAACACCATATACACTATTTGGCCTCTATTGCTACATAATACACTACATATACATTTTCATCACCTAGATAAAATGTTCCTTGCATTTATATTAGTATTTTAGCCCATCGCTAAAAAAATTACCACATATTCACATCCTATACAATATTGGCCTAAAATACAAAATGACATAGTATGAAACAAGTGCAACCAATCAAAATAATATGCATTCTTAGTTGACAACATATAATATCATCCATATAAGTTTATATACATGACTCAAAATAAAATCGAGCTTTACAATGAGAATGTAGCAAGTATGCTAGCCCTTGCCCGATTCCTTCCCTTGCTCAGTCTCAGTGGTAGAACCTATAAAATGATAACCATGGGGTGAGATAAAAATCTCAATAACTAAGATAATCTACATTATTGATTAACATGCCAAGTTATAAACAAGCCTTAAATCAAGTAAAATAAACACACCATATAAAATCACCATAAGTTACATGCATGATCCCTAACCATCCAGTCCTCCAATACTCCCGACCAAACTGGTAGGCTATTTCACATAACCAAACCACATGTATGGTCCCCAAACTCACCATCCATGGTAGGACTACCCGGCCAAGGTGTCCTAAACCACTTCTGGACTACTGGTTTCCCCCATTACAAGTAAGTGGGGTGTCGTTACTCCAACACCACATCCTACGGATGCTAAAGAGCATATTCTCCAACTCTGCACCCTTTTGGATACTAAGGAGAGTAAGTCTCCAACACCACGCCCATTTTCGGGCACTAAGGAGAGTAAATACTGTAATTGGTGTCCCGAGGTGCCAACAGTGCCATATGGACTTAATTTTCACTAACTCTATTAGGGTGACCTCCAACCCTCTAATGTGCCACATTTCACTATATATTTCCACTTGACCATGCATAAAACACTTTCTAAACCAATATAATGAATATTACTACTTACTTCAAAAACTTGACATTTTACAAATCAATACTTCACTCATTTTTCAAAATAGTTAACTTTTACAAAATTTATACATATATACATAACAAATCATGCAAGAACAACTTTAGAATAACTTATACAAGATAATAAATAATGCAAATTATCTAGTTACCTCAACCCTTTTGTTACTAAAAAGGTTACCCGTGGTACTAAATCTCTTCTTGTGTCAAGGCAAATCTTCCCACACCACATCTACATCAACAAGTATTATATGTTAATTTTCAATTAACACAAGCACTATTAGCTACCAATAACCTCCCAATTCTCCCACTTCTCACTCATATTCTCAACAAAAAGGCTTGTTAAGATTACAATTTGTTCACACAATCCCTTCAAGCCTCCCTCTAACTCTATCACAACATAATACTTAATATCTCAACTTATCACATTTCAAAACCCCATGATCAAGTTAGAGCTTGATCCAAATTTCACCAAACAATAAAGTAGCTTCATATTACCACATATCCAAGATTAATAAACCTAAATCAAACCTCTAGAGTCAATAGAAACCTTTAAAACATAGACTCATAGCTTAATCCATTCAGAGAAAATTCTTTCACTTTCAAATCCCATGAAAAATAAGATGAAAAGATAGAGGGGAAGGGTAAGAAACTTACTCAAGAGTTTGAAGGCTCAATTTATCTTCAAATCCCCCTAAAATGATGCCCTAACAGTAGCCAAAGCTTGCCCCTTCGTGTTCCAGGTTTTCCACCATAAAAACTATCATTTTCTGATAATTTTTGAAAATTTAAGTTGCCTGCTGTGCTATGCGTCACAGCGCACGCCACACAAGCTGCGACTCATGATGCAACGAGCAAAATGTCAATTTTGCTCCCCCCAATGCCACCTGACGTAATCTGACTTCCATCCTAACTCAATTTAGAGCCAAATATGACCTACAAAGCTAATTAGCAACCCAAAAACATAATTAAATTAATCAATCATCTTTTTAACTAATTTATCCCTTAATTAGTTAATTTTTCCAGATTCGAAGTTTTCAAATGTTATAGAACTCCTGCCAATGATCATGCTATGCATATTTTACATATTCATGCATTCTAATCCACATTACATCTCACATAAGATCATACCTCCCAATTCAAAAACTCCATATATTCTATAAGTCAAAAACATATCAAATCAACATGCTATCAAATCAAACACCATGAAACATAAATGGATGGCATGCATCAAGTTTTCCCATTTTAAAATAATTTCCTTAAAAGTCATCACATTGCCAATTGCATCATTATTTACAAATATAAATCACATTTCAAATCAACCATTTCAATAAACAAACAATTAATATCAACTATATCAATTAGGTTTCCCCTGGTTGCCTCAAACTTTTGAGAAGTCAAAGGTTTACCCCTCACACAAAACACTTCCAAAGCTTCTCACAAGTTGAATGGTGCGAAATCAAACCACACTACAATCACAAAACAAGGATATCATCACAATCCCACTCTTAGGGAATTATCAACATTAATTCCACATTTCCTCTATTCTTCCAATCCCATAAATTTCTATCCATCCACACCCAATGGGTTCATTAGGTTCATTAATGCACATTATCATTAATAGATATTTAAACCACCATTAATGGACATAAAACTCTCCCAAATACTTCATTAATGACAATTTTGGATATTAATGGCTCTACCCAACAAACTCTTGATAAAATTATTAATATAGGGTTTATCTACCACAAACAACTCCTAATATATCCATTTTAACTAATGGAATTAGACCCATAACTCTTATTGACTAAAAACCACCATTAATCTTAAACCCTAACTCAAATCTTTATAAATGAGGGAGAGAAAGGAAGAAGAGAGTATGGATTACTTACCTTAGGTGTTTGGGAGCTTCAAACTATCCCTAATATGCTCCAACTACAAGCCCTCGCAGAGCCAAAGTCATGCTCTTCGTGTTTCTCTTATTTTTCTTCTCTAATTTTTAAATAAACACAAAATTGATTTATCATATTTTTGTCCGTGCACTACAGCGCACACTGACCTCCATTGTAGTGCATGGCATAGAGAGGCTGTTGCATTTAAATCTGTCCCTGTATGCATAGAGGGCATTCCTTCACTTTTTCTTCCTCTTTCCTTGCCCGGGTGGCCCACCATTGATCCAGACCCACTTCTAGTGCTGGAATTATAATAAATTACAGTAATTAGGCCCCTCTGGCCACACACTTCATTAATTCACTAATCACACTCATTATGTTAATAAATCCCACTTAATTTTCTTGGATGTTACAAACTATTGATAAGAACTTAGGATGTTCAAAGGAATCCAGTGTTGCACATAACACTGGTAATGAAACCATCTTTCTAGCACAATCAAGCATAGCATTATTTGTTGCTAGCCAGTCCATGCCAATAATCACATCTATTCCTTTCATAGGAATACAAATTAAATTGATCTTGGAAATTCTATTCTCAAATCGAATCTTCACATCTTGACATGCTCTACTTGTAATACTAGATGATCCAAAAGGCATTTTCACTTTAATAAGCACAGGTAACTCTTGTAATGACAGTTGTAATCAATTCACACATTCCTCAAACATAAAAGAATGCATAGTGCCCGAATCAAATAACGCCTCTACTCAGTGACTACAAATAGAAATCATACCTCTGATCAAGTTTGGAGACGCTATAGCCTCTTCCTGTGTGATTGTAAGTACTTGGCTAGGAATAATGGATCTATGCTCAGTCCCCTCAACTTTTCCCTCTGGGCATTGCTTTGCTATATGTCCCAACTTGCCATATTTGAAGCAAGCCTAACATGTTCCTCAATGAGATCGGCCGCAAATGTTGCACTAAGGCGACCTTCCAATACTCATGGTCGGCATTGGAACATTCGATGCTTGCCTTAAAGACTGTAGAGGCCTAATTCTCACACCCCCACTTCTTTGCATTGATCCTCTTTGAAATGGTCGAGACTGTGATCCTCTGGTAAACCCCTTCCTACTAGTCGATCTGAAGCTACTAGAACTGTAACCTGGCTTCTTTAAGACGCCACCTATCGGACACAAAGGGGATGAGAATCTCCCTATACTGTCTCACCTCCTCTCAGTATCTACCTCTCTACCATGCCTAGCTACTACTCTTAACTTATGACACATCTCCTCATAAGTTGTCACATCTAATAACATCATTTGCTGGTGATACTCAGGTCTCATCTTCTCTAGTAAAAGCTCAGCTTTCCACTTAGTATTACTACTATGCTGGAGGTATGTGGAACAAGCTGATAGGTCATTAAATTTCCTTATGAACTCTTCTTCATCAAGGTCTCCCTGCCTAAAAGCATGGAATTCTTCTTCTTTTTCAATTTTGAATAAGACTAGGAAGTATTGATCAAAGAAAACCTTCTTGAATTCATCCCAACTCAACTGAACACCACCAGTCGGCCTCACAGACTCCCACTACCTCTTGGTAGTACTAACTAGCTGTACTATGGCTAGAACAACTTTCTGCTCAGGGGTACAAATCACCACATTAAAGATGGTTTCTAGCCGCTCTATCCATAATTCTGCTTCCCCCTCTTTCATGTTGCTATCAAACGTCAATGGGTTGAACTGAATGAAAGTTTTCTAAGCATGATCAATTAGTGGATCAGTACTAGGAACTTCTTGCCTACTACCCGAACCCTGAGATAGTCTACGTCTACTCTGTGCTTCATCGTGCACTGGAATGCCTCAAGCCTTAACTCTATCCTCTTGTTCTCTACCTTTTAGGATCGTGTCATGATCCTTAACTGTCTACCCTATATCTACCACCATATCTTTGAGCTCCTTAAGTAGCTCATCATGTCTATCCCTTTATGGCTGAACCGATTGAACTTTCGACTCCTATTCCTCCTTAACTACTCGTCTAAACATAGCACTTCTAGCATGAGTGCCTCTCCTTATAATGTATACTATTTTCTTCCTTCCTAAGGATGAAAATGAGAAACATAAAGGACATCAAGGAAAGAGTTGTGTAATGAACAATAAGTTTCCATATACCATTTAGAATGAATACATCATAAAATCATAACAATCAGGTCTTAAAACTCCTATATCCACTAGATACAGGAGAAGATTAACTAAATCGTCACACTAATCACACCAAACTGTAATCAAATACTTTGTTGAAAAGTTTGAGCCCAAGAGTCATTTTGCAAAATTATCAAAATCATAATACATTTAAATAATGCGCAGTGGACATAACCCATAAGCATTCATGAAACAAATTGCATGTATTTAAAACAAAGAAATAAGATCTGACTTTAAGCCATATGCCGCAATAAATAGCACATGCGCCAACATGTGGCACAAAACCATAAGCCCAAACCTTCATTGTGTCATGCGTCACGGCGTGTTACACCATACACCACGGCGCACAAGTCCGAATTTACTGCTGTCATTTGACAGCAGAAATGATGAACTTCTGATGTGCACCGTTTTCACATACAATTTTCAATCAAAGTGATTTAAGCTCCCACACAAAACTTATCTCATAACTAGCTAATGATATAGGTTTGGACACAATCTAACGGTCCAATCAAAATTTAGACACCCAAGTGTAAAAATTCACTTTTCTTGAAAATTTTGCACATTCAAACTCTCAAATCGATCCATTTGTATTATTAGACCTCATAAGGCTTTGAACTAAGTCCAAAAAGACCTAACATACTTGATTAACTAGATTTCATCACATATATATACGTATATCAAAATCAATCACTTTTTGGCTCATTTCCATATTTTCATAACTATTCACCACATGGCACAAAAGCACTCTTTTGGCCATTTTTACAATTTCACCACTTTCACATATTCACCACATATGTACTACTACAATCTTAGCCCAATTAATTATTTCACCACACATATACACATATAGGCTAAAATTTCACAAAATCACTATACTTTCCATAAAAACACAACTCAAACATGCATGCAATCTCCTATGGCAACTTATTTACACATATACACAAGTTTTTAGTTCATTGCACAATCTTAGAGACCCTCCACAACAATAGCACCACTATGCCAGTCCAGACTCTTTTCCCTTGCCTTGATCACTGCTCTATCACGTAAAAATCTAACCATGGAGTGAGATAATAATCTCAGTAATAGAATAACTCACTACTAACAACTATCACTTGCAACTATATGAAAGCATAGCATATTATATAGTTAAGCATAGCATAATTAGATGTTTCATTTTAAATCACAACAACATATGTCAATTCACTCTTTTTCCACTTATTTTTTACTTTTCACCACTTTTCCACATATAGCATGACACTACCTATTGAGCCTCCAAATCACCTCGACTTGAAATCATAAGCTCACCTAAGACCAATATATACTCTCACTGGCCTTGAGCTCACCTTTAGTGGTAGAATCACTCGGCCAAAAGTATTCTATCGTACTTTCAAAATATGGTTTCGCTAATACACACAATGGGGTGTGCTTGACTCTAACACCATGTTACATAGACACTAAGGAGTCTAAATCTCCAATACTGCACCTCAATAGACATGAAGAAGATAATCTCCAACACCGCACCTCGAAAGGACTAAGGAGATATAATTCTCCAACTCCGTACCCTGTTGAACACTAAAGGGAATATGCCATATGGTCTTATCACTACATCTCCACTTGGGTGAACTCCCACCCCTATGAGCATGCTTTCCGAACAAATCATAGGTCCCACATTCATACATGTATCCACAACACATAGCGTGTATATATATATACATGTAAAGTATAAAATTACTTGTTTTCACTCCTTTATTTGATCAAAAGCCATTTTCATTAAAGATTCACACAATGCCATAAAACACGCTTGGCTTAAAACAATTTCATACACAAGAAAGCATGCTCATACACAGTGACAATAAATAGTCAAATAGAATAAGTTATTTGGTTACCTCAACCCTTCTATCAGGAGAAAGGTTACCCGTGGATTTCAACCACCACTATAGCTCCTCACAAGCTTCCTTTCTTAACTCAAATGTGTGATATGTCAATCTACACACAATTGGCACAATCAGTCATTTAGTCTAAATTGACCAAAACTATTTAATTACTACCTATGGCTACATTTAGCTGTCTATTTTTTTCCATTTATCCATTTTAGGTTCATTATTACTCGATTACCACTTTACATCACCTCAATTAATTTCATTTCATCAAACATGATTTTTACCCTAATTTCCTCTTAATTTAGGCCAAACAGAGCCTACGGGTTCAAAGCTCTATCGTTTAGCTCTAAATTAGTCGCAAAGCTCTAATTTAACTCCTAAGAACCTTTTTATTACTATTGGGCAAGAAATAAACCCTCAAAATTTCACCAATTCAATTTACCTATAACTCATATTTAGAGAAATTTGAGTAGAAATAAGGGTTATATGTAACTTACCTGATAAGTTACTGATCAAAAGTGCCTTCTACGACTCTAAATTTTCTTGCCCTAGTAGCCAAGCCCTTCTCCTCTTCTCCCTTTCACGTTTTTCTGATTTCTCTCTCTAAAATTGACCCTAATTTCACGAATTAAGGGGTCATTTTTTGGTCAATGTGCTGAGGCGCATGCAACACTAGTCGTAGCGCATGGCACAGTGAGAAGAATTCTCACCACGCGCACTTGCTTTGACTCAAAATGCTATCCTTCCACTCGTATTTGTTCATTTATCATCCTAAAGACATAAATCATCAACTAATCATCCAAATCTATAATCCCAGTACCCTGATTAATAGCTAATCACAGGATTAGAAAATTAGGATGTTACATGTCGCATATGCAATTTATGCCGCGGTACACGTGCCAGTTCATGATAGCATTTTGCTATCATAATAGCTTTTCAAGGAGAACTTTTGTTGTGCACCATTTTCACATCCGATATCCGATTGATTTCAATAAGCTAACTAATAGTATAAGTTTCATTATGATCCGACATCGTATGAAAGATGTGAACACCTAGATGCAAAAGTCATATTTTATAACCGATATAGGGCATCCAAGTGCCCAAAACTCAAAATTTATACACCATTAACCAATTTTGAGGCCAAATTCCAAAAACATGACATCAAATCAAAATGTTCAACCTACATTTGTACTAGTATCTCATCCCTCATTTTAAGTTTATCACAAACACACTTCTACATCTTAACACATCATTCTAGCAAAATCAAATTGTATATATATTCCTACTAGGCTACTTATAAACATATTTACATATATACAAATTCACTACACAAATAGTGACAGGGCGATATAGTAGAAGGTTTACTAAACATGGTTTATATTTAAATGCATTTGCAATCCCATTTTTAAAGAGTTTTATATTTAACGTTATACCTCCAAACTATAAAATGATGGTTGAGCCTTTCTACCATGGTAATGTTCATGGATTAGAATCCTTTTACCATGGCAATGTAGATTAATTAGTGGATAATTTAGGAGACTTTGCATATGCCACCACAAAGAATCTCGTGGTTGGCTTCTCCAAAGGGCCCATTTTCCTTTGGAATGGGAATTGTGAGATATAGGCCACCTCCTTTAAGGAGGGTAGTTGAGTTTTGTAGGCACTACACCTTGGCCAAGTATACCCTTGGATTATGGCTTCAACTAGCAATCTCAGTCAGAAGGGATGTATAAGGTCCGGTCAAGTGAAATGCATCACGTTTGTTCATTTGTTGAATTGTTTGTTGATCAAATCATTGTGAATTGGATTGCAAACTAAATTTAGAAAATGGCCTGTGTTTACAAATATTATGAGTTGTGCTTTATGGAGTTGCTATGTAAACATAGGAATATTTTCTATCTAGTTTTACACTAAATTGCTAAGGTATATTTGAATGCCAAATGTTACTGAAACTCTTGAGTTTCATTATGTTGCTTTACCATATTCAAGTGAGGACCAAGCTAGGTGTCAAAGAGAGGCACAACAAAATTGAGTTCGAGGACTCAACCTGTTGTTGTGGCACTATGGCCACTTTGCTTTCTATGTCATGACTTAGGACATGTTTTTATTTTAGTCTAACCATGATGAGTGTGTTTTAGACATCATTGATTTTTGGATTATGTAAAAGGGGTTGAGCCTGTACTTTGGATATTTCTTTAAAATTGAGATTAATATGATTAATTACCCATTTGAGCTTTTGTTGGATATTTTCATGGGCTTCGTTTGCACTTGGCCAAATTTTTCTAGGAAAAATGACAATAAAATCCATTTAAAATATATAAATGATAATTTGGTCTATCAAAATGTCATAATTTTTCTGAAGTCTCTAGAGAATTTTCTGTCATTAATGAATTTATATAAAGTACGAAATTACTCCTATTGAAAATAAATAATTCACAAGTTTTGTTTAAATATTCACAACTTTCCTTCTTATTTTCGCAACAATGCAACAGCAAATAATGAATTTAACATGCGAAGTTGTGATTTGTCGTTGTATTGTTGTGAATATAAGAAAGAAAGCTGTGAATATTTAAACAAAACTTGTGAATCATTTATTTTTAATAAGAGTAATTTAGTAATTTACATAAATTCATTAATAACAAAAAAAATCTCTAAATACTTTAAAGGAGTTATGACATTTCAAGAGACTAAATTATTATTAATATATTTTAAAAAAATTTTATTATATTTTTTTCATTTTTCTATTGTTGGGATCCCATTGTCAAGTTATGTTGGGATCTCATTGTTTATGGACCATCCTTTGTGGAGATTGCTGAGACCAAAGAGTTGATCTTTGGTGATCGACACATTGAGATTCTTCACAGTACTCGAGAAGCATTGCGTTGCGCCGATGTTCTTGCTAAGGAAGCACATGCTGGCCCCTTCGAAGCGGTCATGCTGTCCACCATGCCTACTACTTCCAAGTCACTACTGTATCCAAGAATATTAAGTTTTAGAAGTACATATATTTCTGTACTAATTGGAAAACTTGTTATAACCTAAATGACATTTTTAGATATTTTTTAACATAGATTAACATTACTGGCAGTCTCTATGATGGGTAAAGTATAATGGAATAGGGGTAAGGTATATGTGATGTAAAGAATAATTTGGTGGCCATAAAATTGTCCTTATATTTTTATATTTAAAAAAATAAAAATAACTAAGTATATTGAGTAAAAATGATAAATGTGTGATAAAAATTAAAAATTTTGGAATGTAAAAAAAAATAACAAATTTCCATGATACAAGAAAAAAGAAATACGTTTTCATTACAAAGCATAATCTTACAAAATTAGATGATATTTACAGTCAAATTACATGATCATCAAAGTTCCATCAAAAAGAACACCTTCAGATAAGCTTCGGGCATAAGAGACTCTGGAACCATGGAATATAGATTGCTTGCTGTTGTAGACAACTATATGCAAAAATATTCAGTAGCGTGTACAGAGGTTAGAGCCTATACAGACACACACACACACACACACACACATATCCACCATATGCCACAAGTGGTGCATGAACATGGCAGAGCCACAGGCCATGAAAGGGAACGCAACTGAACTCTGCTGCTGCCTGCTGGTGCCAACACGAGTTATTTGAATGCCATTTCAGCCTGGCTGGCTGTCCTTTCCACCGCCAGCCACCATTCCTCATCTTCGTCATCAATTATCTGTTTTGAAAACCCATTTGATGGAATCAAATCAATCAATGAACATCACCAGTTCATGTAAACTCTTAATACATGTGTGTGTGCGCGTGTGTAACAATCAAGAGCAAATCATAACTTCACATGTTAAATTCTTTATTTGCTGTTGCATTGTTGCGAATATAAAGGAGTTATTTGTTGAGAGATCAAATTATACCTCAAGTGGAAAAGTTTAGATATTTGGGAGCCATTATTCAAAATGATGGCGAAATCAATGGAGATATTTCATATAGAATTCAAGTTGGGTGGTTTAATTGAAGAAAAGCTAAAGGAGTTATTTGCGACCGTAAGGTGCCTAATAAACTTAAAGAAAAGTTTTATTGCACTGCTATCAGACCGGCAATGTTATATAATAGTGAATGCTGAGCTCTAACGGGACAGCAAGAGCATAAAGTTAGAGTAGCAGAGATGAGAATGTTACGATGGATGTGCGGACATACACGTAAAGATAAAATTCGAAATGAACACGTACGCGAAAAAGTGAGGGTGGCACCTATTGAGGAAAAAATTGTAGAAAATCGGTTGAGATGGTTTGGGCATGTACAAAGAAGACCAAGGGAGGCACCGGTGAGAAGAGTGGAACATATAACTTTGAGTCCGATTAAGAGAGGTAGAGGAAGGCCTAAGAGAACACTTTTGGAAGTTATTGAACGCGATCTGTTAATTAATAATATTCTTAAAAGCTTGATAAATGATAGAGCACAATGGCGTCTTGCAATCCATATAGCCGACCCCACCTAGTGGAGTAAAGGCTTGTTGTTGTTGTTGTTGTTGTATTGTTGCGAATATAAGAAGAAAAGTTGTAAATATTTAAACAAAACTTGTAAATAATTTATTTTGAATAAGGACAATTTGTTAAATTCCTTTGTGCATGCATATTATTTTCTATACAATATATTATTAGACATTTTTAAAAGTTGAAGAGAAAATGAAATTGAATAAAAGGTGGGAAACAAGTAATCGATCAATAGACTAACCGTAGTTCTGAGTTCTGTCTTCTTTTGCTTATTCTCAACTTCCCCAACAGCTTTTAATGCTTCTAGCCACCAAGAACCACTGGGACTGTCTGCAATATTATCATTGTAGGATGGGAATTTCCGTGCCTGATCATCATTAATAACTGGATGTCTCTTGTCATTATCTACCGGCTGCTCATTATCAACCATCCCAAATGAATTAAATTCAATTGAAGAACCATAGATTACTTCAGCTGGAAGGGGTCGCAAGGGAGATCGATAACCTGGTCCCATCAAATCAGCTTGTTAAACGGGAGAGGACGAACTTAAGTCAATGTTAGAGAAACTAACTTGGTCACTGAATTGTTAAGCATATTTAGATTTAGTCCCCACAACTTAGTGAATTACATGTTAGCCTTTTAAAACAAAAAGTCTTTTCAAGAATTGTGTTCATCTCAACTTGACAAGACGATTTATACTCCTTCCATTCCGCATCTAACTTTATAGACTTCGGTTTTGTTTCAAAACTATTGTTCCTAGTCAGCTTGTTTATTTTTAAAGATACTTAACATTATTCTTTCCTAGTCATCTTCTTCATTTCTCCCTCCCTATTTCTGGTTTTTCTCTACTCTCTCCCTCTGTTCAGATCTATGCCTTGGTGTGTGTGCGTGTGTTGCATCACACCCTCATTTAGAAATTACATTTCTGTCTTATCAACTCTTATTTTCATCTATCACCTTTTTTTATATGAATCTTCAACAACAATAGATATGGAACGCAGTTAATGTTATTTTCAGATGCTAGCTCAGTGCATTTATTAATGTTCAAAGAATAAAGTTAAATAGACCTAATAACTCAAGGATCAAATCATTATATTTTATGCTAACCTCTGCAGTCCGGATCATGACATTTCTGATAATACGCTGCCCTTCTCAAATCAATAGCATACATCACTGGCCATCCAAACATCCCATTAGTAAGTTGCGAAATTCTGACATAACAATCAAATGAAAAACAAGATTTTCATACACCATGAGAACAGAAACTAAAGAATTATTGAACTTTTCGAACATTCGCAATTTATGACTTCTGAAGATGAAAAGCCTGGACTCACAAATAAGAAAAACAAGAACGTTTATGCAAATGATATTCCTGATGGTTAAAAGCTTACCATGATTGCTTTTATGCTCCCTCCCAATTCGTTCACAGTACCGATTCCTTGACATGCTATATACTATCAGTCCAAATTCTGAGAACCAATACCAAGCTCGAATTTTTCCTAAAATTGCAGGAAGGCATCAACAAGTTGAGCAAGATTATATTCCCAGTATATAACTTGACAAATAGGCTAAAGCATGATGGAAACTTGGATAATATTGATTATATAAGGAAGAATTACAGCTCTTCAATTGAAATGTATATATATATCAAAATAACTGTTCCCTATCTTTGATGAGAAACACGAGAACACAGGAAAATAAAGGGAAAAGACAAGACATGAAAGCTAGGGCTAAATGAGAAATCCCGTGACTTTCTAGAGCTCAGGGCCTCTCACAACAACACTAAACCTTGCCTAAAGCATTCTGTCGCAGCAGAGCCCCCTACACACCCTGCTCCACTTACCCTCTCACTTCAAGAAAACAGAGAATAGTTGCTTTGATCCGATTCTGCTTTCTATACCAGAACCACCATGAGTAAGGAACACTTTAGAAGTCCCTTCGGCTTTTCTTCTCTCATAAACCTTTCCTCACCTCCCCCCGCAGGCTTTGTAGAAGCCCTCTTTGTATATATCAGCTGATGTCAGCATGAGGCTCAACAAAGCATGAAGCCGAAAGCTGAGTAGGATATAATTTCCATTGATATTTGGAGACCCTAAATTATAATTATTGCGCGGAAAAACTACAAAATGATCTGCCTAATTCCACCACCATAGATACAATTTCAGAAAGTGGCTTAGTAAGTTGTCTTTGGAAGATAAAAATCAAGAGTCAGGTGATCAACCGGCGTATGAATTGAGCGGTTGAAATTGTAAACATAGGAAATATTAATTTGCATTCAGAAGAATAGAACAGACTAAAAACTTGAAGCTAGACCAACAAACAAGAAGTCACAAAGCTGCTACCAAATATCAATTGAAACTATTTCTTCTCTACAAATTCTTTTTCCAAGATAGTTCTTGCTTCAGATCTGAAGCTGTATTGCCCTCAAGCAAGGAGCAAGATTAAAAGTAGCAAGCATAGTTGAAACAAAATCAAACTGGCAATTTGTCCACTAATTAAATCAAACTTTAGAAGTATGTATTACCTGATATATTCCCAACAGAGGCAATGGACTCTACAAATTTGTCTAGAAACGGGAATGGTGATTTTCCCACAAAGTATGCGGTTGGAGCATCGCTTTCACGACTATTCAATGTGAATTCCAGAGGATATTTGTGACAGTTTTCATGATTATAATTCACCTGTGAAAATAAAGTTCCCATTGTTTATTGACCAAAAACAGAAAAAGTTCACATGGTTTAATTGAAAAAAAAAAAAAAAGATTTGATACACAAGAAAGCCACCACTATGTCCAGTTATGCGTGATCAAAGTGTTAAAAAGATTTAGTAGTTAACGGAGCAGTACTAGGTACCAGAGAACAGCCCCTTGTGAAGAAAACCTTATGACAGGCTTAGGCCTTGGTATATGCACCAACTTTCACCATATCTTATACTGAATATTGATCAAAAAGTGAAAGATATAAAGACCATTAAATTGTTTGAGTAACGAAATGTCTGAAAAGAGAGAGAGAACAAAAGTAATGCAATCAAAAATCAACAATTTTAAAGCCCAAAACTACCTCTGTATCATATTGTAGTGTCTTCACACAATTTGATTCTGTTTTCCAGAGTAAATACTTTTTGCAATCAGCATCTATATTGCAAATCAATGATGCCATGAACATGTCTTCTTCACCCTGACATTGAAAGACAGATAATCTGATTCATAACTGACTATGAAGGAAACAATTATTTCACCAAAACAACAAATATAGCAAACACTATAATTTGCTCAGGATGATGCATATTTTAGCAACTTTCACTGCACTGGATTTGAACATGCAACTCTGGTGTTCAGAACATCTTAGGAGATGACCTGGTACCAACACATGCTATTATTCATTCCACATTACAATGATGTAATTTTGAAAACTTGCATAGTGTAAACAAGCACAGAACAGACTAATTCTTGTTGAATAATATGTGATCATGCAACGTATGTTGTTATCTGATCCAAACATTCTGATTATTCCCTGATAGAACCAATCCAAGCAAGAAGAATTGATAATGGAAAAATACTGTGATTCTCTATTGCCAAAGGAAAAATATAGAGAATACACCCACTAATATCAGCTTACTTCCTAATGAAACAGTAACCAAAACACAAATATCACCCACACACTACCTGGTTTTCGAGAGACCAGGACCTCTCCACTCTCAAAATAAATCCTCCCTACCTATTCCTCCTGCCCTCACCCTCATATACGCACTACCACTACTCTGACACTGTCAGGACAACCGTTACCCTTTACTGTGACCATTTTGCCCTTACTCCACTCACTGGTTGTCTTGGGCTTTACTTCCTTTGGACTTTCTTTTATACACCGGACCCCATCTCCAAGCTTTAGGCCCATCATTTCCCAAGTAAATTGAAAGCGAAAAAGTTAGCAAAATTGGAGACAGAATTATTTCCTTAAAAATGATAATTGGACGTGAGACTGTTAATATTGTTAGCGTTTATGCGCCGCAAGTCGGGACAGAAGCCAGTCTTAAGGAATTATTTTGGGAGGATATGGAGGGGTTGATTCGACATATACCACAGAGTGAAAAGATTTTTATTGGAGGAGACTTTAATGGGCATGTTGGGAGGGAAGCTGGTCAGTATGCGAGGGTGCATGATGGTTTTGGTTTTGGAAAGCTAAACAATGAAGGACAAACTCTTCTTGATTTCTCATTGGCGTATGATTTTAAGATTGCCAACACTTGTTTCAAGAAGAGAGATGAGCATCTCATCACTTATAAAAGTAGAGCCTCAAGGTCACAGATTGATTTTCTTTTGGTTAGGAACATAGATAGAAGACTTTGTAAAAATTGTAAGGTGATCCTCGGAGATGCTGTAACGACACAACATAGGGTCCTAGTCCTTGATGTGTGTATTATGAGTAAAATCCAAAAACGTCGACAAGTAGTAACACCAAGGATTAGGTGGTGGCAATTAAAAGGTGAGAAGCAAGATATTTTCAAGCGAAATCTTTTGGATAAAGGAATTTGGGAATCTCAGGGAAGTGCTAACATCATATGGGAGGATATGGCTAAAAAGATACGGGAGGTTGCAAAAGTAGTTTTGGGAGAATCGAAAGGTTCTGGTCTGAGAGATCAGGAGTCTTGGTGGTGGAATAATAGTGTACAGGACAAAATCAAGTATAAGAAGAATTGTTTTAAAGCCATACATTTGTGTAACAATGAGGAAAATTGGGAGAGGTACCGTATGGCTAAGAAGGAAACTAAGAGAGCTGTGGGTGAAGCTCGTTCTAAAGCTTTTGAAGAATTTTATAAGAACCTTGAGACGAAGGAAGGAGAGCAAAATATTTTTAAAATTGCCAAGAGTAGGGAAAGAAAATCAACAGATCTAGAACAGGTAAGGTGTATTAAGGATGAAGAGGGAAGAATTTTAGTTACAGATGATGAAATTAAAAATAAATGGGAAACTTACTTTTCTAAACTTTTCAATGATAGAGAGGATTCATCTAATAACTTGGAGGATTTAGTAACTGGTGAAGGAGAACAAAATTTGTCATTTTATCGAATAATACGTGATAAGGAGGTGAAGGAAGCTCTTAAGAAAATGGCAAATGGTAGAGCCAACGGACCTGATTGTATATCTATTGAAGCGTGGAAATATTTAGGTGAAGAAGGGGTGAGATGGTTAACTAAGTTATTTAATGTGATTTTACGGTCCAAGAAAATGCCTGATGAGTGGAGGAAAAGTACATTAATTCCTATTTATAAAAATAAAGGAGATATTCAGAATTGTACTAACTATAGAGGGATTAAACTCATGAGCCACACAATGAAATTATGGGAGAAAGTAATTGAGCACAGGATGAGATTGGAGACAAGTATTTTTGAGAATCAATTTAGTTTTATGCCAGGTAGATCAACTACAGAAGCGATTTATCTACTAAGGGAATTAATGGAAAAGTATCGTTGTAAAGATAAAGATCTACATATGGTTTTTATTTATTTGGAAAAAGCTTATAACTGTATACCAAGAGAAGTGCTTTGGAAAGCGTTGGAAAAAAAGGAAGTACGGATTGCTTATATTAAAGCCATACAAGATATGAATGAGGGGGTAAAAACTAGTATAAGAACGCCTAGTGGTCAAACAAAGGATTTTCCTATAAAGATTGGACTACATCAGGGATCATCTCTGAGTCCTTATTTGTTCAACTTGATTTTAAATGTTTTGACGGAACATATTCAAGAGAAAATCCCGAAATGTATGCTTTTCGCGAATGATATAGTTCTTATAGCAGAGACAAAAGAAGAGGTTAATTGCAAACTTGAGTTATGGAGGAGGACATTAGAGTCGAAAGGTTTTCGTCTGAGTAGAAGTAAGACGGAATATTTATATTGTAAATTTGGTAAAGGAATATTCGACAATAATTTGGAAGTGAAATTAGGAGATCAAATTATACCTTAAGTGGAAAAGTTTAGATATTTGGGAGCCATTATTCAAAATGATGGCGAAATCAGCGGAGATATTTCACATAAAATTCAAGCTGGGTGGTTTAATTGGAGAAAAGCTAAAGGAGTTATTTGCGACCGTAAGGTGCCTAATAAACTTAAAGAAAAGTTTTATCGCACTGCTATCAGACCGGCAATGTTATATAGTAGTGAATGCTGGGCTCTAACGGGACAGCAAGAGCATAAAGTTGGAGTAACAGAGATGAGAATGTTACGATGGATGTGCGGACATACACGTAAAGATAAAATTCGAAATGAACACATACGCGAAAAAGTGAGGGTGGCACCTATTGAGGAAAAAATGGTAGAAAATCGGTTGAGATGGTTTGGGCATGTACAAAGAAGACCAAGGGAGGCACCAATGAGAAGAGTGGAACATATAACTTTGAGTCCGATTAAGAGAGGTAGAGGAAGGCCTAAGAGAACACTCTTGGAAGTTATTGAACACGATCTGTTAATTAATAATATTCCTAAAAGCTTGATAAATGATAGAGCAAAATGGCGTCTTGCAATCCATGTAGCCGACCCCACCTAGTGGGATAAAGGCTTGTTGTTGTTGTTGTTGTTGTATTGAAAGCGAAAAAGTCATGAGTAGAACTCAATTTTTCATTATAATTATCTGAGACAAGATGCTCATTAAATAATTTTTTTTACACTAAAACTTTAAAGTGTTAATATTGATAAATCAAGGACCATACCAAGTTCTTACACTTGTATCGCCCAGATGGTACAAGTATTGAACTTTTTCCTGCTTTTGATGATAGAGGTAGACGGAAACAACGATTCCGAGAATATACAGCAGTGTCCACAAAAAGTTGGCTTGAACATTCATCAGAGCTTGAATCCTTCTTCACAAACAATTTTTCAAATCTTCCATCCTTTTCCCTAGCATTTTGAACTCGTGAGCACATCTGATAGTTTGTAAGTCATCATGCAGCGAAAATAGTTAGTACTTTATGTAAGAAAGATGAACATAGATGCCATGTCATAACTCAAACCCTCCTTTTTTTTTGGTCAAATTCAAACCCTACTTTTAAAACATATAAAAGGAAAAAACAGCACATTGATCATCGAAGAACTTGAATTATTTACAAAATAACTCTAAAATACAAAGGTATCTCAAGTCACAAAAAAACAACCTCATCAAATATCATATATAAATATGCTTAGACAGTCAGACTTACTTCAAAAACAAATGCTCCTGCATGAGAGTTATCCTTAAAAGCAGATTTTGGTATGCGAATAATTAAATGTCGAGAGAACTTTTCTGCAGGTAAGATTAATTTAAGATAATAAGCATTCAAATTGTAATTCTGAAACACAAGACTTGGTGCCACAGCAGTTCTTTACAGGTGTGAACATTATAAAACAAAATTTGGGGCAAAACCTAAGGTCTAATGTGAAGTGATGGTCAAAATGATGAAAAGAACCTTGCTAAAGCAGTTAATACCTACTAGAGTGACACAAAAAAGGTTTTAATCATTCTGGAAACAAATATAACATACCAATAAGAACATTACATGTGTCTTAGATCAAGAGCCTAGACTCAAGTGACACTAAGAGGAGACTCAATGAAGCAAAATTTGATTCCTACTCCATCCATTTCCCCATTTCCAACTACTGGCCTTGTGCCTCCCTCCTTCATAACCAAAAATGGAATATTATATGTTTCTTACATCATTATACATTAAAAGAGCTGCAGATTATTCATTGTTCTTCCTTTCATAATTACTACATTAAGCATAAAAGGGGGAATGTGTAACATCCTAATTTCCTAATCCTATGATTAGTTGTTAATCAAAAGTAAATTGGTAATGATGAAGTGATTAAGGTTTTGAGTGATAATGTGATGATTGGACTTGTTGGGATGTTAAATGGGCAAATACAAGTGAGAGGATTGCGTTTCGGGTTGAAACAAGTGCATGTGGTGAGAATTCTTTTCACTGTGTTAAGGCGCATAGCCAAAAAATAACCCCATAAATCGTGAAATTTAGGTGATAGCGCAAGAAATTTTGGAGTCGTGGAAGGCACTTCTAATCAGTAACTTGTCAGTTAAACTATATATAACCCTTACCTTCCATTCTACTCAAATTTCTCTAAATATGAGTCATAGAGAAATTGAATTAATGAAATTTAAGGGGTTTGATTCTTGTCCAATAGTAATAAAAAAGTTCTCGAGAGTTAAATTAGAGCTTTACGATTGATTTAAAGATGAACAATAGAACTTTGAACCCGTAAACTCAATTTGGCCCCAATTCGTTGAAATTTTAGGGTGAAAATCTTGTTTAGCTGAAATGAGACCAATTAAGGTGATGTAAAGTGATAATCGAATAATAATAGACCTAGAATGGATAAATAAAAAAGAATAGACAGCTAAGTGTAGCCATAAATAGTAATTAAATAGTTTTGGTCAATTTGGACCAAATGACTAGTGTGCCAATTGTGTCTAAATTAGCGTATCAAAGGAAGCTTATAACGAGCTATAGTGATAGTTAAAATCCATGGGTAACTTTTTTAGTGACAAAAAAATTGAGATAACTGAATAACTTCCTTTATTTGACTATTTATTATAACTGTGTGTCCGTATGCTATATAGTACATGAAATTAGTTTAAACTAAGCATGTTTTATGACCTGGTGTGTATGTTGCATGAAAATGAGTTTTGGTTAGATAAACAAGTAAAATTGTATAATTTTATATATGTAAGTATACCTGAGTAAAGTGGTGATTGAAAATCAAAGTATAGTTCAGAAAGCATGATCATAAGGGTGAGAGTTCACCCATGTGCAATGCGGTGATAAGGGCACATGGCATATTCTCCTTAACGCCCGACGGGTTGTGGTGTTGGAGAATTGTATCTTCTTAGTGCCTCTCAAGGTGCGGCATTGGAGATTATTTTTTTGGTACCTATTGAGGTATGGTGTTGGACATTTGGACTTCTTAGTATATGTGTGATATGAAGTTGGAATCAATGACACCGCATTGTGTGTATTAGGAAAAACCATAGTCCAACAGTAAAATAGAACACCTTTGGCCGGGTGATTCTACCATTAAAGATGAGCTCAAAGCCAATGAGAGTGTATATTAGTCTACGGCGAGTCTATGGTTTCAAGTTGGAGTGATTTGGAAGTTCAGTTGATAATGATCATGCTTGTGTTAATAAAATGGTGAAAAGCAATGTAAAGGGATAAAATGTGAAATATTGATGTGATTTAAGAGAAACTTATGATGTATGTTATGTTTTAACTATATAATATGCTACACTTTTCCATATTTGGTGATAGTAGTCAGTAGTGAGTTATTCTGTTATTGAGATTTTTATCTCACCCCTGTGATTACATTTTTACAGGACAGAGCAGTGATCAAGGTAAGGAAAAAGAGTCTAGACCAGCATAATGGTGCCGTGGCTATGAAAGCTCTGAGTTTGTGTAATGAACTGAATCTTTAATGCAAATTGTATATATAAGTTGCCATAAGGTTATATGCATATTTTGAGTAGTGAAATAGAGAAAATTGTGGAGATTGTTGTGAATGTGTGAAATCTTAACCTAAATGCGTACATATGTGGTGAAATGAGAATCAAGGGCTAAGGTTTAGTTTTATATGTGTTGTGAATGTTCAAGTAGTGAATATATGGTGGAATTATGGTGAGAAAGGCCAAATGGACCAAATTGTGAAAAAGTTGGGAAATATAAAAATTAGCCATCGAAGGGTCAAATTTGTGTGTGTGTGTGTGTGTGGTTAATTAAATGTGATAGGTCCATTTAGACTTGGTTTAAAGCCTTGTGTGGTCTAATGAGAAAATTGAACAGATTTGTAAAAGACAACTTTTTGCACCCGAGTGTCCATATTTTGATCATACCGTTATATCAGGTCCAAGACTATCTCATTAGTTAGCTTATGAGTTAAACTTCGTGTAGGCGCTTGAATCATTTCGATTGGACGTCATATGTGAAAACGGCACAAGCCGAAAGTTTGTCATTTCTGCTATCAAATGACAAGAGCAAATTCGAACTGACGAGCCGCGGCGTATGACATAGAAGGTTAGGCATGTGGCTCTATGCCACATGCCGCAGCACATGTATTGCACGCCACGACACATGGCCCCTAATCTGATTTGATTTTTTTTTTTTGTAATTTTTGATGCATGCCATTGGTGTTATGAATGCATCACTTACTTCCGCTGTGTAATACTCAAATGTGTTGTGATTTCAATAGTTTTACAAAACAAGTCTTGAGTCCAAGCTTTTCAAACAAAGTACTTGTTTATTGGTTGTTATTGCGTATGTGGTGATTTGGTTAATTTTCTATATCGAGCGGATATAAGAGGTTGCAAAATGAATGTAGAGGTGCAAGCAAAAAAGTTACAGCATAGATAAAACAAAGCAATTGAACTTGAGAAAAATCTATACCATCAGTTGAAGAGTCCAGTTCTACTATCCATTCTGGGTCTCCAGAGATGAAATATTTTTCATTTAAGGCCTCTAGAACCACTAAGATCAAGAGATCCACCATATCATCTCCATTCTTTCCTGGATTGACTCTCTTATTGAACTCCAAATCAAAATAAATATGGCATGGTAAACCCTGAGAGCAGAATATCATTTAGAGTGTATGAGATCCAAAGATGAAAATCTGCCTAGCTGACTCATAATAGTACTGTATCACTTGCTTAGTGAAATCAATGACCATGAAACACACAAGACTATTACCTCTTGAATCACTTCATAATGATGACGCAATTTGGAATCCATATTTTTGTACCTAAATGTACATCAACATTGTGAAAATGCAGGCACAGAACTTCCATTAACAATAGAAGCAATAATAAATTAATCAAATGGCAGTGGAAACTACACGAAGGTAACCTTCTCCAGAACTCTGTATATGTAGACACGAGGAACCTTCTTTGTCCACTAAAATGGTCTTGATAACTGAAGATATGAAGATGGTCTTGTCCTTTGGCAAACTTCATTGCTTCCTCCTGCCTTGGAAATGTAACCCAAACCTCCTCCCTGAACATGCGTAAACCATGAGTAAAGCTCACTACTCACATTATGAAAAACATGGTACAAAAAGAATTCTCACTGAAACAATATAAACAGTAGATTAGCATCCCACACCTTAAATCTGGTTTATTTTTCTCAATGAGATCAAGACGTATCTCATGTAACAAGCGCCAGTAATGAACTGGTTTTTTGGGAGGTACTCCGTGTGGAGTTCCATAAAATACAACTGGAGAGAACTGTTTCCCAAGACCAAAACCATTTGCTTTTGCTATAGCTGATTTAATCTGAAAAGATAATGCAAGGTAAATTAGTTGGAAACAAAAAGCACAATTTAATTGCTCCACTGCATCAAAAGCAATGAAGAGTATAGGCCTTTCTTGAAGCATCAAGTGGTTGGCAGCAATTACAAAACAACATTAGTACAGCACAAAAACAAGGGGGTTGTAACTAAGCAAGTGGTAATTACTTTCTGAATGGAAGACTGTATGTCTTTTGCTTGGCCAGATGGAGAAATGGCAGAAGTTGTGGGACTTTTCCACTCCTTTTCAACTGATTTGGGAGATAGAAGGCTAGAATGTGATGAGATCTTATGTGTTGAACCTCCTTGATCCAATCTGCTTTTAGTTCTCTTTCTTTCCCTCATAGCAGATTCTGTGAAAACAAAAGTTTTTACGTCATTCATGGCAAAAGCATATTAAAGTGGGAAGGGTGAGGCTATTCACCTAACAGAAACTTACATCAAAATAAACAGCTGCGTGTTCTAGTCATTAATTTGATGAACAATTACCCATCTATCACTTGATAAGGAAAAAAAACTTGTTTGCTACACTTTTCTCAATTTGCTGCCACATAAATCACTTTGTTTCCTTATGAATTCTTTGTTTTATTCCATTTCAAAACGAATTAGATTAAATCATGATACTCGATAAAAGATAAGTTAAATGTTCAAAGAGAGGTCAAATTTCATTTAGATGCGTGAAAAATATTGAGAGCGCAAGATGCAAAAAATCAACTGGTCTGGATTGGCACTGTACAGCATAGAGGTAAAATAGGAGTAAGCGAGAATATACAGAAAGGGAGATCAATGAGAACAACAAGAAACACAAGAACAAAATGGAGTTGAAATGTAAGTAGGTACCCCAAAAAAGAACATGTTTTTACTTTTTAGCATAACAAAATTGTGATACGTTAGTTGATAAGTGTAGTCGCTCTTTAGAACGAAGAAACCAAATTAGCTAGATTAAAACAAAAATTCAAAAGCAATTTACACAATAAAATAAAAGGACAAAGGAACGAAGATTTGATTTCAAATATTAAGGACCTAATCCTACATAATCAACGATTTGTGCGAAGTGGCTAGAAGCTATAAGTTTTAGAAAGAAGTGAAAGCTTACGAGGAGGGGATAAACCGCACTTGAAGCACGCGAACAAACGATCAACATCGTCCATAGCGCTTGAAGACATTTCTCCTTTTCCCTGCAATGCTATGTCTGCTTCCCTTGGAACAGAATGAGTATCATTTTTATATTCTTCAATCTGTGGCATGGGCGGGAATTTAAATTTTTCAGGAAAGCTAAAATACGACGGTGTCGGTCCTGACACAATTTAATATATTTAAATTTTTAAATTATTAGTCTAGTCTATTTTAATGAGAGAATAAAAAAATACACTCTCAAATTATAAGACACTTTTAAAGAAGTTTTTCCGTCTCAAAATATAAGACACTTGGATATATTAATATTTCATTAAATGCATTAATTTCAATATTACTCTTTCTTTTTTATAATTAATTTTTATTTTTTCTCTTTTTAATATATTAAATTATGAGTATTTTTATAAGTTTATATTTTTTTAAAAAAATAAAGTTATTAAGTATATTTAATAAGATTTATTAATATATAAATTTTTTTTAAAATTTCTTATAATTTAAACGGAGAGAGTATTATTGAAATATGAGAATGCTACATAAAGACCATGAAAATGTTATAATAGCCCATGTAGTTCACTGAATCAAAGAAAAAATAATTTATAAAATAAAACCGCAAGCTTATATCTAGGATGCCACGTGTTCTCATATATATATATATATATATATTTTGTTTCATCCAAAAATAACTAACCTTTTAAATTTAAAATGGACCCATAAAAGTTCTTTATTTTTATATGCAAAATTTGAAATTTAATATATTTTCAAACTTTTTTAATATTGTTTCCACATTTTTAGATTTCACAATCATCCATGGTCATGATAACTTCCCATTATATATATATATATATATATATTTCGCAATAGGTTTTGTACTTTTTAAATGAACATACTTAAATGGAATTAATTCAAATTTAAAAACGAAATTAATGTATTTAAATCAATTTTATTTTCATAATAAAAATCTGACATAAGTTTCTAAAGTTTTATTTATTTTACAAAATATGTAAATTTAAATTATAATTTTAAATATAATTTTTAAAATTACATTTACTTTACAAAATGCATAAATTTAAATAAAAAATTTAAAGCAACCACCCACAAGATGGAAAATGGTCGTGGGTCTTGGAATTATCTTCCATCTAATATAATTTTTCAATAACATATATACAATATAATCAAATCATAAATTATATTCAATTAATATTTTATTAAAAAAAGATATAATGGTTAACAAATTCATCAGTATAATAACTATTTTAATATTGAATTTAGCTCATTTAAATAAAATTTAAACTATAGTTATGTGATCTAAATCCCTAATAATTTTTACTTTAATTATTAAATAATAATAATATATTTTTAAAATTAGTCATGTAAAGTTTAAATGTTTAAATCTTTGATTGTTACAAAATTTAAAATTTAAAACTTATGTGTCAAATGCTACTACTCACCGTATGCCATATTAATATTTAAATAGATATTTTTTTAACCATCCAAATGCCATATGAATTTCTTTTTTTGACTCAGCCAGAATCAAGTAAGCTTTGTATTAGAAAATTGAAATAAAAAGAAAGTGCAATATTGATTCGTTTCTCCAGGAAGCTTCTAATCATTCTTATGGTATTATGAGAGGATTTTTTTTGTTGGCTCATCAAAGCCGTTTTAGCTTGAAAATTTTTTTTTTTTATTCTTCACCTCAAGACTTGAATGAGGAGACTAAGATACTCTTTACCATCAAGCCCAAAATTGAAATGGCAGGTTTTTAATTGGGAGAATGACAATTAAGGACCTGCTAAGAACATTAATCTTAATTACGGACCGTGAAATTTTGAAATCAAAGTTAAGGACCATGGTCCTTAATTGTGATAAAAAAATGTAATTTGTGATGTGGGATTTACTAACGCGACTTGGGAATTGACTAACCCAACTTGAGAAAATTACTAATGTATATTGTAAAAACATGAAACCCCACTTGGGAATGGAATGTTTAACAAAAAGCGCCACTTGGGAATTCACTAACTAGACTTGAAAAAATTTCTAACGTATATTGTGAGTGAAAAAATGAAACCCCACTTGAGAATCATTGATAAAAAGTGACTTATCTAAATTGGTGTTTTTTATTAAACAATCAATTCTCAAGTGAAGTTTCATGTTTTCACAATATACGTTAGAAATTTTTTCAAATCTAGTTAGTGAATTCTCAAGTGGCGCTTTTTGTTAAACATTCCATTTTCAAGTGGGGTTTCATGTTTTCACAATATACGTTACAAATTTTTTCAAGTCTAGTTAGTGAATTCCCAAGTGGCAATACTGAATTCCACCTCACAAATTACATTTTTTTAATCACAATTAAGGACCATAGTCCTTAACTAGGATTTCAAAATTTCACGGTCCGTAATTGGGATTAATGTTGGTAGCAAGTCCTTAATTGTCATTCTCCCTTTTTAATTTACTATCAACACGAATATTAGGATATATTAGAAACAAATGGAAATAAATATCAAAAAATAAAGAAACATATGGAAATTGGCTGGCCCAAAACAATTCAACCTTCTCTAGTTATAAATGCTAGTTATAACAAGAAGTTGAAAAGGGGGGACCCAAAATTACATCAGATTCTGATGCCCCCCGATATGCATTTGGAAGCTCAATTTCACCACAGGAATGACAAACTCTGCAGAGGATTCTCCCTCACCTTCACGATGCATCTTGTTGCTGTCGTAGCTTGCCACCGTCGAAGACATGCGACTTGACTGGAGAGATGACATTGACAAAGCAAAGACCCTCCTACACTATGATGAAGCAAAAGAGAAGCCATCCTCCCTTTTGTTCCATTTGCTTCTAGGTTGATTCTCAATATATGGCTAACAATCTAATTAGATCATATATTATATTTAATTAATATTTTATTTTAAAAAAAGATATAACGGTTAACAAATTTATAAAATATAATAATTGTTTAAATATTGAATTTAGCTCATTTAAATAAAATATGCTTAAACTACGATTATACCATCTAAATTTTACTTTAATTATTAAATAATATATACTTTTAAAATTAGTCATTTTTAAACGCATGCCATGTGACCCCCAATTGCCTCCCATACTTCCCCCTAATACAGTTATCCCCATCAACCCACGTTATCTCTCACAACCCACCTATTACAGTTATCTCCAATGAAGCCACAATGTGAGAGAGGTTATCATGAGTTTAGCTTTTTGCAGCTGGTATATTTCACCCAAATGGGCAATCTTATTTCTATGTTGGCCTTCTATTATTGCATGCAATACTCTAATGTCTCATATGGCTACCTTTCATGCTGTGTGAGATATTGATAGCACCCATAAACAATGGAAAATCAAAGTTTGAATAGTTTGATTATGGTTTGTGACTGTTGTTAAGATGCAAGATGATGATTCTACGATTGAGATGGTTTTCCAAGATGAATCGGTATATGCTTTATCAATTGTATTAATTTCTTTTGCATGTACTATCATATCTTCTAACACCATTGTTGTTTATGAATTGATAGGGTGATCATATAAAAGCTTATATCTGTCAGGGTATAGCTAAACATTACAAAAAGTGGCTAAAGGAGGGGAGAGTTTTTGTGATTACCTAATTTGGAGTCGGTATAAACGCTAGCTTATATCGGACAACACAACACACGTACAAGATTCTTTTTTCAATTTTCAACATCTATTAAAGCATTCCATGATACAGGGAATATATACCCATATAGTTTCCACTTTACAAAGTTTGTAGATATTTATCTCTTCTAATATCCTCCTCCTAAATATCTCATAATTAAAACCAAATCCCAAGTAATTAAAGAATGGGATTATAGTAATTATCAAAATACAAAGTTTTCAATGGTTAGCAAAATGGGGACCCTAAGTTTACAAAACTAAAATCCTTTTTAAGTCTTGCAACTAGACAAATCAGAGTTCATAAATATGCGGAAGCATGAGGTCATTGCATAAATGAGTGCATTTGTTTAGTAATTTAAAATAGGAGAATTTCTGGAAAATTTTAAGGCGTGTGCCGCAACTCGTTAAACATACACCGCGACGTGTTCACCTTTGTGACATGTGTCATAGCTCGTGGTACCATGCGCCATGGTGCAATTGCACAAATTTTGATAGTAAATTCTGTTGTCAATTTGACAGCATTGGGGCCAACTTTCGACGCACCCCTAATCTCCGTCTGACGTCCAAATGATGCGAACTAGGTGTCCGCAGAAAGCTCTTTCTGAGCTCTAACTAATGGCATTAGTCTCATACTCAAATTATTTCTAAACAAAAATTGGACACCCTTTTCAAAACTTACACTTTTACAATAATTTTTGCAAAATCAAGTGTCCTAACCAAATACCATAGGCCAATAGCCACCAACACCAATTTGACCGCATTCAAATCATTAAGACTAACTCATGCAATGCACCATATCACATGAAATACTCCCAGATCAAATTTTTATTACTCAACCCCTTAAACTCAAAAACATAAAAAGGGAGAGTTTACCATAATTTTTATCAAGTTCTCCAAATCATCTTATAATATGCTCTACTCTTACTTGCATTAGTATTTAGGCCCTATCACAATAACACATATTCATTAACTCACTCTTTAGAGCCCAAAATATACTTACAATTCACAATTCACATAATGCAAGTAAGGAACAAATGAGAATTCCTAATTGACAATTGAAATTGTCATACACATATAATTACTCAGAACAAAGAGGCCTACTACAAAAGGATCGTGGTCCTAAGCCTCTGGGTGTTTCCCTCTATCTACACCTCTTAAATTATTCCCTGTAATATTAAAGATAATGGGGTGAGTACAACTACTTAGTAACCAAGGTCCGACTAACCCATATTAATGCATATCAATTAGTTTAAATGCAAGTGACAGTTAATGTCAATACTTTAACCCATATAAAACATTTGAAAATAGACATTCACAATTCCACTCACATGATAGCATATAAAGAGAGTTGATAAAAATAAACAATGGAAGAAACAATGCTTTTTAGCACTTTTCATATAAAGAGAGTTGGTCATACAATTCATTGACAAATACATTAGAAGAAATTAAGACTCAACTCGTGATATCATCATTAGGGACACAATATAGATGACAGCTACCCTTACTCACTATATGAATGATCACACCTTCCTTATATCCTCTTTATTCCTTTGACATGAAACTGTAGGCTATAACTCAATAGGATAGTCTATATTCCATGATTTTCTTAGTCTAAACACTTGTGAGGAGATTACCTGATCAAGGCGCACCCAACTCACTTATAGAACACAGTTTTTCTCATTCCTCACACTATAGGGTGTCATACACTTTAGACTAACCTCCTCATTGAACTGGTGGATAGTTAGCTAGGTTTGAGTCCCTCGTTGAACTAGTGAGACATTCTCTCATTGAACAAGTGGGGCAATATAGATATAATCAATCTAGCAAACCATCTCATGGATGGGCCTTACCACGTGGATTTTATCATCTACCCCTCTTTTTAGGCGAACTCTCACCCCTCAAGATCATGCAATGCACATTCATGCCATAATTCATACATATACAATTCATAGAATTTCACATTATCAATTTTCATTGAACTTCATCATTACACAAATCATTGGACTTCTTAAACACATTCTCATGGAACTTCAAACCAAATAAGTCATTGAACTCCAATTTCACAATCATTGTATTCCACACTTTTAAAATCATTAAACTCTACTATTTCAAACATCATTGAACTTTTCATAAACAAAGATTCATGTTACTTCTCAATTCACAAAATCATTAAACTCCTAATAAATATAATACGAAAATCAATCGATATTGTTCTCAAAGAAATTTTACATTGCAAGGCATAAAACTCACAAATTTGATCTAGTGGATTTTCTAACAAATCAAATCACACTTTCATTTCTTTTTAATTTACACATTTCAATGATAAATCATAAATCCATAAACTAATAGGCACATAAAAGCATAAGATAGAATTCTCCCAATTACCTTAAACCTTTGAGAGGTCAAAGGTTTCACCCCTCAATTACTCACTTCCAAAGCTTCCAAGAAGCTTGAATGGTGTCAATGGTAGTCACTCTACAAGCATTTACCATGCAAAACATCAATATTCATATTTGAGCTATTTTTCACTAACACTTCATCATTTTTTAATATTCAAGATTTATTCTTAACTCATGTAAAAGTACTCATAATGCTTCTTAGCTTCCTTTAACTCTCATTGATAACATTGAGCTCTTAAATGGTTATTAATGCAATCACATTGTTCCCAACCACTATATTTATGAGAATTTTGAACATTTAATGTCCTCCAATCATCAATCATTATAAAACCATAAATACCAAATTTACTTAGCTCAATCTACTCCTATTAACTCTATTTAAGTCAATAGGTTTGGACCCATAGCTTCTATGGACTGAAAATCACTATTATCAATTAAACCCTAACTTCTACCATCAAGAAAATGGAAGAAGAGAGAGAGAGATTTAAGTAAAGAAGCTTACCTTTGGTGTTTATGAGCTCTAAATTACTCCTATAAGTTAGTTTCTTCAAGCCCTAACTCAGTTCCTTCATTCTCTTCATTTTTCTCTTCCTCTTCTCTGTTTCTTTCACATAGATACGAAACTGATATATCAAAATTTTGGTCATGCGCCACAGCGCATGTTGTCCTTTGCCACGGCACATGGCATAGAGGAGCTCGTTAGATTTCAAATCTACCTCTATGCGTCATGGTGGATTGACCACGCCGCGGCATGTGACATAGAGAGCAAATCTTGATTTTCCCCCTTTCCTTGCTTGGGTGGCCCGCCATCAATTCGGACCCATTTCTAGGGCTGAAATCACAACAATTACACCAAGTTAAGCCCCTCTGACCACACACCTCATTAATACACTTAATTAGTCTATTTGAGCTTAATTAACCTTATTTGAAATTGATGATGTTACATCTTGTGCATCAAAGGATGAATTTTTAGTTAGTTTAACATTTCGGCCCTTCTTTTAATTTTGTCATATGTTATCCTTTCTCATTAAAAGAAAGCATTTTAATATTGTTCTTTTCATTCTTTTCTTATTAGATTGATTGGAAAGCTAGCTGGTGTTGGAGAGATACAAGTTTCTATGATTAATGGAAACCTAAAATGCAAGATCAATATAGAGTTGGAAGATGATTTGTAAGTTAAGACCTCTTTCTTTTAATTTTAATATTTTTTTTCTGATTCTAATTAATTTTAACATATTTTTTTGCCTTTTCTCCAATTACATCAAGTTATTAATGTCTTTTTCTTGCACATTGTGGGGCAATTTTGCTAAGGACATTGTTAGCTACATGAGTACATCTCTAAAATTTCCCATTATTGTCATCATCCAATAGTGAAAGATCAAAACTTTTAGAAGTATATCTTTTTTAAGCACTATATATGTTTATTTATTGTTGACCATTTATGTATATAGATACACACACACACACACACATATATATAAAGCTCTTCATACATTGCTTATTTTTAACTACAAATCAAAAGAAAAATCTCAAACACTTTATTTTGCTCCAGCATGTTGGTTCACCCATCAATCCATGAGGCCGTTTCTTTCATAGAAAGGTATAATTTATATTTTATCTAACTTCAAGAATTAATATTTCATGATTATTGTTAAAAAATTATAGAACATTTACAAAACTTTGATTTATAGCATATAGAAAAAGAATCTAATAATATATAACAATTTATAAATATTGATTATATATATTTGACTCAAAAACATTATGATATATTAATATTAATATTGATTATATCCATTTGTCTAACAAGACAATCTTAAAAACAAGGATGACATTTTGAAATGTGAAGATAGAAGAAATGTAGATGACCTTCGAGATGGTCCTATTTTAAGTTGAATATCATTTATTAGTCTTCTAATTAGATAAAAATTGTTACAACATTATTTTATTTAAATTTGTGATTCTAAGATGTTGAAGTTGTAAAATTGACTATTATAGCCAGTGTGGACCTAGAACTTGGATGGTATTATATTGGATGCATTGTCACCTATGCTAAGAAAGCTCTTCTTGATGGAGACTCTTTTTTCTATGATAAATGCTAGAAAAAGATTTCTCATGTGATTCCTTAGTATATATGTAGCATATATTAGATTTTCATTTCATATATTAAAGTGAATGTATGTAATTCTAATTTAGCATTACTTTGCCGATGTTTTTTCAAAATACCGTTTACCTTGTCATGTCTTTGATTCTTATGGGTTAGCTGATTTAGTGATATTTGATTGTGAAGTTTTGAATTTTTGAAAATATCAGCTAAAGATCTTGCAGATAAAGTTGAAAATGTGAGTCATGTTATTGTGCTTTGAACCTTCTCTTTGATGTAGTTATATTTCTTCTTTGAGCTATGTGTTCAATTATAATATATTACTCATATTACCTTTTCTTATAAGGTTACTCATGAGAGTTGCCATGTTGAAATGTTTGAGAAATTTATTAGCAAGAAGTTCCAATTTAATCTCCACATACTAGAGGACTTTCTCAAAGGATAAGCTTGTGGATGTGTGGCAATTGGGATGACTGATAATGAGGATATCATTAAATTATATCTTCAAAAATTGGGAAAGCTAGGATACAAGCTAGGATACCCTACTAAAGATGTGGCTTTTAAAGAGGAGTTAGTCTTTTTTAATACATGCAAATTCTTGTGTTCTATGTTATGTTCACTTTGATTCAATTTTATTGATATTATGCTGTAACATTTTATTCCCAGGAGCTGGAGTCATCTCTGAAAGATTTTGAATGTGGAACTTCATCAAGTCTCACTCCTATTGATGTGATCAAAGTTGGATCTTCAAATCAAGTAGAGAAAGAGGAGCCGACACCTAAAGCTAAGAGATTTCCTCTGAAGAAGAAAATCAAGGTGGAGCATGATGATTGAGGATGGACAATAGTTCTTTATGTTGAATTTTATTTTATTTTTTGTTTAGCATTTAGACTTATAATGTTATCTACTTTATGTAATTATGTTGTTACTGTCTAACCTTAACTTGAAGTTTTTAATTATCCACTTCCACAAATCTTGACAGTACGCATTACTTACTTCCCTTTTCAAAACTTCTCACTTTGTCCATTCATTTTTCATGAAAACTCAAGTGTATGGTGTCCCCTCTTTTTGATTTTGAATATATTTCTGATTTTACATGGAAAAATGAAGTTATTTTAGCCATGTATTTCCTCATTTGAAGTCTCTTATATATATTTTCTTTTTCTTATCACGTTACTTGTTTCTATTTAACTTTCATAATTCGATAAAATCATCTAATTGGTACTAATCACCTCTAATATACTAGCTGCACATTTGATGCTAATCACCTCTAATATAATATGGATCATTCAGATTGAATTTGGATGATTTAAATTTAAAGTTGTTATTTTTATTAAAATAATTTTTTTAAAAAAATTATAAATCCATTTATCATGAATCTGGAAAGTATATAATGTAGATTTACTCTAGATTGTTTAAGTCACTCATATTATCTTCCTTAGCTATCTCTTAATTCTCTCTCCCATTATCTACATTTTCATAAATACCATCCACTACTTTAATAATCTTATCATTTTCCTCATTTATCTAAGCTTTTTCCTTCATTATCTTCATTATCCTAACTTTTGTAACAACTCTTCTCATTATACGATTTCAAATTTCAACTTCCTTAGTTCTATTGTTAACTTTCCTAATTTCTCAATAAGCAAACTAAAGCAAAATTTTGAAGGTTTGTTCAATCATAAATACATATATTTATAATTGTTGTCAAGGCACCTAAGAACCACTAATGAGATTAATAATATTAAAACCCTTGACAAAATTAATCTCAAAATTCTTAATTTTTTAAGTCAAAAATTATTTTTTTGAAAAACAAAAGGAAAGGATTAAAAAAAAACAGCTAAAACAAAAAATAAAATTATTTTTTTAACTTAGTACAATTATTTTTCTCATCTGAATAACTACCCTTTATTTATCATTTTTAATTTTATGTGAATCATTTCATAATCTCTCCATAACTTTATAAATTACCAGAATATGCATGTATTAACATTTACAAAATGTATTTAATTATTGAATTTGCTTTTTTTCCACGACCATTTTATTTATTAAATTGTTGTTATAGACATTCAAATACATGTATGTGATTGAGTATAAAATTCTGCATTCCTATTGTGACTAAAGAAGATTCTATTTGCAATATAAAGCAAGGGAGTCATCTTACTGAGCTTCTAATTAATACATCTTTGATTATATGGAATGAAGCTCCAATGGCAAACAAAACATTGTTTTGAAGCTTTAGACAGGTCCTTAAGGGATATTGAAGACACATGACTTAAGTACTCCCTTAAAGGCCTTCAGAGGTAAAACAATTGTTCTTGGTGGAGATTTTAGACAAATTTTTCCTGTTACTTCAAAAGATAGTCGTGAAGATATAGTATTTACAACCATCAACTCTTCATACTTGTGGAAAAACTGTAAGATATTTACTCTTACAAAAAATATGAGGTTGTTGACAAATTCGTCTCTTGAAAAATTAGATAGTGTAGAAGAATTCTCAAAGTGGATTATCTCAATTGGTGATGGTAATACAAGTGGTAATAATGATGGACATGAAGATATAATAATACCTGAAGATTTATTATTGCATCCTACTAAAGATCCTTTAAAATACATTATTGAATCAACATTTCCTAATCTTTTAGACAATTTACATAATGTAACATATCAAAGATTATGCCATTTTAGCTCCTACATTATCCATAGTTCATGATGTGAATGATTATATGTTATCTATGCTACCGGGAGATGAAGTTACTTACTTAAGTGCAAATTCAATTTCTAATCGAGATAGCACAACAAATTCAATCGAAGGCACCTATTCTGCATTCATTGAATGAATTTGCATTCAATTACCATGTTTGGACTTTAAAATCATGAGATCAAATTAAGGTTTTGGGGTGCCTATTATGCTTATGAGAAACATTGATAATTCAATTGGTCTTTGTAATGCCTATGACACGATTGATTGTGATAAAACTTGTGAAGCAAGTGATAGAAGTTGAAATTGAGATAGGGCAACATAGGGGGCTTAAAGTCTTAATTCCTCGAGTCACCATTACTCTATTAGACACAAGTTTGCCATTTACTTTATGTCAAAGACAATTGCCAATAATATTATCTTTTGCAATGACTACTAACAAAAGTCAAGGACAAAGTCTTAGTAGCGTTGGATTATACTAGCCATGTCCTATTTTCACTCATGGACAACTTTACGTGGCTATCTCACATTTTTGAAGCAAGGAAGGGTTGAAGATCTTGATTTTAAATGAAGAAGGTCATCCTACAAACAAGACTTTAAATGTTGTTTACAAAGAAGTTTTCAATGATGTTCAATAATTTCTTTGAAATTCTCATGACAATTTCAACCATGAATACGTTATATGCATTGATTGTCTCTTTGATATTTACATATGAATTTCTTATTCATAACAATATTTGACTTCTAATTTGCAATATTAAAAAGGACTTAGAAGTCATTTCAAATTTTTATCATTGATACAATATATAATACATGATAATGATGTTGATATAAATAGTTATCGTTGATAGATTCATAGCAAATCAAAATAAATGCATTTAGAATAATAATTCAATCACTCCAAAGTAAGAAGAAATGACATTATTTTTATACAAAAAATGCATGTTCTTTTACTTATGTATCATGCAATAACTTATAAAATTCACATTGATCTACAAGCTAATTATTCAATATAGCATTACTGCTAATCATGCTCAATAGTTTCACACCCCGTGCATTGCACGGGTTACACAATAGTGAAATGTAATATTAGAAAATGGAATGTAATGTAGTGTAGTGATGATTGCATATATTTATTTGATATGCTATAAGATGAATATATTTTTATAAGAAAAAATACCAAAAGATTATCAAATGACCTTTTCATCCCTAATAAAAAAACAAAGGGAAAATCACTCTGAGGTCCCATGAAAGCATTTAAAATAAGCTAAAGTCCCATGAAATTATCAAATAGCTGCCAGATCCCTAAGGATTTAAGGGTGAATAAGTGTGAAAATAAAATTACTGATTTGCCCTCTAGCATTAAAAAGGAAATTTTGCTTGCGCGTACACGTCTCACAAAATCCATGATCAGCGATACTGAAGATTGCTACATATCCATGATTGTTGATCACGGTAGGGTAATTTTCACTTCCTCATATCCATGATTACTGCCATTATCTTCATCTAAGCGAGTTGGGTGTGTTTCATTCGAGATTGCATGATTTTATCAACAGAAAACAATATAGTGATTGTTGAACGGGCAAACAATTTCTTATGCGTTAATGATTTCATTATTGTTTAAGGGTAGGATAATGCTTATTGGGCATACCTATGATCATTCAGTTTGCATAGCTAATAGGTATGGAATAATCTAGTGCAACATTGATATGTTAAAAAATATCTAATATGAATAAGACTACATGCTATCAATAATGCATTCTTGTGTTGTCAATATGCTATGGATAGTTATTGATATACTATATTATGCAGGCTAACCTGTAAGAATGCAAGTACTATTGGAAAACATGTATTATGTTATGTTTTTTTTTCCATATAGGCGGACATTTTATATATTATTTCTAAGCATCTGATGCAAACTTGTTTTGTTGAAAAATCTATGTTATGAAACAACACTGCATGTTGTCAATAGTGGATGAATGTGTTGTCATTGTCCTGTGTGTAGTTGCCAATACACTATGTGTGGTGTAGGTTATAAAGTCTTGACTCAATTTGGGCTTTACCATTCCACATCACACAATCAATAAATCAAAATTAAAGCAATAGCCCTTTATTTGTTTTCAAATCACGGGATCCTGACTTCTTAAAACATATATTCAAATAAGAGGGCTAACGGAAGCATAAATATTATCAAATGACTTAAAAAGCCACAACTTTTTAACCTTAAAAAAAGGCCATGTGCTACGACGTGCAATATATGCACTGTGGCATGTGGTGCAGAACCACACACCTGACTCCTCTATGTCATGCGCCGTGGCGTGAGACACCATGTGTTGCAATGTGTTTGTCCAAAATTTTTACTATCATTTATCAGCAAAAATGATGAACTTCTGGCGTACACTGTTTCCATATCTGACATCCAATTGGAGTGATTCAAGCTCTTACACGAAGCTTACCATGTATATTAGCCAATGGAATAAGTTTAGACTCAATCTAACAGTTCGATCTTTAAAAAAAAATACACCTTAAGTGGTCAATTCTCATTTCTTATCCCATTAGACCACTCCAGACCTTGAACGAAATTCAAAATGACTATATACACCTGATTAACATCACATATCACATATATCACATCAATAGCCCATTTTAGCCTTTCAAAGCCATATTACACAATTGTGGTCTTATATGAGGAATACATATATACAGCACATATGCACATATACAACTAGACTTGTTCTACTTTTAACCCTCTTACTCTTACATATAAGGTTCTGCCTTACCATATGGTCGAGAATAACAAATGTACTCGACTCTTTCAAATGGGGTTCGTCCTCACTATTTGTGTCAAATTCTCACATAATAATACAAGTTACATTCAATTTACATAAACACATATACACAAGTGGAACAAGCTACAACGCGACATATACTTACTTGTTTTGCATTTAGGCCTACCCACGTACCCTCCACTGGGGCACCCTCGACATAATGCAACACCATACATACATACATACATACATACATACATATATATATATATATAAGCAAGTTTCACAATACAATCCACTTTCTCATATTAACCTAAACCTTCTTGGAGCCACCAATGACTAGAAAGCCTCCGGATAGGCCAAAGAATAAAAGAAGAGAATATTTATTCTAAAACAAAAGGGTTTATCATTATGGAAGATGATATGAGGTTGGTCATACCTCCAGGACTTACAAGAATCCTAATCCATGCTAGAAAATAGTGTATTTTTTATTTATGTTCCTAGAATTTATTTTTAGATGCATCTACAACTTGGTTTATAAATGTCCATTTTTAAAGGGAATTATTGCACCTAACATATTAGCACTTGTCAATGGTGAATGCATAGCTTGTCAATAAAGTGATAACTTGTAGTCAATGGCCAATGGCAACTTGTCAACAAGTTCTTGTAGCTCATCCATTTTTAAAGGAAATTATTGCACCTAACATATTAGCATTTATTAATGGTGAATGCATAGCTTGTCAATAAAGTGATAACTTATAGTCAATGGCTAATGGCAAGTTATCAATAAGTTCTTGTAACTTATCCATTTTTAAAGGGAATTATTAGCACTTATCAACATTTAATTAATAAAACAAACTATTTGCCACGTTTACAAACTTGTCATCAACATTAATAACAATACTGTCTAAGTTAACTACACAAAATGGGCTAACTATATAAAAGGACTTAATTATCAATAAAGTTATATCCTAAAGTTCTATCAATAAACTTCTATTTCCTCTTCTTCCTTTATTGGGATCCTTCTAACAAGGACATGGCTTTGCACTCCTTTACATTGTTATGATGACTTAATAGCTACCACAAGAATTCTACCTTCTTCCTATATAAGTCATCTTGCACCACAAGTCAATCTTATAAGGTACAACAATAATATGAAGTGCATGAAAGAGTGAAAAGGTAAAATAAAGAATGCATGCCTAGGAGTATTTTGGCATTGCATACTCATTCTTGTCTGCAATGTTATCCTATGATTGTAACTATGTCGTGACATACACTCCACAAGTATGGCTACAAACAAAATTAAAAACAAAATTTAGAATTTAGTTTCCATATGTAAATATAAGCTTAATATGATATATAAATAGACAACAAACTCACATATCAATTTGCACATGAACTTTAAAGAAAGGTTGTTGGCGACGAACTTTGGGACAATAGGTTGAGCTTCCGGTGGGTTAGTGGGAATCACTGTCATAGTTGAGTTATTGACTAAGGAAGTAGGACACACAAGATAGAGGGATACAATTGAGAGAAGGGTGGTCGGCGATGAACTTTGGGAGAGGCAAGAAAGAGGAATAGAGAATCATTCATTGTGGGTTTGAGCTTTCAGTGGGTTAGTGGGAAACATTGTGATTTTCAAGTATTTCAAATGCAAGGTAAATAGGTAATTTCATTTTCACATTTATTTATGTAACATCCCGAAATTTTAAGACTCGGATTTATAAAAATAAAATAAAATAAAATATCTATAATTAAATTAAAATTTAGAATAATTTGATAGAGGTCCAGAGTTTGAATTTTTCTAAGCAAAAGTTTAGTTTTATTTGATTTTTTTAACTATGGGAAAAATTACCAAAGTTGACCCGGGCTTTTGTGCAATAATAAAAAATGTTGGGTCATTTCTTGTAATTTTCCCCAAACTTTTGGATCAGCTTTTATAAGGGAAAAGAGATGCAGAAACACAGAAAAAAAGGAAAGAACAAAACGCAGAGAGAGAGAGAGAGAGAGAGAAGAAGAAAGGAGAAAGAGAGGGAGTTAGGCTCGGATCTAGGAGTCTTTGCGACCGTTGCGAGCTCGGCTACACGATAGGTAAACTCCCTACTTCAATCCTTTTCTCTTTCTCTTGATTTTCTTCAATTTTTGGAAGAGGAGATTTTTGGATTTTGATCCCAAAGGCTTTATTCTTGTAAGCTTTTGTTTCTTTGGATCCTAGGGAGCATGTTTTGAGTTTCTATATAGTGATCTAATGTTTTGAGTGGATAATTGGATGAAAAGAGGTGTTTTGGGCACAAAATAAACCTTGCAAAATTGGGTTTTTGCTCTTCAATGGTTTAAGCTTATTGATTTAGTTATAATTTTGCTATTTGAGCCCAATAAGATTTAAATTAAGGTTTAGTTTTCATTATAAGGGCTAATGGTGAAAGTTGGTGACACTAAGTAAAGGTTTTTAATTGATAAAAAATTATATAAATTGAAAATTTGCCTAGTGATGGCTAATAAATGGTTTTGGTGGTTAAGTGATACTATGTGAATGGTTGGTTTAATATATGGACCATTAGGGTGGATTATGACTCATAGACCCAAGTTGTGTGGTATGAGTTATAGTCTTCATTAATGCTATTTGTCATGATAAGTGATGTGGATCACTTATATGTTGTAGAAAATTGTTGGTGGAACTTATTGAGAAGTAAGGAATAAGCCGAGCCCTATTTTGTACAAGGGGAACCCTTTTGGTACCAAAGGGTTGAGGTAACAGGGAAATTTATATTTCTTATTACTTTGTTTTAGCTATTTTTGAATAAATATTACTAGTTATCATGCATTACATGTTTTAAAAGATTAAATGTGCTTTATAAGGGGTTATGGGGTACTACTTTGATTATAGTGCAAATATGTTTTCTAATTGTTTAATAACAATGTTTTTATGGAAATGAGATTTATAAATATTATACTACTTTAGAGTGTTGAATGGTCAATACTCAGGAAAGGTAGACAAGAGTAAAAGGCATGATCTCGGTGGGAGTTCACCAATGAGAAGATGTGGATTTTTGATATTCTATGGCACACTGTCAGTACTCAGTGTTGTCTTACGTATTGTGGGCTCAGTGCACTAAAGTGGTTAGTGTATTGAGTGTTCGACACCTCTCAGTGGGGGAGGGAATCCAACATATGAAGTGTGAGGTTGAGTGCCTAGGCCAAGGTAGCCCTCACATGGAAAGTAAGTTGGGCTGACTCTGGGAAGGAGTTAGCTTCAACTGCTTAGGATTCACGTCGAAGGGGCATAGGAGGTTCGGTGGATTAGATCATGCCTTAGATTATGTCTTATGCCTGTGGAGGTACAAGTAGGTATAAGGTTTACCTGCGAGTTAAAGAGTACCAGGGGGCATTCTGTTGGTCATGAAAGGCCATACCGGCCTAGGTCATGCATTCATGCATTTTAAATGGCTAAATTATATACTATGTTGAATTTATTATTCATTTATTTGATTATGGCTTACTTTGTAATAATCAATGTAGGTTTCATTGTTACTGAGACTGTGGTTGTCTCACCCCTTTCTTTTCAATATTCTAGGTCCAGGCGAAGGATCCAGTGGTGGACGGGGAAAGGAGCAAAGCTAGGGGTTTGCTTGTGATTTGTAAAGAACTGCAACCCCTTTCTTTTGAGCAAATATATTGTAATGTATTTAAGATTAAGGTGCCAGTAGGATATGATTATGTGTGTGTGTGTGAATATGTGTGGATTGTGTGCTTGTGTATGAATTTTTGTCTGTTTGCAGACTTGTGACTAGGAAACTTGGTTATGGTGTGTGGTTTTGATGGATTTACTTAGTAGACCAAGTTTTTATTATAAGCAGATATTTATTTTGATATATATGTGATTTTATAAGCAAATGCAAAGTGGTTGCATTGCAAATGATGTGCTATGGGCAAACATACACCTTAGATAGAGAGAGTGGGTGTGTGGGCCCCATAAGGAGCTCTGAGCCAAGTGAAAATGTTTAGCATATGTATTTATATAAATACATGGTATTTGGATTGATTTGTGACCACTCTTGTATGATTTGTGCATTTTGGGGGTTTAGGGTCCATTTTAGGAAATGGCACCCGGGTGGTCAAATTTTGATATATGGGGTTTTTCCATCATTTGAATGTTCTATCAGGTGTTTTTAGTCTTATTTGACGTGTCCAAATTGTTCCCACAGGTTTGTAACCATTAGGATGAGATTTGGACAATTTTGAAAATGGTTTTTACCAAAAAGCTGCACTTTTGCATCCGGGTGTCCAAATCTTAATCCGACCGTTGGATTTCTCTAAAATTTGGATCTCAAGTAAAACCTTTTATAAGATTTGTGTGGGCTTTGGAATCACGTCGATCGGATATCGAACAAAGAAACAATGCACTCCAGAATTTGGTCTGGAAGTGCTGTCATGACAGCATTAAATTGCTGTCATGACAGCTACAGTGTTGATTTTGTAATCTGCACAAAATTCAATCCGTCCGTTGGATCTTTTCAAAATTTAGTATTCTAATAGTATTCTTTAAAAGTGACATGTGGGCTTTGGAATCACTCCGATCGGAGGTCAGATGATGAAATGGTGCACTCCGGAAGTTGGTCCGGAAGTGCTGTCATGACAGCTTTTTAGCTGTCATGATAGCAAAAATAATCAAATTTTTAACATGTCTAATTTTAAATCCGACCGTTGGATCTTTTTGAAATTTGGTATACTTATAGTACCCTTTGAATGTGACGTGTGAGTTTTAAAATTACTTTGATCGGAGGTCGAATGACGAAATGGTACTTTCTGGAAGTTGGCCCAGGAGGGCTATCTAATGCTGTCATGACAGCATCTTTTTATTTCATTTTCGTCTAGCTTGCTTCCGCGTGCTATAGGTAGAACCTATAAATTTTTTTTAAAAGGTTTTAAATATTTACTTTGCAATTGTGTATTTGCTTAGTGATTTAAATGGTTTGTTTCCTAAGTTAGTTTTAGGATTAATTCCTTAACCACACTTAGTTTATTTGAATTGTGTGATTTTTGGATAACACTCGAGGAAAGTGTTACAATTTACCTTTAAGTCCTTAGGGATCTAGCATCTATTTGATGATTACATTAGACTTTAGCATATTTTAAATGCTTTCATGGGATTGTAGAGTGATTTTCCAAAAAACAAACTCATCTTCCTTCTCTTCCAATGATGACTTTCTAGCAAGATCACCCTCTCCTATCAAAACCTTATGCTATCGCAGAGTAAACACAAACATCATTAAACCCATAATCTGGAAAATTAAGTAAAAAATAATGAGAAATGGAGGAAGATTTAAATGTAAAGATAATATATAAGAATGTTGATGTGTGAGGATGGCAATGTGACTTCAAAGTGTAATGGTGAGGTAGGCTTCAAACTCATATTGGTTTCATTCTCATCTCCTCGTCGAAATCCACAGGCTTTACCATTGTTCTCTTTCTTAGACAAGTGCCTTGTTCATTTTGTTCCAGCTTCATCTTCATAGTTCAACTCCATTCTAGTTTGCTCTCTCCCTTCCTCATTGGTAGTGGAACAAGCATGAAGTCGGCTTCATGGAAGGGTGGAAGAGTACTAGCTAGGAGACACTAAGGAGGGCTTTAAAGGAGGGTGTTGGAAGGGTGAATGAAGCAATAGAAAGAGAAGCACGAAATGGGAGGGGTATTTTAGGATAAAGGTTCTTATAATGGGGATTACATAGGTTTATTGATGTAATCCTTATTACTACATATAATGTAATTTCCTTTACCAAATGTAATCTCCTTTACCTTGGACCAACCAAACAACCAAAATGATAGAATGCATTAGGATTTCATGTAATCCCCTTACATGGAATCCAACCAAATAGGCCATAAGTTTAATCTTTAATTTGTAATTTTTATGACTTGTTGTCATTTTCTTTGTCAAAGTGTCTTAAACAAGCCCATTCAATGCATCATTAATTTTTTTAGCTCTTTATAACATCCTAAATTTTCAATCCCAAGAACTAGTTACTAATTAAGGGTAAATTAGTAATCAGTAGATTGATTGTGGTTTGGATGTTGAGTTGATGTTTTATGTTGTTTGGGTGTTGTATTGATAGGATTAAAGGGTAGAAAGACAATCTGGGGCATAACGCATGAGCATAAGTGAGAGTTTTCTCACTGTGCCACATGCCATGACGAAAGTTGTGTAATGTCCACCTTGATATTACTAAAATTCACCACACAATCACAACGAACAATCATAATTAGGAGCAAAGATTGTTTAGAAATAATAATCCTTTAGAAATAATTTTGAAAAATTTAGGATCCTATAAAAACCCTTCAAATGTGTAGTTTGAGCTTAAACTTAATGATTTATAAAGGTATTGGAAGCATAGAAAGTTTTAGGAAGCAAAACACTTCAAAATAGGTCCAAAAATGTCATTTTTGAGTATTTTAGTCCATACGCCACAGCTTGTGGTTCATGTGCCATGCATGTGGCATAGAAAGGCAAGTTTTCTTACTGTACTATATGCTGTGGCTTACATGAAATGCGTCGCGATGCACATGTCAATGATAGCAATGCTATCATGATAGCTTTTCTAGACGAACTTCGAACGCATGCCATTTTCGCATTTGATGTCTGATTAGAGTGATTCAAACGCTCACATGAAGCTTATTCAATAAGATAACTAATGGTATAAGCTTCATTACAATCTGATACCGTATGTGAATTTTAGACACTCGGATGTAAAAGTTAGTTTTTAAAGCGATTTTCAACCATTCAAGTACCCAAAACTTATAACTTATACCATTAATCCATTGTGAGGCTTGAACCAAGTAAAATAAGCACAACATATAAAATCACCCCAAGTTACATGCATGATCCCTAACAATCCGATCCTCTAATACTCCTGACTAAATTGGTAGGCTATTTCACATAACCAAACCACATATATGGTCCCCAAGCTCACCATCCATGGTAGGACCACCCGACCAAGGTGTCTTAAACCACTTCTGGACTATTGGTTTCCCCTATTACAAGTAATTGGGGTGTCGTTACTCCAACACCACATCCTATGGATGCTAAGGAGCATAATCTCCAACTCTGCACCCTTTTGGGTACTAAGGAGAGTAAGTCTCCAACACCGTACCCATTTTCGAGCACTAAGGAGAGTAAGTACTGCACCTGGTGTCCTGAGGTGTTAGCTTTGCCATATGGACTTAATCTTCACTAACTCTACTAGGATGACCTCCCACCCTCTAACATGCCATATTTCATTATATATCTTCACTTGACCATACATAAAATACTTTCTAAACTAATACAATGAATATTACTACTTACTTCAAAAACTTGACATTTTACAAATCAATACTCCACTTATTTTCTAAAATAGTTAACTTTTACAAAATTCATACATATATACATAACAAATCATGCAAGAACAACTTGGGAATAACTTATACAAGGTAATAAATAATGTGAATTATCTAGTTACCTTAACCCTTTTGTTACTAAAAGGGTTACCCATGGTACTAAATCTCTTCTTGTGTCAAAATAAGTCTTCTCACACTACAATCTACATTAATAAGTACTATATGTTAATTGAAAATTAATATAAGCACTATTAACTACTAATAACCTCTCAATTCTCCCACTTCTCACTCATATTCTCAACAAAGAGGCTTGTTAAGATTACAATTTGTTCACACAATCCCTTTAACCTTCCTTCTAACTCTATCACAACATAATACTTAATATCTCAACTGATCACACTTCAAAACCCCATGATCAATTTAGGGCTTAATCCAAATTTCACTAAACAACAAAGTAGCTTCATATTACCACATATCCAAGATTAATAAACTTAAATCAAACCTTTAGAGTTAATAGAAACCTTCAAAACATAGACTCATGGCTTAATCCAATCAGAACAAATTATCACTCTTCCAAATCCCATGGAAAATAAGATGAAAAGGTAGAGAAGAAAGGTAGGAAACTTACTCAAGAGTTTGAAGGCTTAATTTATCTTCAAAATTTTGCCAAAATGATGCCTTAGTAGTGCCCAAAACTTAGCCCTTCGTATTCTAGGTTTTCCACCACAAAAACTGTCATTTTTTGATCATTTTCAAAATTTTAAGTTGCTTGCTGTGCCGTGTACCGTAGTGCACACCACACAAGCCATGGCTCACGACGCAGTAAGCAACAAGTTGATTTTGCTCCCCTCGATGCCTCCTGACTTGATCCAACTTCCATCCTAACTAAATTTAGAGCCAAATATGACTCAAAAATTCAATTAGCAACCCAAAAACATATTTAAATTAATTAATCATATTTTTAACTAATTTATCTATTAATTAGTCAATTTTTCCAGATTTAAAGTTTTTGGATGTTGCAAGTTGCGTGAATTTTTACTTAAAGACTAAGTCAGATCGTGAAATCAGAAAGAGAAGGAGGGAGAGATGTGCATGAGAGGTAAGGAAGCTTTGGATCTACTAGAGCAAGCCATATCTAGAGGTTTAGAGCTTGCTTCGATTAGTAACTTGTCAGGTAAGTAGCACATAGCCTTATACTTCAATTCTATCCTTTTTTATTGAATTTCATCAGTTGAGGAATCAAATCATGAAGTTCTATGGTGTTGTAATCTAAAAGAAAGTTTTAAACAGGCTATCAAATACGGAACTAAGGTTTTATGACTAGTATGGAGTTGAATGGTTGAGCTTTGAGGATCTAGGCTCAAAATAGCTAAAAGTTAGGTTAAATGGCAAAATTTTAGTTGAATAATATGTTGAGTAGCTATTATGGTTGTTTGAGTAGCCTATAAGGTTAATGACTATAAATAATGGATAGGTAAATTCAAAGAGTTCAATTGAACTATTTTATATATTAAAGAATTCAGTTTAGCTGAATCAATGCTTGTGAAAAGTGTTGAGAATTGACTAAGGGATACCGTGTTATGTAGATTGAGCACCTATGAAGTTGCTCGTGAGAATCTGTGCCCCTAGGAGCTTAGTGTTTAAAGGTAACTAGAGTAACCCTTTTACTTGTTTGTTTATGAAATTGTTTGCAAGTATTTTGATATAACTACATGCATTGTGTTATGAACTGATAGAGTAGTAGCATTATGAAAGTACATACATGCGAGTGTGTGAGTATTGATTGAAATGAATTTGAAGTAGCATGTGTATTGACATGCATCGTATCTACGAGATATACCTTGGATTATCGTAAGGGGATGTGACCCTATTGTGAGGAGGTTTAGGAAGTCTTGACTATCCAGAGCATAGAGCTTGACTCCATTAGGAAGGACCTAGGAGAAGAATCCTGATGATCCAGAGCGTAAAGCTTGACTCCACCATGACGGACCTAGGATATTGAATGATCCACGAGGTTACCCTAGACTAAGGTAGGGGTCGTAGTCCTACTTTATATAAGGTTAGGAAGTCTTGATAAATTAGAGTATAGAGTTTAACTCCATCATGACAGACCTGGGAGACCACCCATATGCAAAGAGGATTACTTGGTTTGAGCAGTGGTATGGTGGGTCTTGTTTCTAGTGACTGGAAGTTCTAATCTGAGTGTAGGATTTCTTTACCAGGGGAACCAAGAATGCATTGCATAAGCATAATGAGATTGATGAGAATGACTTCCTGTATTATATGCATATGATATTGCTTTTATTGATACACATGCTACTTTATCACTTGTTTATGATTTTGCTTACTAACTAGTAATTGGGGTTACTTCTGAGTTACTGGGATGTATATCTCACTTCATTACTTTTGAACATAGGTGAAGAGAGTGCAAGAAGGCCGAGAAAAGAAGCGAGAAAAGAGTAGCCTCACTTGTTAGTGGCATGACTACCATTTGAATGAAATGAATGTATAAAGTTGTTTATAGAGTTAAGTTGTCAATTAAGATGCATAGATGTACGTGAATATGAGAAAGTAAATTATGTTGTGAATCTTGCTTATATATATATATATGATATTACATTATGCTGAGGGTGTCCTAGTGGAGGGTACATGGATAGGCCTAAATGCGAAACAAGCAAGTATATGTTATGTTGTAACTTGTTCCACTTGTGTATTTCTGTGATGATTATGTGTTGATTGTGAATTGTGTTTCTATGCGAATACTTGACACAAATGGTGAGAATTTGACACATATGGTGAGGTAGAGCCCCGTTTAGAAAAGTTGAGTACATTTGTAATTCTCAACCATATGGTGAGGCCTATATGTAAGAGTCGAAGGGTTGAAAGTGGAACAAGTCTAGTTGTATATGTGAATATGTATTGTATATGTGTATTCCTCATATAAGACCACAATTGTGTAATATGGCTTTGAGAGGCCAAAATGGGCTATTGATGTGATATATGTGATTTGTAGTGTCAATTAGGTGTTTGTGGTCCTTTTGGACTTAGTTCAAGGCCCAAAGTGGTCTAATGGGACAAGGAATTAGAATTGAGCACTTATGGTGTAAGTTTTTAAAAGAAAAAGTGACTTTTTACACTCAGGTATCTAATTTTAGGTCAGACTGTCAAATGAAATCCAAACTTATTCCATTAGCTAGTATATATGGTAAGCTTCATTTAGGCACTTGAATCACTCTAATTGGACGTTAGGTGTGAAAACAACACATGTCAAAAATTTGCCTTCCAAGCTGTCATATGACAGTAAAATTTGTTGTCATATGTATCGTGGCATACAATGTGCCTACGACGGTGCATTACACAAATAAAAACAGAGTAGGTTGCTTTGTACCACTGCCGCAGTGCATGTGGTACATGCCGCAGCACGCTGCCCGTTTTCAGAAGTAGATGTTATGTTTTTGAGTCATTTTAGCTACGTTTAAGCTTTTGCTAGCCCTCTTATTTGCATATATGTTTTAAGAAGTCGGGATCCCACAATTTAAAAATAAATAAAGGGCTATTACTCTAATATTTTATTATTCTTGTGTTGGTTGATTGTGTGATGGGAATGGTAAAGCCCGAATTGAGATGGGACTTTATACTCTTGCTCTTGTTATTGAACCATTTGGAATTTGAAAAAGTCTCTTAATGTGTCAACAGTAGCATGCTGTTTTGAAGCATTGGAAAGATTATATTGTTTGACTTCGTTACTTTAGATTTCTTGTTGGATTGCATCAAAGATTCATGGGTATTCTTGGAAAGAATTAAAAAGGTGAATAAATGGAGAAGATAAGTGTAAAAATGTGAATGTAGCTATCCAAATCTATCTAAAAGAAATTCCCTTGTTAAATAAGTGTTTGAGTCTCTAAATGATTAATCTAAGGGCTAGGACTCATACCCTCTAAGTGCCCAAAAGTGATGTAACACTTAAGTACACCTAAGGATGAAAAATCATGTATGGCCATGAATTTTGTGAGGAAATTAAATGATAATAAATTGAAATGAAAGGGAAAACTAAATCTAAAAATGGATGGGAAATTTCAAAATTAACGGGGATGATGGAAAAATATAGAAGAGAGATAAGGGAAAAAAATTTAAATTTGGAAGGTGGAATTATCATGACTATCCTTAAGTTTTCTTGAGATTTCTTCTAAGCTCATCTAAGGGCTCCAATTTCATACAAGGAGCTACCATCATCATCTAAGAGCTTTCCATAGACTAAAACACATACTGAACCTATTAAATAGCAAGTTGTGTACAAGTAATTATGTGTCTTATTAATTTATTCAACTTAGTATGAATAGTGAAAATGTAATGAAGTAAATTAAAGTACAAAATAGAAGATTAGGAGATGAATTTAGTTATGAGGAGTTTCCTAGAAGCTCTTGGTTATGAAAACTAAAGCTATCACACTTACCAATTTCATTGAAAGTCAATTAAAGTAGAAAAAATTTATACTTTAAAAGATGTTTTAGTAAAAAACTCATAACATAAGTTGAATTAACTCAAATTAAACTCATGAAATTAATGAAGAATGAAAAATTAGCCAATGATGAAATTTTTATTTTTTCATAAACTATTTTCAAAAATTACCATTTTGCCTTTAAATTTTTAGAATGTGCACTTTTGCCTCAAGTTTTGAAAATTACAAAAGCAGCCTAGATGATCTTAAAGGCTTCTAATACACAAAATGTAACATCTTGGAAAAGTTAAATGAAGTTAATTAAGTAAATTAATGTGGTATATGGTTATAGAGAGCTAATGAATAGTTTGGGTTGTGGTTTCAACCCTAGAAGTGAGTTTGGAGCAAAGTTGAGATACTCAAACTTTAAAAAGGGAGAAAAACAAGGAGAAGTGGCCTTGTGACACATGCCGCGACACGTGCACAGGATGCCGTGGTGCACGAATCATAGAAACATAAAGAGAGCCTCTCTATACCACATGTCATGGTGTGTGTGGCATGCGTCACAATGCATGGTCGATTTCTTACAATAGAAAAAGTGAAAATTAGTTCAAAAAACAAAAAGAAACAAGGAAAAATGAAGAAGTGTACCAAGCTAAGGTAAGTGTACCAAGCTTTCTCCTCCCTTTCTCTTCCATTTTTCTTGAAGTTTTGAGGTAGGGTTGGTGTTGGGATGATTATTTTTGGCCTATAATGGATATGGGTCCAATCCATTAACCTAAATAGAGTTAATAAGAGTTGTTTAGGATATTTAAACTTAAAATTAATGACTTTATGAATTTTGGTGGTTGAAGGGTAATAAATACCCAAGAATAGCATTTATTAAGGTTTGTTGGAAGAGATGAAATGCCATTAATGATGGTTTAATAGTTTATTGGAACTAATGTGAGTCAAAGGAAGCTAATAGACTTTATGGGTAAGTTTGAATGTGAGGGATTGGAATTTTGGTAATTGTATAAGTATTGAGTAAATATGAAAATTATCCTAATGTGGATATTAATGAAAATTGGTATGATTAATTGTAGACTAATTATTTTCTTAGCATCAATTAAGCTACTTAAAGTATTGAAAGTGTTGGTTATGGAGTGGTAAACTTTTGACCTCTCCAAGGTTTGAGGTAACCGAGGGAATTTAGCTTGTGCATGTGGTTGTTGATTAATTATAGGCATTAATAATATGACTTGAAAATCTTGTGATAACTATGAATTTGTTTTGATGGAAGAATATGGCAAGAAATATGTTTTATTGAAGATCCAATGCCATTGATTGTAAAAACAAAAATGTGTACCTTAAGCACTATAGTATTGTAATGAAAATACTTGTTTATAATATGGCATGAACGAGATGGAATTTGTAATAGATTCAATTTCTAGAGGTGAATAATGTGATTAATAGAGTTCAATGATTGAGAATTTTTGTGAAATTCATTTGATGAGTAATTCTATTTTAAAATAAGCATGATTCATTTGCATGATCATGAAAGGAGGGAGTTCGCCTATAAGGAGAGGAGTAGATGTTGAAAATCCATATGATAAGGCCACCATTTAGAGCTTGATGGCTTGCCTCTTATTTCTTTGTCCCACTTGTTCTTCAAGAGACTATCCCACTTATTTGTCGAGGGACTCAAATGTAACTAATCTCCACCGATTTATGAGGAGGTTAGCTTAGAAGTACAACTCCCTACAATTGTTATATTGTGAAAAATTGTGGCTCACAAGTGTAGTATCCTTAGTCAAGTAGCTTTTCACAAGTAGAAGGCTTGGGCAGTCTGATTTTATGGACAAAGCCCATTAAATAGCTATCAATTTAATGTTAGAAGTATCGGGAGGTTATAAGGATAACATTGATTATGCATATCATATTTAGCCATATGGTTGTTATTTTTGTGGCCTTGCATTCCTTATTGAGGTCATATGGTTGCTAGTTTTATGACCTCTCCTATATTGTGTTATTGTCAAGTCATATGGTTATTTATATTGTGACTATGATTGATGTGATGATTATGATTGAGTATAATATGTGAAAAGTGATAATCTATTAATGCCATTTGTATCACTATAATTTATTGACATGCATTTATATAGGCTAGACTAACTTTGGCTATTACAAGGGCTACTTTAGCTAATTAGGATTGGAAAAAATGACTTGAGGCATAGGATTTTGCTAAATCCTAATTGTAGGCTTCTCATAGATTTTAATTATGTGTATTTTGATTGATAATTTGCCAACTAGGAGTGCATTATTTTAATTGCCTACACTATTTGATGTTTTTAATTAATTAGTAGTTTGGGCCTTAGGGTGCTTTTACTCTAATTCTTATGTCTAAATAAGGCCAAAATACTAATGCAAATATGATATTTATGGTAAATGATTATAAAGGAGAATTACTATTTTCATAGTATATTAGCTCCCCCTTATATTTTTATGATCAAAGGGTTGAGCATTGCAAATGTGGTATGTGTATGATTGCATTGTCGTGGTGTATATAGCTCCATGGTAGTCCATTAAGTGTGATCTTAAGGCTTTTATAAGCTTTTGACACTTGGGTATGAATTTTCACACCCTAGTTGTGTTTAATGGTAAAAAGGAGTAAGTTTGAAATTGGATGTTCAATTTTTGATCAAGAACTGTTTTGATTGTAAAACCAGTGCTATTAATTAGAGCTCAGTGAAAGCTTTTTGTAGACACCTATATCATCTCAATTGGATATCGGATAAAGAAATAAGGCATGTTGGAAATTTATCGAGGAAGCTGTTGTTCGATAGCTATAATGCCTTCCCGACGTTATAGTACATCACATTAGTCCACTCTATTACTATATATTTACATAAAGCATTATTATAAAAATTATGGGATCCCACATAAAAAATATTTTTTAGAAGACCATTAAACACTATTTGTATTACCCATATATGCCCATGTCGTGGGATATGCTATATGGCTCATGTGGGCAAAACATTAACTATGGGAAAATTGAGCCATATGCCATAACATGTGGCTTATGCACCATGACATATGATACAAAGCCACACTTTCTCATTCTGTGACATGCGCCACGATGCACATTTTGTTATGAAACATCATTTTTGATATGAATTTTTGACGTGCGTCATTTTTATATATGGTGTTTGATTAGGGTGATTCAAGTATAACACCCTAGGAAAGGAAACCTAAGCAATATCCATAATTCTGAGGGTTAAGAGAGTTGATTTGGGGGTTGAGTGTCCCTAAGCTAGGTTAACTACCTTAAATTAGATTTGAATTAACTAGGATTAGACTACCACACTCGCTTAGGCGAGTAGAATATCTTGTTGTGACGAGAAAATAAGTACTTATCGAGGTGAGAAGTGCGTTTCTAAAAATTATCTACATATTTGTAAATTTGATGGCCCGGATGCATGCATAATGGAGTTCATCTATAGGGGAGTTGTAGATAATATGAAAAATCTATAGTCCACCTTATTGGGGTTACCCCTTAATAGTAATCTATATGAGAATATTATATGTGCTTACTTTGACTGCTCAAAGTAATATTGTTGGTCGTGGCACTTGCTTAGGTTCACTACTTGGATTGGCAGTGATGGTTGGGTATATCATGACACTCTAAAGATTGAGTAAGGAGAACCATGGTCCAAATTGGAGTGAGGAATTCTTTAGCCTAGTAACCCCTTTTGATTTGGAGAGTAGAAGTAGCCTACTAATGTTAACTAGGGCTACAATGATATGCCCATGAGTTCATTTAGAGGTGATAAGAAGGTTATAACGGTGAATTTGAGCATGCATCATCCGATATGTATTTTCCTGGACATAAATGATTAATATAAACTCTGAAATTTATCTCATGTGCGACTTAATTGAATATGTGAAATGCATAAATTGTATGCTACCACTGTTTTATGAGCTAATTTAAATATCTTGATTACTGAGATTTCATATGGAATCTCACCCCCTTACATTTACTTATTTTTAAGAGAAGAAAAGGGCAAGGAGAAAGCTGAAGCTTTGGGAACAGGCACTAGAGATCTTTGAACTCTGGTGATTTTTGTAATGTATAGTTGTTCTACAATTTTGTCAACCATTAGGGATATTTAGTTTCATGTTTAATTACATTTAACTATGCAATTTGGCATTTAAAGTTTCTCTGGCCTAAACTAGTTTGGAGGCTTATGTTTATATTCATTATTTAATAGTCTTGAACTAGGTTAGCTCTGTTTTACCTGTCAAATTCTGATTTGAATTTAAAGTATACTTGAAAACAATTTTTAGAGAAGTTATGATATTTACAAATGATTTTAGTAATTGTGCATATAAGTAGATATCGCTAAATATTATGAAAGAGTAATTATAAGTGCGAGATACTTGTTAGCCACTTAGGCGAGGGAATACATGCCTTAGCAAGGATTTGACTTCTCATCGGGGCATGTAACATGTTATCCAAAGTGAGTAAGTCTTGTCTCATTGAGGCGAGGAGATGTACTGGTCGGGATGAGTGATATTCCAGTGTGTTAGCCAATTCGATGGTTGAAACATGAAAGTAACTACTAATACCTTTATTTTTAATTATTTTGATTTAATGAAAACTTTGAATGGGATTTATATGTTCAATTTATAGATAGAAAGTCATCAAGGCCCATCTAAATTGCTACAATGATAATGCTATGTGATATATTAGGTTATAATTGGGGACATTACATCAAGTGCTCACATAAAGCTTATTTCAAAATCTAGCTAATAATACCAATTTTGTTTCAATTCGATATTTTATTTGAAAGTTAGATACCCTAATGCAAAATGATCATTTTAAGTCATTTATGGTACCTGAGTATCCCAATCTTAAATGACACGTCATTAGTCACTGTTAAGGCCTTGACTATATCTAATGGAAAATGTAACACCTAATTAAGCATTCATAACATCAATGTCACACATACATATAAGTTTGGCTTGTAAACTGTCCTTTTCACAAACTTGGGCAAATTCACACTTTCACACACATTTATACACACTTGACCAAATTTCCCACACTTTCACACCAAATATACATATACATATACAGATACATGCACTTGACATCCTATCTCAGACTTTGATCACAAAAATCACACATATCACATGAATACACACAACAGGGCTAAGTTTCACACAAACATACAATTGCATTAAACATTTATGTCTATAAAATCCTATAGCAACTTATATACAATAAAAGTTATGAATTCAAGTTCATTAGGCACATTGATAGGCTAGTAGTAATGGCATTACTCTCAGCTCAATTCTTTCCTTCTAAAGCTTTCAATGTTAGGTCCTGTAAAAATGGTAACCATAAGTGAGATAAAAATTTTAGTAACTAAGATAATTCATTTAATGTCTACTAACAAGGTTGACTCTAAATAAGTAATCAAAACCATCTACCTTGTTTTCGCAAACACTAACTCATACACATGTGTATGTGTGTGTGTATAAATATGTAGAATGATTTCCATAAAATCAATAACACACTTACATGATCATCTATCTACTAAACCTCCACGCTCTTCTACTGAACCTATAGGCTCTTGGACTAATCACATAAACATCAATTTGAGCACATCTTCAGTGGTAAAAACATCCAGCTAAAGGTTCTATGCCACTTCTAGACTATAGATTCTCCCTTTTACACACATGATAGGGGTGTTGTTAACCCCTAACCGCACCCTTTTGGGCATTAGGGATTTAGAGAATGCCTGGATGTTCTATGTTAATATTCCTAAATATGTTACTATATTGGAGGTCTCATGGTACCAGTCCAATCATATGGATTTTGTTTACACACATCTTCACGCACTTAGGGTGAACTCCTATATCTAATATGATCATGCTACTTTTACATGCATATAGTCACATTGACATATTTATACAATAACTTACTTTACAAAAACATATTGGAAATCATCTCAATTTATAATCAAATCCTTTTGATTCTAACAACTCATTAAAAACATGCAATTCTAAACATAATGACAATTTCAAGCATAAATTATACTAGCATTCACTTATAAACAGTTAAACTAATTAATAAACATAATAAATTATCTGGTTACCTCAACTCTTTTATACTTAGAAAGGTTACTCGTGGCACTATATTCTATCTCGAATTCCTTTCGTTAAGTCAACATGCAAACTTGTGGCAATATACACAATTTAGCACTATAAGTCAATTATCGAATTGACCAAAAGTACTACTTTGTCATAGTTAATCATAATTAATCACCCAACCACCCTTAGTAAGTCATCTTAAGTTCTTATCATCTTATTACCTTATCATTTCTATTAACCTTAATACTCTTCTCACTTTTATCCTTTGCAACTTAATGAATTAAGCTAAATTAAGCTTATAGCTTCAAAGCTTGGCCATTAATCTCTAAACCAGTTGCAAAACCTCAATTTAACTCTAAAGAGTCATTTTATTACTAAATGATAAGAAAATAATCCTGTAAAACTCTCTTATTCAATTTCTCTACAACTCAAATTAAGAGAAATTAGTATATAATAGGATCTTAGGGCAGTATGAAACTTACCCAACAAGCAATATTGGAAATATCTCCCAATTGGCCATACAACCTTGCCCTATCAAAACTTGGTATTCTTACACTCTTTCTCTCATGTGTTTCTCCTTTTCTCTCTTTTGAATCATGAGCTAACTCATGTATTTAGAGTCAAAGTTCTATGTCACATGCTATAAAGCATGCAACATATGTCGTGGTGTATGGCACAATGAAGAAAAATCTCACCATGCTCGCATGCTTTATTCTAGAGCATCATTCTTTCACCTAATCCTATCCATGCAAAAACACAAGAAATTAAAACCTCAATTTGTCATCTAAAATCCTGATTATCTAATTAATCTACTAAATTACTAATTCACCTTTTAGTTAGTAATTAGTTTCTCATATTAAAAATTTAAAGTGTTATAACAGTAATTGTGCTATCAAATTCATGCAATGCATCATGGTCCATGGTACAGAGAAAGATGTGCCATGGCGCACCTATTACATGTCATGGCATACCACCTATTTTTTGCACTAGTGTTGTTTTGTCACCTTATATGTAAATGCTTTGAACTTTTTTGGTATCTTATTCTTCCATAATCATATACTTTCTCTGATTTTAGTTAATGAAATAATATTTAAGTATTTTTAAAGTTTGAAAACTTGGGATTCCATTATTGTAAATTTTACAAATTAGGTAATCTATTTGGGTTTGCTTATAATTACTAAAATTTTAGAGTTAAATGTAGAATAGTAAGGGATAAAGCCATATGTTCTCATATTGCGACATGCACTGCATCATATGCACTATATGCCGCAGCATATGTGGCACGAGTTGTGGTGTACTACTCAAAATTGGTGAGAATTTTAGTGTTTTGAGTTGATTTCCTTTGGTATTTACTTATCCATGATTGAATGCTTTCGCTATTTGTTGTCTTAAATGATTTATATCATTTTATAAAGTGATATTTTAGAAGTTTCACTTTGGGATCTTAAATAATTTTTAAAGTAAATGTTTTTGAATTGATTAGTCAATTATGTGGAAGGTTGTATGATAATGTTTGTGAGGACATTACATTTAGTTGGTATTAGTTTCTTGGGATTTCAAGATATGGTATTTCCCTTTGTTCCTTACATTCATCTTAGCACTTGGCAACTTATATATTGTTCATTACACATTCTTTCCCTTTTGCTTAACTTTCTTTTCCTTTCATTCTTAGGATGGGAGAAAAATGAGAAGAGGTACCAGGGCTTAGAGAAGTACTCGAGTATCATGACATTTGGTTGAGGATAAGCCTGTGCCAAAGGTTTAACTAGATGAGCCTCAATAAGCTAATAGAAAAGATGATTTGTTAGAAGAATTGAGAGACATGATGATTGATATTAGAAGAACAATACAAGATCATGATGTACTGTTAAGGGATAGAGAGTAGGCAGATGAAAGGGAAGGTTAAGATAGACCGGTACAAAAAGAAGCTCACAATAGGTCTGAGCTGTCTTAAGCTTCAGGTAGTAGGTAGGTTATGAAACCCTAGTCGCTTAGGTCATGAAATAAAACTAGAATGTAGCTAGGAGCATTCTAGGTCATCTCCCTAGAAAGCAATGCAAACAAATTTCTAGTCCAATTGTGAACAAATTAAAAGAATGAGAGAAAGATTCAGCTCTGTCTAAATGCAAGAATTAAATGTTTCTATTTTCATATTTAGGTATAATGAGATGAATGGATGAATGAAGAGCCTAAGTTAGATTCCCTAGAAATTATCCTTGAATTTCAGATGTGAATCCACATAAGTAATCACAATTAACCTAATGTAGAACACTTAAAGAACCTTCAAGTATAATACATCATTTTACTCAATTGTTTACTTAAGAATTTAGGCCAAGTGAATTAAAGTTAATAATGTGATCAACCTTGTTTATAGCCACATAATTCAAACCAAATTAAGTGGTGGAAAAACATCTTAAACTAAATTCATACAAACTCATATGGATCTAGCTCAAGCTGAAATGAAAATTTGAACAAGAACACTAAGAACACATGAACAAACCTAAGAACACTCAAAGTAGTTCATGAATTCTAGAACTAAAACACAATATTAAACTTCAATTTAACATCCATAATCTCAACTAAACATGAATTGGAATTAAAACTCACAACTTTTGAAATCCATAAGAAACAAGAAGAAATCATGAAATTGAGAAAACAAATGAGGAGAACAAATCTGGAACTCTCAAATTGCTAAGTTATCTTCCTTAGATCTCAATGTTGATCAACCGCTCATGCTCCTCTCCTTCACTTGGATGAGTTCTTGAGTTTGAGAAGCTTCTATGGATGAATGTAGATGAGAAACTGAATCTAGAATTATGCTGAATCTAGATGAAATTGGTGCTGAATGAAGAAGAAAATCCAGACAAAATTATGGATTAGATGAGAGGAGATGTTTGGGTGTGTATATGAATGGGAGAAGATGAAGAAATGAGATCTGGAAAAATGGTGAAGAAAATGGATGAAAATTGAGAGGAAAACAAAGAGAGGAATTTTAGAAAATTTGAAGAGAGGAAGTGAAGAATGAAGCTGAAATGAAAAAAAATGAAGGATTAAGTATGTGTGGAAAATGTGAGTGGTGATAAAACCAAAGTGGATGGTAATGAAAACAAGGAAGGCTAGATCTAAATTGAGCTAGAAAAATGGATAAAAATAGGCTGAAAAATAAGGTGTAAATGGTGCCTCATTTGTTGAATTTGTGAGCTGGAAATTAAAGCTTGGAACATGTGACTTAGGTATGGAAATTGTGCCTCAATTAAGCTCCTAATCATCTGCCACATGTCCTCTTTTAAGATCTGATTATGTCGTAGTTCCTATGCCTCTTCTTCCTTTAATGATGTGTCCCTCAATGCTTCCCATGCTCCTTGCTATTTATTTAATTAATTCTTCCATTTAAATTATGAAAATATGGTGCCACATTACCTTCTTATCTCTTCATCTTTTTAATTCCTCCAAGTAAATTGACTTTGATTAATAATTCTGAGATTGCCCTCATGAAAATCTAAAAATAAAATCACAAGAGTAAATAAATTCTAATAAGGAAACAAAAAGGAAGAAAAGAGAATTAATGCCCAAGATAACAAATTAAGATTTAGAAGTGATAAAACAACACCAATTGGCAAGTTTAGGGTTTATGTGCTTAATATAGAAAAGAAAACTCAAAACCGGGAATGAAACCTTAACATACACAAATTGCCAAAACTAAGTGTTTTAGTATGTAAAATATGTGATTGATCAGCAGGCTATAGGAGTTGTTGCTAACCTATCTATTAATCGAGCTTGGAAGACCTTAGTGAGGTTCAGTCCATTAACATTTGATGGAAGTATGAAAGAGGCTGAAGCTGAGTAGTGGATGAGCGCCTTGAGACCATATTTTAGGTAATGACCTACACAACAGAGTAGAAGGTAATCCTAGCTATAGGTCAGTCAGTTGGGGTGGCAAAGAGATGGTGGGATTTAGTAAGACCGACCGATAATGCGAGGTATTACTGGGAAGATTTCAAGAAGGTATTCTTGGACTACTATTTCCCAATGCCTTTTTGTACTGAGAAGGAGGAGGAGTTTCATTTATTCAGGAAGGGGATCTGGATGGAGAAGAGTTCATCAAAAGATTTAATGATTTGTCAACTTATTTTACATATTGTAGTACCATAATGACACAAAGTGGAAGGTAGAGTGATTGTTAGAGAAGATGCATCCGAAGTATCGACAGTGGATTGCTCTACTGGATGTGACTTCCAATAAAGAAATGTGTCACAAGTTGAGGATGACTGCTAGAAGAAGTAGGGAAGCTGAGGTTGAGAAGAAGAGAGACAGTATAGGAAGGTTTACATCTTCTTTGGGTTTACATTTAGAGGGGTTCTATGTGATAGAGTATCAGAGTCAGAATTGGGCCTCCCTAACCTTCAAGACAAGCTTCTAATGTACCAGCTCCTACTCTGAGTACTGGAAGATCACCTCAGTGCAATATATATGGCAGATTTCATGCAGGCAAGTGCTGGTCCTGTTTCAAGTGTGAAAAGCTAGGCCACATTGCCAGACATTGTCCTAAGGGTGGAATAGAGGTGATAGAGCAGCAATCAACTATTCTAGGATGAGTCTTTCTTATGACACAAGAAGAGGCTAGAGCATCTTCAAACTTAATTAAAGGTATAATGTCTGTTTGTGCTAATAAGGTAAAAGCATTGTTTGATTCTAGAGCTACACATTGAGATTAGAGTTGAAAGAGTTACCTGTGTTGATTAGAGTGACTACTCCTTCAAGATCCTCAAGCATTACTAGTAAAGCTTATCACAGGATAGAGATTGAGTTTGAGCACTGGCTATTGGTGATAGATTTGATATGTATTGCCTTAGAAGGGAATGATGTGATTGTGGGCATGGACTGGCTAGCAGCTAATAATGCTATGCTAGACTGTTCCAGGAAACTTGTGTCCTTGCCAGTGTTAATGGCAAGAACCAATTTTGATAAGCAGGCTAGATTTTAATCAGTGGTTCAAGTTGAGAAATTGATCAAGAAGGGATGTTGTACTTATATGGTGATTTTTGCAACTAGTAGTGTGTATGATGGGGGTATTGAGAAAATTGGAGTAGTGAGTGAATTTCATGAGGTATTTTTAAAAGAGACGTTTGGATTACCTCCGGAGAGGTGATGAAACCTTAAGTCGCTTTGGGTTACCAAATTTAAATTAGAATGTAGAAGTGAATATCCTAGGTTATTTCCCTAGAGAGTAAAACATACAAATCATTGTTCAAGTGCCACAAGTTAAGCTGAATTTTCAAGTAATCAAAACTAAGTCTAAGTGTATGAATTATATGTTTGTAATTTTCTATTTTAATTGGAATGAAGTGAATGATGATTATGGAGAGCCCAAGTCAGATTTCTCAACATGAATTATTGAATTCTAAAATTATATCAACACAAACTTTCCTAATTAACCTAAGAAAAGATACTTAGAAGCCTCTAAATGTGGTGCACCATTAAACTTAATGGACACTTATGAATCTAGGTCAAGTGAATTTAGAATTAACACTATGTCTAGCCTTGTTCTATACAAGTTTCAGACTAAAACAAGTGGAAGAAAAATAACTTAAGTCAAATTTATATAACTAATATGGATCTAACTCAAGTTTAAACATGAACTTGTATAAGAATCAGCAAGAACTCATGAATAAACCCTCGAACATCAAGTTAAATCATAAATGCCAGATTTGAACATAGCACTAAAATCTAAATCCAACATCCATATTCTCATCTAATATGAATTAGAATTACAGAATTCATAACCAAACCAAGTGTTGAATTCAAAATTCTCAAAGAATCAATAAAAGAACATGAAATCAAGAAAGTAAATGAAGATTACAAATCTAAAAATCTCATAATGTCAAGTCATCCTCCTTAGATCTCTAAGTGATTAGCCTCTTATGCTCCTCTTCTTTACTTGAATAAGAACTTGAGAAGCCTTCATGAATGTATGAAGATGAAGATCAGATCTGGAAGTGGCTAATTGCTGGACGAAATTGAATGCTAGAATGGAGAAAAGTGGATAAAAATCTAGATAGAAGAAGGAGAATAAGTTAGAACGTGTGAATGAATGCTGGAGATGAAGGATTAAATCTAGAGAAATGAAGGAATGATGAAGAACGTGAAGTGTGGATGAAGACGATGAGATAAATAGATCTGAAAAAATGGAGGGAAAATATAGGCGAAAATTGAGAGAAAATGAGAGAAAATGTAGTTGAAGAGAGAGAGAGTGGAATGTGAAGAATGAGGTTGGAATAAGAAATTATGGCTTATATATGTGTGATACATGTGAGTGAGGGTGATACCAAAGATAAATGGTGATGAAACCAAAATCCAAATCTAAAACATAAATTTCCAGTTGGAAAAGTGACTAAAACAATAAGCAAATTAATTTGGAAAATTCAGAGAAAATGTGTGCCTCATGGTTTGATTCAAAGAGCATGGAAATTGTGAATGAAGGCATGGACCATGTGACTTCAATTAAGCTTTGCTTCAGCTGCCACGTGAACATGCATTAGATTTAGATGAGTCACACAAAAATGCTTCTTGCTTCACTTATGATGATGTCATCTTAATGTTTCCTATTGAATCAAATTTAATTCACACATATGTGCTCTTCCTTACTTAATGATGATGTCGTCATATGATTCCTCAAATCTAATCCTAAATTCACACCCAACATGCTTCTTCAAGACTTTTATTTCTTCCTTAAATTAATTTCTGAATGGTGCCAACGTAGCTCTTTAATTCTGAAATAAAGTGCCACATAAGTCCTTTCTTGATCTTGACTTTTCCAATAAAGTTGCCTTTGTCTTTGCTTCTTAGCTCCAAATTTGCTTCTTCAAGAATCTAAAAATAAAAGATACAAAACTAAATAAATCCTAGAAAAATAATTAAAACGGAAGGAAAAAAGAATTTAAGACTAAGATCTCAATTAGTATTTGAAAGTGTTAAAAAAACCATCAAATAGCATTATTAGGGTTCATAAAGTCAATATGGAAAAGACAACTCAAAATCAAAAAATAGACCCTAATATGTACAATTTGATGCCAAAAACTAAGTGTTTTAGTATATAAAATATGTGATAGATCAAGAGGGAAGTTAAATTCTCTATAGACTTAGTCCCTGATATAGAATCATTTTCTAAAGCTCTAAATCAGATTTCACCCTCAGAACTAAATGAGTTGAAGAAGCAAATCGAAGACTTGTATTAGACTAAGTGTACTACCTTGGGGATCATCTGTATTATTTATGAGAAAGAAAGATAGTAACTTACATGTGTATCAATGACCGGCAGTTGAACAAAGGTGACGGTGAAGAATAAATACCCATTACTTAGGATTGATGATTTGCTAGATCAATTGGCTAGAGTTCAGTCTTTTCTAAGTTTAACTTGAGGTCAGGGTATCATCAATTGAGATTTTTGGCAAAAGATGTACCTAAGACTGCCTTTAGGACACATTATGGGCATTAAGTTCCTTATCATACTAGTTGATCTGACTAATGCACCTGTGGTATTCATGGATTGCATGAATTGTATTTTCAAGCCATATTTAGATCAGTTTGTTATGGTTTTCATCGACGATATTTTAGTTTATTCTGAGGACAAGGAGAAGCATGCCAAACATCTCAAGATTATGCTTCAGATTCTGAGAGAGAATAGGCTATGCTAAACTTAGTAAGTGTGAATTTTAGCTAAAAGAAGTTAGATCTTTGGGTCATGTGGTGTCAGCAGATGGGATTTATATTGATTCACATAAAGTTGATGCTGTGTGAAAGTGGGAGCAACCTAGTTTAGTTACGGAGATTTGAAGGTTTTTTGGGATTAGCTAGATATTACAGACAATTTATCTAGGGTTTCTCTCATATTAGTTTTTCATGAATGAAACTGACCTACAAAGATTACCTTTTTATCTTGGACGACAAGTGTGAAATTGCATTTTAGAGGTTGAAAGAAAAGTTAACTACTGTACTTATATTAGTAATTCCAAATCCAAGACTACCATACAAGGTGTATACTATAACCTTCACCCATATCCGCTAGATGTAGGAAAGGATTAACTTAATCACCACCACAACAAAACCAAATAATAATCAAATACTTTATTTGAAAAGCTTGGGCCTAAGGCTTGTTTTGTAAAATCATCAAAAATCTTAACATATTAGAGTTATACATAGCAAAAACCAATCATACGCATTCATATCAATCATTGCATGCCTTTAAAAATAAGACATCAGGTCAGATTATAGGCCATGTGCCGTGGTAGGCAACACTTGCACTGTGGTATGCAGCATAAAGCCACACGCTTTGACCTTCTCTGTGCCATGCATCGTGGCATGATGTGTAACATGGCATAGCGCACAAGCCTATGTCTACTACTATCATTTGATAGCATAAATAATGAACTTTCAGTGTGTGCTGTTTCCACATACAATGTCTTATCAGAATGATTCAAGAATCCACATGAAGCTTATCACATAAGCTAACTAATGAGGAAGATTTGGACATAATCTAATGGTCCAATCAAAATTTAGATACCCGAGTGTAAAAAGTTACTTTTTCTAAAGAAATTAATGCACCCAAGTACTCAAATCGATCCCTTAATCTTATTAGACAATTTTAGGCCTTGAACTAAGTCAAAAAGGACCTATTATACTTGGACCACAATATATCACATATATACTCATGTATCAAAAATTGGCCGTTCAACTGCTTATTTCCACAAAACACAAACTTTTTGTAACTTGGCTTAAAAACTTTCCTTTGTCCTTTTTCACTACAATATCACCACTTTACACATTCACAACATATTTAAAACTAAATCTTAGCCCCTGTTAATCATTTCATCATATATTTACATATATAGGTTAAGATTTACAAAATCATTACAAATCTCTATAATTCTACTAATTAACCACTCATAACATGCATGCAATCTCTATGGCAACTTCTATACATAATATTCATAAGGTTTTCGTTCATTACACAAACTCAAGAGTTTTCCATGGCAACGGCACCACTATGCCGATCCAAACTCTTTTCTCTTGCCTGGCTCACTACTTTGTCCTGTAAAGATGTAACCACGAGGTGAGATAATAATCTCAGTAATAGAATAACTCTCTACTATTGATTATCACATGCAACTATAAACAAGTATAGCATAATATACAATTAAACATAATATATAATATATGTTCCACTTTAAATCTCATTAGTATATATCATTTCACCACTTTTAAAACTATATATACTATAATTCAATGCTTTTCACCACTTTTCTAGCATATAGCATGATCATTATAAATTGAGCCTCCAAATCACCTCGACTTAAAAGTATAGGCTTGTCTTAGACTAATATACACTCTCATTGGCTATGAGCTCACCTTTAGTGATAGAATCACCTGGTCAAAGGTGTTTTATCTCACTTTCGGACTATGGTTTCCCTAATACATACAATGGAGTGTTGTTAACTCCAACATCATATCACATCAATATAAGGAGTTCGAATCTCCAACACCATACCTTAATAGGTACTAAGGAGATAATCTCCAACACTGTAAGTCAAAAGGCACTAAGGAGCTACAATTCTCCAACACTGCACCCTGTCAGGCACTAAGGAGAATAATGCCATGCGGTCTTTTTCTACCTCTCCACACAAGTGAACTCCTACCCTCTTATGATCATACTTTCTATACCAATCACATCTCTCCATGCATATAACCATATACATATCAATATAACATTTATATTCTCAAACATTAAAGCCATAAAATCACTTTCTTTAGAAAACCATTTCATGCATATACACTCATTTAATAAACATGCTTATTATAAACATTTACATGTACTAATATTCATACTTCTATATAGTTACAATAAATAGTCAAACGAAGAAAGTTATTCAGTTACCTTAACCTTTCTATTACATGAAAGGTTACCTGTGGACTTTCAATTACCACTAAAGTTTTACTTCAAGCTTCTTTTCTCACTCTACGAGTGGAATATGTCTATCTACACATAATTGGCACAATTAGTTAAATTGATTCAATTAACTAAAAATACTTAATTGTCAATTGTAGCTATAACTAGCCATCTATTTCTCTTTACTTAGCCATTCTAAGTTCATTACCACTCAATTACTACTTCACATTACTTTAAATGATCCCATTCTACTTACACATGATTTTCATGCCCAATTCCTCCTTGTTTTGGGCTAAATTGATGTAACATCTTGAATTTCTTAATCCCGTGATTAGTTGTTAATCAAGGGTAAAGTGGTAATTAGTGTGGGATTGGAGATTTAGATGGTTAGTTGATGATTTGTGTCTTTAGGATGTGATATAAATAGATATGAGTGGAAGGATTGCATTACAGATCGAAGCAAGTACACGTGGTAAGAATTATTCTCATTGTGCCACATGTTGTGGCTTGTACGGCATGTGCCATAATGCATGGACTAGAAAATGACTTCTTAAGTCATGAAATTTCAAAAGGAAAAAATTAGAAACACACAAAAGGAGAGGAGGAGAAGGGCTGGCATCCTAGGGCTAGCTATTTCAGAGCGGTGGAAGATGCCTTTGATTAGTAACTTAGCAGGTAAGTTACATATAACTCTTACCTTCCATTCTACCCAAATTTTTCTAAATATGAGTTATAGACAAATTGAATCGGTAAAATTTTATAGTTTAATTTTTGCCAAATAGTAATAGAAAGGTTCTTGAGATTTAAATTAGAGCTTTGCGATTGGTTTAGAGTTAAATGATAGAGGTTTAAATTCATAGGCTCAATGTGGCCCTAATCCATTGAGAAATTAGGGTGAAAATCTTATTTAACTGAAATGAGAGTACTTGAAGTCATGTAAAGTAGTAATTGAGTAGTAATATACTTAAAATGGATAAATGAAAAAGAATATATGGATGAGTAAGTAGCAAAAATGTACTTTTGGTAAAATTGGACTAAATGACTAGATTGTGCCAAATGTGTTCAGATTGACATATTGAGCATGTGAGTTAAGAAAGGAAGCTTGTGATGAGCTATAATGGTAATTGAAATCCACGGGTAACCTTTCTAGTGACAGAAAGGTTGAGGTAACTAAGTAACTTCTTTTGTTTGACCATTTGTTGTAACTGTGTGTGAGTATGCTATGTAGTACATGAAATGGTTTTTGACTAAGCATTATTTATGGCATTTTGTGAATGTTACATGAAATAGCTTTTGATCAAATAAAAATATTGAAATATGTGATTTCAAATGGTATGTAAATATATATATATATATATATGTATGTATGTATGTATGTATGTTATTTATAAGAAACATATAAAGTGGTGATGAGAAACCTTTGAATGATTTGAAAAGCATGATTATAGGGGTGGGAGTTCACCCGAGTGAAGAGGTGGTAAGAAGACCATATGACATATTCTCTTTAGTGCCCGACTAGTGTGGTGTTGGAGAATTATACCTCATTAATGCCTTTAAAGGTGCAGTGTTGGAGATTATCTCCTTAGCACATGTTGAGATGCGATGTTAGACATTTAAGACTCTTTAGTATTTGTGGGATACAGTGTTGGAGTCAATGATACCCCATTATGTGTATTGGGGAAAAGCATAGTCTGAAAGTGAGATAAAACACCTTTAGTTAGATGATTCTACCATTAAAGGTGAGCTCAGGGCTAATGAGAATGTACATTGGTCTAAGGTAAGCTTATGGTTTTATGTTGGGGTGATTTAGAGATTCGATCAGTAGTGATCATGCTATATATTGTAAATGTGGAAAAGTGGTGAAAAATGGTATAAAGAGGTGAAATGAAAAACATTGATGTGATTTAAGTGAAAAACTTGTGATATATGTTATGTTTAACGGTATATGTGCTTTACTTTTCTATAGTTGCACGTGATAGCCAATAGGAGTGAGTTATTCTATTACTAAGATTTTTATCTAACCCTTGTGGTTACATTTTTACAGGATAAAGCAGTGAATAGGGTAAGGGAAGAGTCTGGATCGGTATGGTGGTGCCGTGGTGATCTGAAACCTATAAGTTTATGTAATGAATCGATTTAGTGTGAAATTTGTATATATATATATATATATATAAGTTTCCATAAAGTTGCATGCATGTTTTGAATGTTTGATATGGGTTTTAGTTGAAAGTGTAGAGATTTGTGATGAATCTTAGCCCATTTGTAAAATTATGATGAAATGAGTAATTTAGGGCTAAGATTGAACTGTAATTATGTTATAGATGTGGTTATGTGTGAATATGTGATAAAAAAAGCACTAAGTGGGCCAACGTGTGTTAAATTATGGAAAGTTGAGAAATGTGAAAATCGGTCATTGAGGGGTCAAATTTTAATATATGGGTATATATGTGTTATGTTGTGATCAACTAGGTGTTATAGGTCCTTTTGGACTTAATTCAAGGCCTGGTGTGGTCTAATAAGAGAAAGGGATTGATTTGAGTGCTTAGGTGCACAAAATTTTCAAAGAAAAATGACTTTTTATACTCAGGTGTCTAAATTTTAATCGGACCGTTAGATCATGTCTAGACCTATCTCATTAGCTAGCTTATGAGATAAGCTTTGTGTAGGTGCTTGAATAATTCCGATCGGATGTTATATGTGGAAATGGCACACGTTGAAAGTTCATCATTTTACTGTCAAAATGACAATAGAAATTTTAGACTAGTGCACCACGGTGCATGATATCTCATGCCACAGTGCATGTCATAAAAAGTTTGGGCGTGTGGCTCTGTGCTATAGGTCGCGACGCAATACTGCATGTGATAGTGTATAGCTCATTTTCTAACCTAATTTTGTAATTTGTGATGCGTGCAATTAGTACCCAAATGCATGTGATTTGCTTCCGCAGTGAATTACTTGAACATGATGTGATTTTGATGGTTTTTACAAAACGAGTCTTGGGCCCAAGCTTTTCAAACAAAATATTTGATTACTGATTGGTGTGTTTGACGTGGTGATTTTGTTAATCTTCTCCTGTATCTGGAGGATATAGGAAAGGGTTACAATTGAGCTTATAGGTTTAAAGCTTTATCATTCAGCTTTAAATCAATTACAACACTCTAATTTAACTCTCGAGAACCTTTTTATTATTATAAGGTAAGAAACAAACCTCTTAAATTTTCCCAATTCAATTTCCTCGATAAGTTACTGATTGGAGATGCCTTCTAATGCCTTAAGAATTGTTGCCATAATAGCCAAAAACATCTCCTCTCCTCTCAAGCTTCTCCTTGACTTTCCCTTCTAAACCAGCTAGAATTCATGACTTATTAAGTCATTTTTTATGCTAAGTGCTGTGGCACAAGCAGCCTTATATTGTGATGTGTAGCACAGTGTGGAGAATCCTTATCATATGTACACACTTCTTCCCAAATCACAGTTCTCTTACCCGTATTTGTTCATTCAACATCCCAAGGAGTCAAATTATCAAGCAGTCATTTAAACCCCTAATCATTTACTAATTACTAATTTACCCCTGATAAATAGCTAATTGCATGATTGAGAAATTAGGATGTTACATATATTGATGCTTCTTTAAAAGGTCTGGGGCATGTGCTAATGTAAGATGAATGAGTAGTGACTGCATAAAGATAGTTGAGACCACATAAAGAGAATTACCTAGTTCATGATTTGGAACTTGTAGTAGTAGTCTTTGCTTTTAAAATTTAGTGTCATTATCTGTATGGTTCAATGTTTAGCATGTTCAATGACTATAAGAGCCTGAAGTATCTAATAGATTAAAAAGAATTAAACATAAGGCAGGGAAGATTGATGGATTTGCTCAATGATTATAACTTTAAGTTGAAATACCATATGAGAAAAACTAACATGTTAGTTGATGCGCTGAGCAGGAAGACGTTGCACATGGCTAACTTGATATATATGAACATAGTTTGATGGAGTCTTTTATAGATTCTCAATAGGATGCACCATTAAAAGCTTTAGTTGGTACCTATGCTACTAAAATTAGAAGTGATTTTTAGAAAGAATTGAGGATGGCACAACTACAAGATAGACATCTTCTTGGGATTCAAGAGGAAATTGAATCAAATCTGTCTAAAGATTTCAATTTTAATGATGATGGATTTGTGGTATACTGGGATAAAATATGTATGCCTAATAATGCGGACTTAAGAAGAGTAATTTTTAATGAAGCACATTGTAGCAAGTACATCATTTACCCAAGAGCTACGAGGATGTATTAGGATGTGAAGCATCATTAGTGGTGGCCAAGAATGAAAAGAGAAGTTAAAGAGTTTGCGTAATGCCATCACTGACATCACCACGCGCTCCACTACAATCTAACTAACAAATCATTTAAGTTGTAAATATTAAAAGCATTGGGATCCCAAAAATTTTTAGAAATCATTTCATGACACTCAAGTATAAATCTTTATGCACACAACGCAGAAGCAATAAACCAATGTGCATTCAGGATTAGGAAAAACATGTGCATCACTGGAAAATAAAGTGAAATTTGGCATAGTGTGTCACGACTCATGCCATATGCACCGTAGCATATGGCACAAAGGCCACAGTCACTCGCTCTGTGCCATGTGCCATAGCATGTGAGTACATGCGCCGCAGCGCACACCCTGAATTTGCTGTCAAATGATAGTTTCTGATACAAAATTTAGATGAGCACCATTTCCATATATGAGGTCCAATTGGGATGGTTCAAGCGCCCACATGAAGCTTGTTTTGAAATCTAACTAATGACACTAGTTTTATTTCAATCAAAAAATTGAACACCCAAGTGCATTTTGACCAGTTTCTGCCAAAATTTTGCCACTCAAGTGTCTCAATTTGAAACTGAATTTCATTAGCCACTTTTTGGGTCTTGACTAAGTCCAAATGGACAATACAAACCTAATTGATCATATACATGCACAATATAACACACATAAACAAATTTGGCCTATAAATCACTTATTTCACCCTTTAGGCCAAGTTCACATTTTCATTTCTTTAATCTTATATATGGCCAAATCACTACTTATAATCTCCACCCATCTCATATTCACAAATAATTACATCCATCCACTAACCCATCTAGTCATTTTATCATTCACACATATATAAGGGATAGGGAGATTAAAATCACAAAATATACAATAATCATATCTTTATGCACATGTATAAATCCTATGGCAATTTATACATTTACAAGACTAGTAACAACCAAATTCATTACGCCAAACCTTACAAAGGCTTAATGAGAGATCTCAACTCAACCAATGTCTTTCCCTTCAAACCACTAACACTAGAGCCTAAAAAATGTAAACAACTACGGGTAAGATAAAAATCTTAGTAATAAATATAGTTCATTAAATGCTTATTTTCACAGATAATCATGCCAAAGTAACAAAATAAAGTAATAGCACACACACACACACACACACATACATACATCAAAATATGAAATGATTCCTCTTTTTAAAATAATTCCACATAAATATACACTAGCATGATCATCTAGCCACTGAACCTCCAATGCTCCCTAACATGAAACCACAGGCTCTCCTAGATCAATCACTTGTTGACTTAAGCACACTTTCGATGGTAGAAACACCAGTATGATTTTTCCTCTTTACACACTTGTGATAGAGGCATCGTTGACTCCTAACCATACGTTATCAGGCATTAGGGAGTTGCCAGATTGCCTAGATGTCTTATGGTAACAGTCCCATAATGTGTTGTACTGGATTACCTATGGCACTAGCCCATATAATGCTGCACCGGATGTCCCATGGTGCCAGTCCGACCATATAAATTTTTCACTCACATAACTCCACACACACATCCCCACATATCCTGGGTGAATTCCCACCCCCTATGATCATGCTCTTTCACAATTTCCACTACTCATACACATTTCAACAATATATATACTTCCATATCATATATGTATACATCTATTAAAATCAATCACTTTTTAAATTCATTTTACAATCCAAAGTTCATGCTAAAAACCATTTCAATAACAATCATGCATAAAACTCAGATTCACAATTTATCATTTGATATTCACTTTTACATAGTTATAATAATTAATAAACATAATAAACTATATAGTTACCTCAACCCTTTTGCTCAATAGAAAGGGTTACCCATGTAACTTCAACCTTGTTTAAGCTCCTTTCTCATAATTCATGCATCACACACTAGAATCTACATAGAATTGGCATTCAGAGTCAATTCCTTTATTGACCAAAAGTGCCAATTGTCATATTTAAACACTTAATCGCTATCAATTCCGCGTTTCACACTCGATTACACGCATTACCACTGATTACCTATCATTTCAAACTTTAACATTTTCTAGAAATTTTTTCTTACTACTCTCTCTAGATTAAGGAAATTCTTGCCTACAACTGCAAAGCTTTATTGTTTTGACTCTAACCAGTCACAAAGCACTAGTTTAGTTTCGAAGAACCTTTTTATTACTATAGGGTAAGAAATCAACTCCTTAAAACTCCCGAATTCACTTTCTCATTGGTTAAAACTAAGATAAAATAGGGTAGATTCGAAGGTTAAGGCAGTATATGACTTACCCGATAAGTGACAAGTTGGAGACATCGTCCTTACTCTTGATTTAGCTTGCCCTAGCACAGCCCTTGCTCTTCTCCACATTTGAGCTCTCCTTCCATGTTTCTCCCTTCTGTTTCATGAGCTGGACACGTCCTTATTAATTTGATTTTTGCTCTATGCGCCGTGACGTATCTATCCCCCACCGTAGTGCGTGGCATAGTGAGGGAAATCCTCACTATGTTTACACACTCTACTTCAGGACTCTACTCTTCTACTCATATCTATTCATATAATATCCCAATGAGATAAAATAACACTTCACTACTCAAAATCCTATCCCCATCTTAAATTACTAATCCATTTTTAATCAGTCATTAATACAGGATTAAAAATTCAGGATGTTATAGTTTATAGCATGGTGCTTGACTTCTCATAGAGTTAAAATCAAGCATTTGAGACCATTTGGGATACTACAACTATTAGAGATACCTAAGTGAAAATGGGATAGTATTTTCACAAATTTCATCTTTGGGTTGCTAAGAACTTAGTCAGGACATGATGCCATTTGGATGATTATTGATCAATTAACAAAGTCAGCTCATTTCCTTGCCATTAAGATAAGTGATTCTCTTAAGAAGTTGGCAGAGACCTACATTTATGAAATTGTATGGTTGTATGGAGTACTAAAGGATATAGTTTCTAATTGTGATTCGAGGTTTATGTTTAAATTCTAGGGAATACTACAGAGAGCCATGGTTATTACCTTAAAGTTTAGTATCACTTATCATCCTTAGATTGATGGGTAGATCGATCGAACTATAGCTCTAAAAGATATGTTGCGATCCTATGTTTTGGAATTGCATGGTAGTTGGGATAGTCATTTACTATTGATTGAGTTTGTATATAACAATAATTACTATTCCAGTATTCAAATGGCACCATACAAAGCTCTATATAGAAGAAAGTGTAGATCGCCATTGTGTTGGACAGAGTTGAGTAAAAGAAGTATTGTGGAACCTAACATTGTAGACTAAACGATTGAATTGATATGGTAGAAACTGTTAACATCTTAAATCAAGCAAAAGAGTTATGCCAATCAACGTATAAGACCATTGGAGTTTCTGGTAGGTGACATGTGTTTTTGAAGGCTATAACAGTAACAAGAATTGTGAGGTCAATTAGAGGCAAGAAATTGACTCTTAGATTCATGGGTCCATTCAAAGTTTTGGAGACAATCAAGCAAGTTACCTCCATGATTATTGATTCATGATGTATTCTACATGTCTCAACTTAAAAAATACCAACCGAATCCTTCCCATGTGATTAAGCCTGAAGAGGTGGAATCGCAAGAGAACATGACTTACAGAGCAGAACCATAATGAATAGTGGATATAAAGGATAAACAATTAAGTAATAAGACTATTGTACTGGTGAAGGTGTTCTGGAAGGGTATGACTCTTGGTGACGCAACTTGGAAGACAAAACCAAGATGAGGTAATAATATCCTCATTTATTTCCTTAGGTATGTGTATAATAGTTGTTATGTTAATTTTGGGGACAAAATTCTTAAAAGGAGGAGAGAATTGTAACATCCTAAATTTTTGATTCTAACATTAATGTTAATTAAGGGAGGAATTAGTAATTTAATATGAGATTAAGGTTTTGGATAATGGAGTGTTATCTTAGTTCTTTAGGCTATTATATGAATAGATTTGAGTAAGAGGATGGCATTGCGAAGTAGAGCATGTGAGCGCAGTAAGGAATTCCTTCATTGTGCCACGCGCCACAACTAAAGCAGGTGCGATGCATGGTACAAAAACTTGGTGAATAAGAACATGTATTTCTTGTGAAAAGTAGAAAAGAAATAGAGAAAAGAGCATGGGAGAGTGAGGAGAAGGGAAAGCTCTATTAGGGTAAGCAATTTCGGGCAAAAGGATGATGTCTTCGACTTGTTACTAATCAAGTAAGTCTCGTATTGCCTTAACCTCTGATTCTACCTTATTTTCTCTTAGTTTAAAGTATTGAGGAATTGAATTTGGAAGTTTTAAGGAGTTGATTTCTTGCCCTATGATAATAGAAAGGTTCTCTAAGACTAACCTAGGCCTTTGTGACTGGTTTGAGTCAAAACGATAAAACTTTGAAGCTATAGGCTTAAATTCACCTAATTTAAAGAGAGAGTAATAGGTGAAGTTTGATAAGGGGTGCTATAATCCTTATAATGAGTGGTAATTATTCATGGTATGTGTGAGTGAAGGTGAATTAGGAAAATGATAATGATTAGGTATTAGATTTCTATAATTGGCACTTTAGTCAATGATAGAATTAATTTTGTGAGCCTTAATTGTGTAGATTTTTGTGTGAATAGCAGAAAGAGATTTTGAGTAAGGTTGTGAAACATAGGTGACCCTTTCTTATAAATAGAAGGGTTAAGGTAACTATATAGTTTGTTATGTTGATCAGGTATTACAACTATGTAAAAGTAATCTATACTTATGAATTCATTGTCTTGTAAGTTTCTATGCATGATTTTGCATTGTAAATGGTTTTTAACATGAAATTGATTTGTAAAATGAAAATTGGATGATTGCTAGAGTTGATTGATATATATATATATATATATGGTATAAAGTGTTGAAAAGTGGTAAACTATGTGTGAAAAGCACAATCATAGGGGATAGGAGTTCACCCAAGGTATATGTGGATATGTGTGTGTGGAGATAGGAGTGAACAAATCCATATGGTTGGGTTGGCATTATGGATATCTGGTTCAGCATTTATTTAGGCTATGTCATGGGTCATCCAGCATAGCTTTTTATTGGGACTATTACCATAGGGACATCTAGGCAGTCTAGCAACTCTTTAGTGCTTGTTAGGGTGCAGTTAGGAGTTAACGATGCCTTTATCACAAGTGTGTGAGATGAAAGAAACCATAGCCCAAAGGTGGGATAGATTACCTTTGGCTGGGTATTTCTACCATCGAAGATGCACTCGGGTCAATAAGCAATTGATCCAGAAAAGCCTATGGTTTCATGTTAGGAAACTTTGGAAGATCGTTAGATAGATGATCATGCTATTATTTCTGATTGTGTGACAAAGTTTAAAAAGGGGAATTCTATATTTGTTTTCAATATATAAACTATTACCTTGATTTTGTTACTTTGACATAGTTATTTGTGATAATGGACATTTATTAGCTATATTAGTTACTGAGATTTTGATCTCACCCATGGTTATTTATATTTTTCAGGTTTTGATAGTAGTAATGCAAAGGGAAAGGCAACAGGCTGAGTAAAGATTCCTTTGAAAAGCCCATTATAGGATGGTGTAATGAATTTGTGTGTTCATAGTAATGTGTATGTATATAAGTTGCCATAGGTATGAATATATCTTGCATAAGCATTTTTCGTTGTATATATGAATATAGTTTTAGTGTCCTAGTCCGTAGTGTATATACCTATGTATATGTGTGTATGTGGTGAAAGTGACATTTTGGGCTAGTAAAGGAATAAGTGTACATGTGGATATATTGTATATGTGTTATGTATGTGGAGTTTGGCCTTTGATATGAATTGAAATGATGAGAAAAAGCAAATTATGCCTAGATATATGTGAAATGGGTAGGCCAACTATATGTATGCATGTTATATTGCTTATATAACTATTTAATTAGGTGTACATTGTCCTTTTAGATGTGGTCAAGGCTCTAAAAGTGATCAATGACTTGTGGTTTCAAATGGTGATTCTCAAGTGGCAAAGTTTAACTTAGAATGGTCACAATGCACTTGGGTGTCCAATTTTTAAATGAGATATCAGATTTAAATGAAACCAGTGTCATTGGTGTGAAACAAGCTTCGTGTGGACATTTGAATCACCCTAATTGAATATTGGATGTGAAAATGGCGCACAATCAAAGTTTGCACCAGAAACTCTTTTAATAGTAGAATTAGGTGTGCACACCGTGATGCACATGTCAACATGCCGCGTGCATGGCACAGAGCATGATGCTAGTGTCTCTATGCCATATGCCACAGCGCATATGGCATAAGCCACAGTGCACTGCTCAAAATTGGTGAGAATTTTAGTGATTTAAGTTGATTTCATTTAAGATTTACTTATCCATGATTGAATACTTCAATTGTACTACCTTAAATGATTTAAATCATTTTATAAAGTGATTTTTTAGAAGTTTCACTTTGGGATCCCAAATAATTTTTAAAATAAATGATTTTGAATTGATTAGTGGATTGTGTGGAAGGTTATATGGTAATTTCAGTGAGAGCATTATAGTTTGAATGTCCCATGGTACCAGCTCGATCATATGAATTTTATTTACACACACATATCCTCATACACACACCCAGTGAACTCCCACCCTTTACGATGATCATGCCTCTTTTACATGCACATAATCACATTGACATCAACTTACTTAAATAAAACCTTTTAAAATCATTTCAATTCATAATCAAATTTTTTTATGCTAAAACTCATTCAAAACATTCAACTTCAAACATAACAATTTTAATCATAAATCATATTATCATTCACTTATGAATAGTCAAACTAATTAATAGATACAATAAATTATCCAGTTACCTAAACCCTTCTATTCTTAAGAATGGTTATTTGTGGCACTAAAGTCCTTTCTTAAATTTCTTTCACTCAGTCAATGTACAAACTCATAGTAATCTACACGAATTAGCACTAAAAGTCAATTATTATATTAACTAAAAGTATTAATAATCACAATTAAACTCTCAAACACTCTCATGATATGTGGTACTAAACTTCAAGGTAGTACTTATGGCTCTTTATAGTGCTCCCCAGAACCTAGACGTAAACCTCGAATTGCAGTCAAAACTGTATCCTTCAACATACCATGCAACAACACAATCTCTTAGATATAAGTCTCTACCAACTTTTCAAGAGAATTACTAATCCTAATGGCAAGGAAATGAGCTGACTTCATCAACCGATCAACAATCACCCAAATGGCATCATACCCTGATTGAGTTCTTAGCAATCCAAAGATGAAATCTATGGAAATATTGTTCCACTTTTACTTAGGTATCTCTAAAGGTTGTAGTGTCCCTATTGGTCTTTGATACATGATTTTAACTTTTTGACAAGTTAAACACCGTGCTATAAACTCTGTAACTTCTCCCTTCATTCTTGGCCACCACCAATGACGCTTTACATCCTGAGACATCTCATAGCTCCTGGGTGAATAGTATACTTACTATAATGTGCTTCAATTAAAATTACTTTCCTCACTTAGGCACATAAATTCTATGCCACTATATCATGAATCTATCATCATTAAAATTGAAGTCTCTAGATAGATTTGATTCAACTTCTTCTTCAATCCAAAGAAGATATTCATCTTCTAGTTGTGCCATCCTCAATTTTTTTCAGAAATCACTACTGATCTCAGTGGTATAAGCACTAACTAGAGCTTTCAATGGTGCATTCTATTGAGAATCTATAAAAGACTCCATCAAACTATGCTCTTGTATCATCAAACTAGCCATGTGTAGTGTCTTCCTGCTCAGTGCATCAACTACCACATTAGCTTTTCCAAGATGATATTTCAACTCAAAGTTATAATCCTTGAGAAATTCCATCCACCTCTTCTACCTCATGTTCAATTCTTTTCGATCCAACAGATGCTGCAAGCTCTTATAGTCACTGAACACGCTAAACATTGAACCATACAGGTAATCATGCCAAATTTTCGAAGCAAAGACTACCACTGCAAGTTCTAGATCATGAGCTAGATAATTTTCTTCATACGGTCTTAATTGCCTTGATGTATAAGCCACTACTCCTTCATCTTGCATCAACACACACCCCAAACCTTTTAGAGAAGCATCAGTGTGCACATCATAAGGTAATATTGGATTTGGAATTATCAACACAGGTACAGTAGTCAACTTCTCTTTCAACTTCTGAAATGCAATTTCACACTAGTCATCTTAAATAAAAGGTTGATCTTTATGGGTTAATTTCATTAATAGAAAAACAATATAAGATAAACCTTGGATAAACTATCTATAATATCCAACCAATACCATAAAACTTTAAATCTACATAACTAAGTTAGGTTGCTCCCATTTCAACATAACATCAACTTTATGCAAATCAACAGAAATCCCATCTGCTGATACCAATGACCTAAAAATCTAATTTTTCTTAACCAAAATTCACACTTACTGAGTTTAGCATACAGCTTATTGTCTCTGAGAATCTGAAGCACAATCCTGAGATGCTTGGTATGCTGCTCCTCATCTTCAAAATAAACTAGAATCTTATTGATGAAAACCACAACAAACTATTCTAAATATGGCTCGAAGATATGGTTCATGTAATTTATGAATACTGCTGGTGCATTAGTTAGACCAAATGGCTTGATAAGGAACTCATATTGCCCATAACGTGTCTTGAAGGCTGTCTTGGGAATAAGATTTGCATAGACTCTCAATTGATGATGTTGGATAGGGAGGCACAGTGAAAGATAAAAATTTTAAAATCCCTATCCTTATGTGGACCAAACGAACTCATTTAAGTCAAGGTAGATAGAACAAGTACCTTTTTAAGTCGAGCTCTTCATATGTTGTCTTTAAGAAATTAGATCTCAGGAGCTGACAACGTAGATTTGCTCCCTCTATCGATATCCATATAAACAACTTTCAAGTCAAATAGCATGCTAGCGCTCGAACCCAAATAATCATCCATTAAAAAGATGGACACACGAATCAAAAATGGTCTGCTTATTAGAAATTGTGCCTCAAAGCCAATCAATGTACTATGCACATTGTTATTTAATAAATTTCTCTTTTGTTATCATATCAATTGCATGTTCACTATAATAATTGTATCCTTAGACAAACTATAGTAATTTTCCTAAACATTCTTGGTCAGTCATCTATGAGGGATCATAAATGAAACAAGGCTAGTATGACTTAAATTAATTATAGAGATATAAATCAAAGTCATAGGCACTTGAAAGAGTACAAGGTGTTGGACTAACCTACTATGAGAAAGTAGCATAGTATAAGTGAAAAGCTTATCTTATATGTAACCATATCACTAAGTGTTTTGACTTGAGATCATCATAAATTCCTACATGATGACCACTAAACTTTGACCTAGTCAAAAGTCACCTTTGACTAGATGATCATAGAAGCTCTGATTGAGTTTAGTGATATTCATGTAGAGGAATATGAGTAGTCAAGATGAAATTTGTCCCTTATGTTAATTGAGAGATATTATTGGGCCCCTCAATGTGTAAGACTGAGAAAATGTATGGCCATATTATAATGGAAAGGTTTTTTCCATTATTATGTCAGTCTACTTAGAGATCAAAAAAGTAATGGTCAGATAAAAGAGAATGAAAATTCCATGTCTCATACTTAACTAAAATATCATGTCAAAAAGCATTGTGACATGATTTTATATGACAGGTTACATCAGATCATCGATCTCCATATGAATGGTTGAACCCTGGTTTTGATGATTATAAAATAAAGAGAAGTTTTATGCATTTCAGGCTTTCTTAATTAAAATAATTGGCTTAACATTAAAACTGACTAAGTGAGACCTTATATGAACAAAAGGTATGCTATCTTGCTAGTTAAGTATTTAACTTAACCATAATCCTTTGTTCTTGAAATTGTCTTATTGAAAAATATTTCTAAGTGTTGATAACACCAATCCTTAATGCCTTAACACTGGTGTTACCTCTATTATCTTCTCTGTTCCATTAATTCTTGGTACATATAACACTGGTCCTACTCATTATAACACCGGTGTTATCCTTTTAAACTTATGCAATTTATCTCTCTTGTTTGAATCTTTTTCCTTACACTAGTACTATCTTTTCAACAACAATCTTATTTCTCTTTTATTCTTGGTTGAGTTATGTTAACGCCTGTGTTATATGGTTAGCACCTATACTAAGTTTTGCTTCAACTTGTGTAATACTTGTGCTAACATCTTAACACCAGTTCTATCTTTTCTTATATCCTTTGAAGAGATTTGATTAATATGTTGCTTCAGTGTTATCTTCTTTTAACACCGGTGCCAAATAATCTTTTCAAAAATATTCTAATTCTTCCAAAAGTATCAAGAATCTTTGTCTTTTATGTATTGGATTACACCGGTACTACAAGGACACCAATTGTGCTAAAACTTTCCTTCTGTGTCTGTTTGTGACTGTAACATTGGTGCTAGATCATAATAACTCCTGTGCTACTATGACGTTTTGTGCTTTGTTTTTTTTTGTATCTCTTCTGAAAGTCATCAGAACTTATCTTTTAATCCTTCTTTTCATATATAATCAATTATGTTAACTCTATATCCTTGCCAAATGATATCTAAACACAATTATCTCCATGAAGTTCTTCTAGCTATAAATATTTATTTTAATCATTGAGCTTGCCTTCTATTATATCAAGACTTATAAGCTTCAACCACTATTGTCAGAAGCATTTAATGTTCTTAGCCATTATCTCTACCGTAAAGCACTATTTCATTGGCTAATGCATCGGAGAACCTTTGAGAAGCTTAGATATCCGAGGAAACTAAAAGCTAGAGGGAAACATATCACAACAAACCTCCAATAGAAAAATTTATCAATCTAATGGATCATTTATGATTCTCAACTATAAATAACGCTTATTCATGAAACACAGAAGCAAGAGGAAAAAACGCGAACTACAAGAACATTATACATTTATTGAGTATTAAAGTCTACCTACCTTTTATGTATCATTTATTGATAGAGAACTTCACTGATTATATATCTACTCTTAAAGAGAGTTTAAAAGCAATAGTAGTTCATTCTTGAACTTACTCTGTTTATCCTTGTTTTATATATTCAAAATAGAGGTACTTATGCTCGGGGAGTTTAAGGGGATTTATTATTACCTTTGTGAGGGGGAGAGTATCAAACTTATTGAAAAGTCTGTTTATGTACTGTGGCAACCAAGAGCTTGAATTAATTTTAGTAATATAGTTGGAATCTCAGGAGGTTCCTAGGGACTAGACTCAAGTGGTAAGAGTCAAGCCAGGATAAATCATATATGTCAAGCTCTATTCCTTCAACTCTCATGATTGGTGATTTTATTCCTTCATCTCCACTTATTATTACCTTATTTCATTTAAATTTTCAATTAGCCCAATTCACCCCCTTTTGAGGTATTTACAATTGGTATCAGAACCTGGTTGCTTATATTTGACTTAATTGTTTGCGCAAAAGATCTTACTAATAGCTAATTTTGCAAATGATAATTTAGGAGAAGGTATTTCAAAAGTAAGGCCTCCTGCATTTAGAGGAGAAGACTATTGCTTCTGGAAAAGTAGAATGATGATGTATCTTAGAGCTTAGGATGTTGAGATGTTGCACATTGTTACGAGAGGTCCATATGTTCCTATAATTCTTGGAGATGATGGCCTGATGAGACAAAAAAAAAAGAGAAGAATGAGATGATGAGGACAAAAGAAGATTAAATCTGAATGCTAAAAGCGTATGTCGCTTACACTCCAAAATAACTAAGTTAACACTAATATAATACTAGTGGTAACCTAGCTCATTCTTCACTAAGGAGGCTAACTAAGATTAATTAAGGCTAAACTAGTGAGCTAAACTAACCAAGTGTTGATTGATTTTAACTAACTAAACTAAATGGATAGATTTAATTAAAAACCTAATTAACTAGTGAAATGGAAATGGGAGTGTTTTAACCCTTTCTAAAGTGGAGTCCTAAGAGTTGTGGGATGCTAGATTCCTTGTCTACTCTTTTATTAGGCTTAAGTTAATTTCTACTCTCTTGATCAAACAAAATCCCTTACACAATTTTGTATAAGTGTGCCTTCCTAACTAATTCAATTAACCAAGTCCTTGCACAATTTTGTACAAGTCCCTAATCAATTCCTTAGTTAAGTGCAAAATGATCAAAATTCTCCTTAGGTTCCTTTATATGCATCTCGGCCTATGGTAAGTCTAATGCATAATTTTACACACAAGACATTTTATCAAATACCAACTAAACATATTTATGCATAGCTAATGTAAGACACATTCAACACACATAAAACATATATTTATATGAATTACAATATATTGGAGAAAATGTCCAACAACTACACAAAGGGGAATCAAGTGAAAAAACACTAAACCAACAAGTTAAATACCAATTTTGGTCAATAAAAACAAGATATAATAATGCTCTTAATTTTAAGAACAAGATTACATCAACTTAGGTTTAATGGAGAGTGGCCATAACCCTTAACCTTCCTTCAAGCACTTTGAGACTCCTCTAGCATCCTTCCCTCTTAGCACTCCTTGTAGATTTAGCCTCTAGTCATCTTAGAACCCATTTGAGCACAATCCTTCCACCATGGCTGAACCATACTCATGAACACCTTGAGGATTTTGAAGCCATACCAAGAAAATGAAGCTTGGGGTTTGAAGAGTGAGGTGGAAGAAGAATAATGGCAGAGTTGGATTAGGATTTTGATGGTTGGATCATGAGATATGAAGGAGAGAAGATGAGATGGAGATGAAGAACATGAAGAACAATGGAGAGAGAATAGAGAAGGGTGGAGGCTGAAAAATAAGGGGTGAATGGAAGAATGAATGCTAAAAATAAAATTAGGGTAGTTTGATTTAAGTCTAGGGTGAATGAGTCCGACTCTAGTGTTAAGAAAATCGGTGAAAAATGAGCTAGGGTAACTTTATTATTTACTATGATTAAATGGACGAAAATTCAGATGAAAATGGTCTAAAAATTGAATTAAATAAAGCTAAAGGTAATGGGAAATTAAGAGAGAGAGTGAATGGATTCAAAGAGTGGTACAATATGTGCAAGATCATGCAAGACTTGTACTTTCACCCCAAAACTCAAGTGTTTTGCCTCTTGACTCATCTATTATTCCAATCCAATGGTCCTCATGTGCCACATAGCTTAAAAATTGTAAGCCCATCCATGCACAAAAATAACCTAGCCTAAGTGCAAGAAAACAAGTCCACTCGAAACTTTGACTTTTCAAAATTGTCAACTTGTGAAATTAATTATTCTCAATCTAGAAAGAGTTTGAGAAATCTAGTTAGATGATTTTTTTCTGGACTAAAAATGTGTCTTGACTAATTTTCTCAAAAAGTCTAATTTTATGACCAAAATGCCCCTAATGCACAAAATCCTACACTTAGGTGATTTCTCACAATTAATGCAATAAGTGTGCATTTTGGGTAAATATAAAATGATTTTTAGTTAATAATAATAAGAAAAGGTGTATAATAAATGTGATTTATCAAATGCCAAGGCAAAACTTACAATTGCCTGTGTTCTCAATAGAATAGAATATTATCGTGTTACTCACTGCACTACTGCAAAAGAAATATGGGATGCCTTGAGACAAGCTCATGAAGGAATTGATGAAGTTAAGGAAAACAAGAAGAGTAGTCTCATTCATGAATATGAGACATTCAAGATAAATGAAGGAGAAGCAATCAAAGATATGCAAGCAGTTTTACTCATATTATCAATCATTTTATAAATTAGGGCAAAACTTACACTCAAGCTGAACAAGTCAAAAATATCTTCAACAATCTTCTAATAGAATGGCAACCCAAAATCACTGCTATTACAGAGGCACAAGGAGTATCAATGAGTTTGGTAGTTGCACTCTTTAGAAGCCTTGAAGAACATGAATCAACCTTGCTTTAATACACAGAAGATATGGGGAAAAAAAGAATGGTATTGCTCTGAAAGTTGATGAAGATGAATCAGAAGCAGAGTTTGATAAAAAGGAAGAATTTGGCATGATGGTTAGATGATTCAAAAGATTTTACTGAGGAAAGAACTTTAGAAAGGGATCTTTAAGCAATAAGAAAGATCAAAAGGAGTCACTGACATGTTACAAATGCAAGAAACTAGGGCATATCAAATAGGATTGTCCTCAGTGGCAAAAGAAACAAGAAAAGAAGAAGAAAAAGGAAAAACCTTAGAAGAAGAAGAATGCCCTTGCTACATAGGGAGGTAGCTCCTTGGATGATGAAGAAGAGGAGGAGGAAATAGTAAAACTATGCCTTATAGCACAAGAAATAGATCTGACTGAATCACAATCAGATAAGGTAAACTCTGATCTTTTACAAAATGAATATAATGAGTTGTTCTATTTGTTCAAAGAATAGTATAAATAACTTCTGCATGCTAAAAAGAAAATTTCTATGTTAGAAGAGAAGTTAAAAACTTCCTATGAAAAGGAGAATGCTATCTAAAATAATTCTGATTCATGTACAAACTGCATATTATTACAAACTCAAAATAATATCCTAAAAAATGATTTAGCAAAATTTACTCGGGGTGCAAAGATGCTAAACATTTTGATTGGCTCACAAGGGTACATCTCTAATAGGTCAGGAATTGGATACAATCCTTCACTGATACTTCTCAGAAGAAGCCTAAAAAAGTAGCCAAATACTATCATAGCTACTTTAAAACTTTTGTGCATTCTTCCAGTCCATTTATTACCTGCTCATATTGTAACAAGAGAGGGAATCATGTTAAATCTTGCCTATATAAGAAGAATGGCATTAGAAGTTCCTTGAAATGGGTTCTTAAAAATACCAATCTTTCTAGGAAACTAACTAATGAGAAAGGACCCATCAAGAAATGGATACCTAAAATGAAATAGTCTTTATTTGTAGGTATGCCTCACTGTCTCTAGGAAGAAGAAATGGTATATAGACAGTGGGTGCTCCAAACATATGACTGGAGATTTAAATTAGTTCATAGAACTACATGAAAGAGATAGTGGTCATATCACTTTTGGAGGTGATTAAAAGGGTCACATTGCTGGTTTTGGAAATGTGGGAAGAGGAAAAGAAGTAAGCCTTAAAGGAGTACTATATGTCAAAAGTCTCTTCCACAATCTAATGAGTGTAAGTCAAAGATGTGATAGAGGAAATAGAGTCATCTTTGACTCAAAGGAATGCATTCTTCAACGAAAAGCAGATAGAAAGATATTTCTTCATACTGATAGAGATGGTAATTTTTATACCGTTGATTTAGATTATGAAACTCTTTCTCAAACCTATTTTTTAAGTAAATCTGAGGAAAGCTTTCTGTGGCACAAACGCTTGGCTCATGTGAACAAAACGCAGATTGAAAAACTTTTACAAAATGATTTAGTTATAGTTTACTACCCTTAAGCTTTGATAAAGAAAAAGTTTGCCAAGCCTTTGGAAAACAAACTAAAACTTCGTTTAAGTCTAAAGATTTTATTTCAATTGAAAAACCTCTTCAGCTCTTGCATATAGATTTAGTAGGTCCTACAAGAATAAAACTTTTTAGTAGAAATCTTTATACTTCAGTTATTGTTGATGATTACTCTAGATTTACCTGGACTTATTTTCTTAAGTCTAAAGATGAAACTTTTTATTCTTTTAGAATATTTGCCAAAAAGGTCCAAAATGAGAAGGGTATTTCTATAGTGTCAATCAGGTTTGATCATGTAGGAGAATTTAATAATGGTGACTTCACAAATTACTGCGATAAAAATAGAATCAAACACAACTTCTTTGCACTAAGAACTCCTCAACAAAATGGAGTTGTAGAAAGGAAAAATAGAGTACTCACAAAAATGGCCAGAGCTATGCTTAGTGACAATGGCTTTCTAAATATTTTAGGTTGATGCCATGAATACTGCTTGTTACATCATCAATAGAGCTTACATAAGGCCTAAGCTCAACAAGACACATATGAACTCTATAAGGGAAGAAAGCCAAACATATCTCATTTCTATGTGTTTGGTAGCAAGGTGTTCATCTACAACAACAATAAGAAAAATCTAGGAAAATTTGATCCCAAATCAAACATGAAAATTTTTCTTGGATACTCCAGTAGGAGTAAGGCTTTTTGCGTATTCAACCTTAGATCCAAGACCATGGAAGAATCAATACATGTAGTGTTTAATGAATTTCCTATAGAAAAGAAGAAGATTCCTGATGTTGATAATGTTACTGAAGAGTTGTATGATCTTCAATTAAAGAATAACAAATCAACAGAAGATCCAGGAGAGAAATATGAGACTATACCCGAAGATAATGAAATTGAAGAAGTTCAGCAACCAACTGCCTAAAGAAATAATAAAAATCATCCTCTAGATTAAGTCATTGGGAATATCAATAAACCTGGAGCAAATTTCAAAACATTATTAGTCCTTTAGCTTTCATTTCAAAAATAGTGGAAGAAGCTCTATCTGATTTGTCTTGGATAGATGCAATGCAAGAAGAGCTTAGTCAATTTGAAAGAAGCCAACCATAGGACTTAGTACCAAGGCTTAAGAATCATCTAATAATTGAAACTAAGTGGGTTTTCAAGAACAAACTTGATAAAGGAGGCATCATTATCAGAAACAAAGCTTGAATAGTGGCAAAAGAATAGAATGAGGAAGAAGGTATAAACTATAAAGAAAGCTTTGCTCTAGTTGCTAGATTGGAAGCAATTCGCCTACTTCCAGTATATGCATATGTAAAAGATATCAAGATATACTAGATAGATGTGAAAAGTGCTTTTCTCAATGGTTACATCCTTAAAGAAGTATTTGTTGAACAACCACCTGGTTTTAAAGATTCTTAAAAACCTGATGCTGTCTTCAAATTAAAGAAAGCTCTCTATGGACTCAAACAAGCACCCATAGCCTGGTGTGACCGATTGAGTTCCTTTCTTTTAGAAAAAAGATTTAATGTAAAGTTGATACTACTCTCTTTTTAAAAAGAAAAAGGGATCAATTATTAATTGTAGAAATTTACGTAGATGATATTATATTTGGTGCAACTGATGAATCTTTGTGCAAGAAATTTTTTGAGTTAATGCAGGGAGAATTTGGAATGTCTATGATAGGAGAACTGACATTCTTTCTGGGACTACAAATCAAGCAAAGGAAGGATGGTATATTTGTGTGTCAAACTAAATATCTTAAAGAAATGCTCAAAAAATTTAGGATGGATCAAGCTAATGGAATTGATACACCAATAAGCTCAACCATCAAAATGGATGAAGATGTTGCTAGAACTGAATATGATTGCAAATCATATAGAGGGATGATTGGATCTCTTTTATATTTAACAGTAAGTCATCGAGATATATCTTTCAATGTTAGTCTCTATGCAAGATTTCAATAAGCACTAAAAGAATCTTATGTGACTATAGTGACAAAGGATTTTTAGATATCTAACAGATATTGATTCACTGGGTCTGTGGTATCCTAAAAGAGGAAGAGAGTTCTTAATTAGATATTCTAATGTTGATTTCAGTGGATGCAAGACAGAGAGAAAAAGCACGAGTAATACATGTCACTTTTTTACTAGATCACTTTTGTCTTGGGCAAGCAAGAAACAAGCACTATCTCATTATCATCAACTGAATCAGAATATATAGCTGCTGGATTGTGTTGTTCTCAAATCTCATAGATGAAGTAGCAACTTGAAGACTTTGGAATCAAGCTCAAGAATATTCTAATCAAATGTGATAATACCAGAACAATATGCTTCACTAAAATTCTAATTCATCATTCTCAAACTAAGCATATTGACATACATCATCACTTCATCAGAGATCATGTTCAAAAGAAAGATGTCACTGCAGAATTCATTCCTACTGATCTATAACTTGCTAATATCTTTACAAAACCTCCAGGAGCAAAACAGTTTGTATTCATAAGAAGAGAGTAGGGTTTATTAAATCCCAATGAATTATAAGCAATTCCTTCTTCTTACTTATTCTTTTTAATCTATTTAATTATGTATTCTAAGTTAGGCATCAGAATGGTTATTTGAAAGTACAGGTCTCTGTCTAAAGAAATTTTCTATTGGTGTTATTAAAATATATAACACTGGTGTTAACATCAATACTAATGGTTATTCTAAGATATTGCAGAAAGCTAACTTCAATAGTAACACTGGTGCTATGCTATTCAACACCAATGCTATGAAAACCACTTCAAAGTTATAAACTTTGCCAAGAGATGAGTATGACACCTCAAAATGACTTTGCGTGGATAAGACCAAATTAATTTATAACTTTAAATGAGGTAATCATTGAACTTTAATATTTTAAGTTTAACACTGGTGCTTTGGTAAGCAATATTGGTGCTACATCTGTCTATATATATATATATATATCCTAATGTGCTTTCTTGCTCAGTTCACCATTTTACCCTAAAACTACTGGAGCTACTCTCCTCTCGCATACTCCCTCTTCATTCTTCTCTCTCATACCATTTCTCCTAAAAAATGACCATTCTACTATCAAATTTACACCATTTTCTCTATCTAAATCTCTGATAAACACTGACTAATATGTGATGAAGCCTGCTTGAACAATAATGACTAAAGAAGCTCTGGAAGATCAAGGACTCTCTGTATTTGATTTCTTCCAAGCTACAGATATTGTGGTTAAGCGAGCTGGGTCTTGACAAGAAAATCCAAGTCTCAATAGCTATAATGAAGTAATGAATAAAGCAGAGCAAGTTGCAAAAGTCAAAAAGAGAAAGGAAAGAATAAAGACAAAATCTCCCAATGAAGAATAAGTGGGTACTAGTATTGCTCCATCTCAACCCACTCTTAAGAAGTTAAGGACTGCTCGAAAAGGACAAAGAGCAACAAAGAAAGCTAAGGCTTCTCAACCTTCTAAACATAATTTAGTCTCCTCCGAAAGGACACCTGACGATACAATGCCTAGCTAACCTCACTCTAGAATTCATGAAGAATAGAGGAAGAGGAAGGAAAAGCTCCTATCATTGAGGTATCAGATGAGAGTAATGATTTTACTGGCTTCTACTTTGACTGACTCCATACTGGACAGATTCCAAGCTTGGCCTTGAAAATGGTAAAAAAAGAAGTTAGTAAATCTTAGATTCTCAACCTCACAAGGCTTAAAGAGAAGGGATATGATGTTACAGAAATGATGAAGCCTTACAAGACATTATTGGAGCTCAATATGGTAGTAAGTCTAAAAGTTGTAAGAGCTTTCTATAGTTCTCTACAAGTTTTGCAAAATGGTGAAGTGCTAAGAGCAACAGTGAAGGGAAGTCTTTCGATATTACAAAAGACTATCTCAACACCCTTCTTGATTTTCCAACTAATGAGAGGTTGATGAGGCTATCAGATTTGTCCTATAAGAAGCCAATCATGGTCACAACACCGGTGCCAACCTAGGAAGAAAGCACTGGTCTACTAGAAAAGTCCAAGTCTATGCCAACACTTCACAGAGTAATCTACTACATTATGTTAAGGTCGATTACTTGCAAAAGAACTGGGGTAAATAAGTTTATCACTGAGGACTTGAGGTTTCTGACTACTTTGATTAAAGGATTTAAATTAGATGTTGCTTCCATTATCTTCAAAAAGATCAAGAACTTAGTCTAGTTGAGTAGAAAAAAGAGATTAGAAATATCTCATCTATGGAAATGTAATTTTCAAAATGCTGGAAGATCAGAAGATTATGTACCTAGAATGAAATGAAGTGTTGGGATATGAGGAGATCAATTATATGACTTTGAGAAAGATAGAGATCATCAAAGAAGGAGAAGGTAGTGCCTAGACTGAAGCTTATTCAGTAGTTGCTCATAATGCTCAAGGCAAACAAGATTCCTAACTAGTTTAGAATGATTCATCTATCCCACCACCATCACAAGGAGTATATCTTGATTCAGATGCTATCAAGCAGTTAGCTAGGAGATTCAAGATTTAAGCTGAGCTTTTCACCTTGTGTCTTGAAAGACAAGCTGAAGACTTCAATTAAAAATTGAAGACAGCCTCTGAAGAAATTAGAGAAGAATTTAAGGAAGAAATTAGCTTGCTAAGAGCTTAAGTTTTGAGTTTAGAAGGTATACTAGCTGGACTAAGAGACTCTTTTAAGCACTTTTCTCCCTTTAGGATAGGCACTCCTATTGGTGTTTGTTTCCAAGAGAATGCTAGTATCCTTTTACATGAGGATTTTGTGTTAGTACACATGTCTAACACCTCTACTTTAAAGATAGAGACTGAGGCAGCTATTGATAGTGATTTACAAATACCCTCTAAGATTGGGAATTTGAGGATTAGACCAGTTTTCTCTACTGATTCTAAACTAAGAGCCATGTTTGAAGATAGTTCAGAAGGAGCTGAGTCATATGCTTCAGAGAGCAACAAGCTTGCATTGGTTGTGGCCAAGATTACTAAAGAGTGTATTGAGATATCTGATGATAAGGAAGACTTGGAGTTTACACAGTCATCCTCACCTTCTACTCTATTCTTCTCTAGTGTCAACTATATTAAAGCCTTTTAAGACTTAATCAGGATAAATCCTAATTTTGTGTTGTCTCCCACACTACTTACTACCATATTGAAATCTGGTGTAGTGTTTAAGCCTTTACTAAAGTTCAAGAACAGACCAATCTAGACTAAAAGTAGTACTTCTTCATCTTATGTGCCTTCATCCAATGTATTTGTTCTTGTTGATCTGTCTAAGCCTTCTGCTGATGATAAAAAAGGGGAAAAGTATGATGCAAAGTTAGTTCACAAGGTAGATAGCAAGGTTCAAGATAGTGGATTAGACAAGAGTATGGTTGAAAATTCAGGAAGTGGCAAGCATAAGGGTTAACCTGTTGTGAGAAAACTAAGAAGTGCCTTGGCTAGACTCAGTTGATTTAGAGCAAAGTCTTCAAAGACCTCTGAGCCTCAATCCTTATCCAAACCCTCTAAACCTCAATCTTCTCAACCCTTTGAAACACCCAAACCTTCATCTCCTACTACTAAGAAATTTCATGAGTTAATGGATTTCCTTGATACTATCTTTAAGAAGTGAACTGAGTAGTTGTTTGAATGTTTATTTGTTTATATGTTTGAGCTTTCTCTAATAATTTGTACCTTCTTTTCAATATATATATAATGTACTTTTCTTCCATTTTTTTGTGATTATTTCTTTTAAGAAGTAGAGACCAAAGTCTCTTTGAGAACTAACTCTTTACATCTAAGTTTTGTCATCATCAAAAAAGGGGAGAAATGTTGAACCCTGGTTTTGATAACTACAAAATAAAGAAAAGTTTTGTGTGTTTTAGGATTTCTTAATTGAAATAATTGGCTTAACATTAAAAGTAACTAAGTGAGAGCTTATACGAATAGAAGGTATGCTATTTTGTTAGTTAAGTATTTGACTTAACTATAATCCTTTGTGCTTGAAGTTGTCTTGTTGAAAAATATTTCTAAGTTTGATAACACTGATCCTAGATGCCTTAACACTAGTGTTACCTCTATTATCTTCTCTATTCCATTGATTCTTGGTACATATAATACTGGTCCTACTCATTATAACACCGGTCCTACTCATTATAACATCGGTGTTGCCCTTTTATACTTATGCAATTGAGTTTCTCTTATTCAAATCTTTTTTCTTGCACTAGTACTATCTTTTCAACATCAGTCTTATTCGAAAGTTATCAGAACTCATCTTTTAATCCTTCTTTTCATCTATAATCAATTATGTTCACTCTATATCCTTACCAAATGATATCTAAACACAATTATCTCTATAAAGTTCTTCTAGTTGTAAATATTTTTTTGATCACTGAGATTTCCTTCTATTATATCAAAACATATAAGCTTCAACCACTTGTATCAAAAGTATTTAATGTTTTTAGCCATTACTATACAAAAGAGAAAGTCTCTGCCATAAAGCACTGTTTCATGGCTAATCCACCAGAGAACCTTAAAGAAGCTCGAATGTCAAGGAAACTCAAAGCTAGAAGGAAACAAATCATAAGCAACCTCTAATAGTATAAATAAGGGTCATTTATGAAACACGGAAGCAAGAGGAAGAAACGTGAACTGCAAGGACATTTTGCATTTATTGAGTATCAAAGTTTACCAGCCTTCTATGTATCGTTTATTGATAGAAAACTTCATTGATTATATATCTACTCTTAGAGAGAGTTTAAAAGCAATATTAGTTCATTCTTGAACTTACTCTATTTATCCCTGTTTTATATCTTCAAAATAGAGGTACTTATGCTCGGGGAGTTTAAGAGGATTTATTACTACTTTTATAAGGGGGAGAGTTTTAAACTTATTGAAAAGTCTGTTTATGTACTATGGCAACCAAGAGCCTAAATTAATCTTGGTAATATATTTGGAAATCTCAGGAGGTTCTTGGGGACTCGACATAGACTCAAGTGATAGAAGTTGAACCAGGATAAATCATTTGTGTCAAGCTCTATTCCTTCAACTCTCATGATTGGTGATTTCATTCCTTCATCTCCACTTATTATTACCTCATTTCAATTAAATTTTCAATTAGCCTAATTCACCCCCTTCTTGGGGTATTTACATGAATTGTGTTGTTACTATGTCTTAACTAGAGGCCACTTGTGACTTATAAAATAATAGCATAATTAGTCTACTGCCAACTTCATATAGGCCTATAGGGTTGCACATAAGAATAGTTCAACTCTAGTTATAATGTTCAAGTTCATTGAATATAAAATATGTCTAGATTCAATGAATGTAATATAGGGTGAATGAATTATATATATATATTTAAATATTTATTTGATAAATATTTATATATATATGAAATATAAAATTTAAAATATAATTATATATATATATATTTTTTTTTCAAAATATATATATATATATAGATATATGTGTATTTTCATGTATACATATATATAATATAATACATATATCTGATATTATATTATATTATATTATATTGTGTTAGCTTTAAATTTAATAACTAACATTATATGAGAGAATATCATATTAGTTTGAACTTATAAGATAAATTCAAATAAGATATGATATTATAAATTTAATTTATGAGATAAATTAAGTTTTATTTTTTCTTGCTCAAGATATGATTTTCAAAAATAATTATGATTATTTTTGAAATTCAAAAAAGGAAGATAACACCCTAATCTATATCTATTATAAAGAAGAGTGCGTACTATAATAGAGAGAGTCAAAAAAGTCTTAACGGCAAAATATAATGAGAGCCAAGGAAACATCCTAGAGAAAAAAGAGTTCAATGTTTAAGAAATAGGTGGATGTTTTGAGCACTAGCACGTTGTTCGAGTGGAGATCTATTCGTGTGGATACCGGTAGAGGGAGCAGATCTATGTTGTCAGCTCTTGAGATCCAAACTCTTGAAGAAAACGAGTAAGAATATGAAATTTAAAAATGTAACTCTTCTATTTACCTTGACTTAAATGAGTTCTTCAATCCACATGGAGATAGGGATTTTAAATTTTTAATCTTCAACTGCGCCTCCTTATCTAATATTATTCTATCCTACTTTTAGATTATGGTTTCTCTCATCTCACACACTTGTGATAGAGGTGTTGTTGACTTTTATCTGCACCCTATTGTGTTGCCAAACTACCCAAATTTCTCATGGTAACAGTCCTAATATTATACTGTACTGGATGACCCATGGTACTAGCCTAAATAGATGTTGCACTTGATGTCCCATGGTGCCAGTCCAACTATATGGATTTATTCGCTCACATCTCCATACATACACATCCACATATACCTTGGGTGAACTCCCACCCCTTATGATCATGTTCCACGCATAAAAGCACCACTTGTCATACTCTATAGTCTGTACCATAAATATATATATATATATATATATTCAAAGCCAAAAATCATTCTAAATTCATTATACAAATTGATCTTCATGCTAAAAACTATTTACATTTAAAACCATGCATAATAAGCTTCAAAACAATGAATTTAAAAGCACATATTTACTTTTATACAGTTATAATAGCTAATAAACATAACAAACTATATGATTCCCTTAACCCTTTTGTTTGCAAGAAAGGGTTATTCGTGTTACACTCCCTTTTCCAAATCTCTTTTTGCTATTAACACGTTATACACGAGAATCTATATAAAATTGGCAATCAAATTTGATTGTCTTATTAACTAAAAGTGCCAATCATAGTAGTCAAGCACCTAATGTTACCACTTCATTTACTCATGTCCCTTTCCACCTCTTGTACCCAATTATCTATCATTACAAGCATTATCCTACTCACTATCAAACTTCTCCCATTATCCTCTCTCTCTCTCTCTGTCTAAATTCAATCAACTTGAGCCTACGGCTTCAAGGTTTTATTGTTTCAACTCAAACTAGTTGCAAAGTCTTAGTTTAGTCCTGGAGAACCTTTCAATTACTATAGGGTAAGAAATCAACTCTTTCAAACTTCCAAATTCAATTTCTCACTAGTTTAAACTAAGAGAAAATAACATAGAATTGGAGGTTAAGGCAGTATAAGATTTATCTAATAAGTAATAGGTCGGAAATATCGTCCTTGCTCTCGATTTTTGTTGCCTTAGCAAAGCCTCCCTTCTTCCTCTCCCTCTTGTGCTTCTTTTCTTTATTCTCCTCTTGTTTCATGAATAAGACACGTTCTTATTCACCAAGTTTCTGCACCATGCTCCGCAGCACGTGGCACAGTAAGGGAATTCCTCACTATACTCACATGCTTTGCTTTGCAACACCATTATCTCACTCTAATATGTTCAAATAACACTCCAAAAAGTCAAAATAGCATTCCCCCATCCAAACCTTTCTCTCATATTAAATTACTAATTCACCCCTTAATTAGCATTAATACAAGAATTAAGAATTCAAGATGTTACAGTCTCATTACCTGAAATGGGAAAATCTCGGAGAAAACAAGATGAAGTGCTCAACGGCAGACACATGAGTCTAACGGATATATTTCAAGAATCAACTATAAATTGGACTTATTTATTAAAGGAAAAGTATGTGAAATTAATTAAGCCAACTAATTGCATTCACTCTCTAACTACTTTTTATTAGTTCATTTAATATTATGAGTGCTTCAGTGATAGTATATCCTCTCTGAAAGAGAGATTTATTATAGTAGTGATTAATTATTAAATTCACTCTATTCTTTTCTATATTCCTTATTTGAGATAGAATTACTTAAGATTGGGGAGCTTAAGGAGATTTAAGAGAATTTTTGTAAGTGGGAGAGTTACAAACTCAAGGAAGGGTTTGAATTGTATTGTGCTACTAAGAGCCTTGATTGATGTTGGTCATGGTAGTGAAAAATATTAAGTGTAACTTGGGGACTAGACATAGGCTCAAGTGGTTAGAGTTGAACCAAAATAAACACTCTGTGCAAAGCTTTTCTTCTTACACTCAGCTTTGTTTAGTGATATTGTTCCTAACTTATATTTAATTCTTGCATTATTTGCTTTAAATTTTATTTAGCCTAATTCACCCCCTCTTGGGTAGAATTTTCAAAGGATACTTATTCTTCATAGTGACTTTGTTCAATTACCGATAGTCATTACACAATCATAGATTGCCTTTTTTCTTCCTTACAAACAACACCGGTAATCCCCAAGGTAATACGCTTGGCCTGATAAACCTTTTGTCTAATAGTTTCTCAATTTTCTTTTTCAGCTCAGCCAATTTGAAAGGTGATATTCAATACAAAGCCTTAGATATAGGTTCATTTCCTAAAATTAAATCAATTGAAAATTCAACTTCCCTCTTAGGAGGTAATCCAGAAATTTTTTTAGAAAATACCTTAAGGAATTCACTCACTACCTTGATCTTCCTAATGCCAAAGTCGTACACGTTGTTAGGTGTGAAGAAAATAATATATATGCAAACCCTTACTTTACTAACCTCTTAGCTTACACGACTGACAAAAACTTGGGTTGCTTTAGAGAACTAGCTTTGCTAATAACACTGGTAAAGAAACTAGTTTCTTAGCATAATCTAGCATAGCATGGTTAGCTTCTAGCTAGTCCATGCCAACTATCATGTCTATTCCTTCCATAAGAATACAAATCAAATATATCACAAACACCCTCTCCCCAAATTCAATCTTTACATTCTATTAAGCTTTACACGTAATACTCTAAGACCCTGAAGAGTAGACACTTTAATAACTTTCGATAACTCTTTTAGAACTCAATCTAATCTATTCACAAACTCTTCCAAAATAAAAGAATGCACAACCCCAAAGTCAAAAAAAAGCCTCTATCTTACTACTATAAATAGAGATTATACCTTTGATTAGGTTAGGAGATGCTTTGGCCTCTTTCTATGTCATAGAAAGACTCATCCAAGCATAGTCAAACATCGACTCTGCCTATTGGACAACGCCTGGTAATATGACCTTGTTTATTATGCTTGAAATAGGCCCAACACTTACTTGCATGGAATCTGCCACACTAGTTACACTGAGATGAACTTCTGGTACTCAATGTAGGAGTAGGTGCATTAAAAGCTTACCTTAAGGGTTGCCAAGGTTTAAGTTCAATACCACTACTCCTTTATGCTGAGCTCCTTTAAACTGACCGGGTCTAAGAACCTTTAAGAAAACTCTTCCTCCTTAAAGCTCTAAAACTGATAGAGCTATAACTAGGCTTCCTTAAAATATCGCCCGTAGGACCTAAAGAAGATGAGAATCTTCCCATACTGTTCCTTCTTCTCTCTACTTTGGCCTCCCTACCTCTCTTGGTAGCTACTCTCAACTTGTGACACATTTCTTCATACGCGATCTGACACATCTTACCTTTTATACTCTAAGTATGCCATTAAATAATAAGAGGTTAATAAAAGAGCACTTACAAAGCATATGCAATCGAACTTTTAAAGTAAACTTCTTTCTTAACTGCTCTTTAAAACCATAACCTTTTGTTTCTTGATTAATTAAACTCATCTTTACCTCTTTTGTAGCATGGCATATATAGGGAAGATAGACCAGGAGAGTTAATCACTATCTAGCTCAAGAATTTTTTTTTAAAGAACTCTTCTTTTACACCTAACCATGTCCTTTAAGCCTTAATGAGATTTTCATCATTATCTTTATCATATCTCTCTTTCTTAATTTAGTGCGGCTTGATCTATCTCATATTTTACATACTAAACACTTGGTTTTTGGCATCAAATCATGCATATTAGGGTTTATTTCTCGGTTTTTAGTTGTCTTTTACATATTGACTTCATAGACCCTAATAATGCCATTTGATGGTTGTTTTGACACTTGCAAATGATAAATGGGATTTTTAGGTTTAAATTCTCCTTTCCTTCCTTTTTAATTCTCTTTCTAGAATTTATTTAGTTTGTGTCCTTTGTTTTCAGATTATGGAAGAAGCAAATTTGAACCTAAGGGACAAAGACAAGTTGACTTCATTTGAGAAACCAAGTGCAATGAAAAGGGGTTGATTATGTGTCCCATTTCTAAAAATAATCAATGATGATGTGGCATCATATTTTCATAAATGAAGAAGGATAAACAATGCCTAATTATAGAAATTATTTGGGAATTAATTAATTCTGAACCTAAGAGCATTGGAAGCATGGGAGACACATCATCATAGGCTAATTGAGAGCATGAGAGGTGTGACCACATCTGAATCTAAGAGAGAGATGAAGTGGCAGTTGAAGCATGGCTTACATTGAGTCACATTTTTATAGCCTTGTTCACATGGTTCATGCTCCTCACTTCTAGCACATTAGGCACCATTTCCTTTGAATTTTCCTGATTTAATTTGCCATTTTAATCTACATTTCTAGCTGGAATTTAACCACTTCAGATCTAAACTTTGTAATAATCAACACTTAACTTTGGAATTAGCACCTTGAGCCATATTATTTACACATACTTAAGCCATATTTTCATATTCAAGCCTCATTTGTCACTCTCCATTCTCATTATCTGATTCCTCTCAATTCCCTCTCATTTCTAGCCTTACCTCATGCCACATTCATCAAGTTTTGAAGGTCCAAATCTAGTCCTTCTCCATTCCAACTCCAACTTTGTGTTTCTTACTTCAATTCTTTATCATTTCAACTTCTTTAATCTAAGCCCAAACGTGTTCTTCATCATTGTTCATCCATTTCCAGATTTGTTCTTCATCTCCTTTCTTCATTTCTTGCATTTTCATCCACATTTCTCCTCTGTCTAGAATTATTTTCATCTTCTTTTCTTCTCAATTCTTCATCTCAGCTCATCATCTCCTTTATCTAATACATATTTCATCCATCATCTTTCCATTTCTAACACTGAATTTTATCCAGCATGGCTCATATTTCCAAAATTCAAGATGCTCTCTCAAGTTCAAGATCTGATTCATTTGAAGAAGAAGAACATGAGAGGCTAATCATGTAGAGCTCCAAGAAGGATGATTTGACATTATGAGATTTCCATATTTGTAATTGTTATTCATTTTCTTAATTTCATGTTCTTGTTTTGATTCTTTAAGGATTTTGATTTTGAACCTATGTTTAGTTAAGGAATTTATAATTCTAATTCAGATTTAATGAGAATATGAATATTGAATTTAGATTTTTATGCTATGTCTAGATCTAGAATTTATGATTTAACTTGATGTTCTAGGGTTATTTCATAAGTTCTTGCTGATTCTTGTTCAAGTTCATGTTTAGACTTGAGTTAAATCTATATTAGTTATATTAATTTGGCTTAAGGTGTTTTTCTTCTACTAGTTTTGGTCTAAAACTTGTGTAGAACAAGGCTGGACATAGTATTAATTCTAAATTTACTTCACCTAGATTCATTAGTGTCCATTAAGTCTAATAGTGCACCATACTTAGAGGCTTCTAAGTATCTCATATTAGGTTAATCAAGAAGATTTATGATGTTATAATTCTGGAAATCAATGATTAATGTAAGGAAATCTGACTTGGGCTCACCATAATCACCATTCATTTTATCACATTCTAAATAAAAAATTCACAATCATTAATTGTGCATTTTAGACTAATTTGGTTACTTGAAAATTCAGATTAACTTGTGGCAATTGAACAATACTTTGAATGCTTTGCTCTCTGGGGAAATGACTTAGAATATTCACTTCTACATTCTCTTTCTCTCACCATACACCTTTATCCACATATAACATTATGGTATACTTATGACTTATATTGGAAACTTAGTGTCTAAAGGATAGGTGGACTAAGTGTTCCCCTATTACATACAAACTTAGCTAGCAGTAAACTCCTATTTGCTTGTAAGCCACATAACTTATATCTTAGCATTTCCTTTATTAGTCCCATTGGTACCTGAAAGGTTAGTTTAAAGGGGATAAGATTCGAGCAAATCTTAGTAGCAAAACTATATAACTCAAGCACTTAAATCATGATATATTTTTCATAAACATTCAAAGCCATATAGATAAACATCATAATTATAACATGGAAAATCACATTGGCCAAGGTATCCAGCATAACATCATCATCATTATTATCATCATCATAAATATTTTATGAATTTAACATTCATAAACATACATGGCATGTATATCATCTTATAATATACTCAAAATAAATACAAGAGTTTTGTCGTAGTTTGCTACCTGTCTCAACTACTTCCTCTTAAGCCTTTAACCTCAAGGTACATTCATAAGTATCAAGCCTTATCATAGGAATTTAATACTAGGGTTAACATTAACATAAAACTTCTTTAGTAATTAAAGAATACACCCTAGTCTACCCGAGCTTAACTTAACACAAGGACTAAATTAGGTGACCTATACTGGCATATGGATACTTGACTATACCATAAGATTAAACATGGCATTACAAATTTAACTCTAAATAGCAATTGACTTGGCATCACATGGTTTTAAGGGAGACTTCTCTCTCAACCTATAACCTTGTTAAAATTCTCTTGCATGCCTTTCAAGGTTGTCTCAAGGTGATTTGGATTAGGTATCATTCATTAATAGCCCACAATCCAATAGCACATAAGCAACATATATACATACTTTAACATAGACAAAGCTTGAGAAATCATAAACTTGCCTTCATGCTCTTAGCCAAGTACTTGATCCTTAGGCCTCTTAGAGCTCTCATAAGACTCATACATTAATTTGCATATATTACATAAGTTTCAAAGCCATAGAAAGATAAACTTAAACCTCAAGTCAATGCTAGCACATGTCATGTACTAATATCTTATATTGGTGAACATACTTGCACAACTTCCTAAGGCCTCTAGGATACCATTCATGAGGTTATATAACTTAACTTTATTATAGAATCTTCATGTCTTAGAGTCCTAAGATCATTAGCCTCAAAGGGAACTTAACTTTATCTTGACTCCTTTAGGCCATCAAGACTAGCTTTAGGTGGCAGCAAGTGCCCTTAAAATTCAAGCTTAGTCTATGCCCAATCATGGAATATAAAGCCCATTAACTTTGGAGTTGTATATTCTCAAGTTTTTGCCCAATTAATTTATATTTCAGAATTATACATTAAATTTAAAAAATCATAACTAATTCTAGAAAAATCACATGGGCATGGTCTAGGTCTCAAATTCAACCTTGAGAAGTCCTTTTAAATGAAAAAATAATTTTCAAGAGACCTTGTGCACCATAAATAACTCATAAACTTGAGAATAACAATGTTCTAGATTTGCCAATACATTTTCCAGATTTCAAACTCCAACTTTGAAAATTCATAACTTATTCATTAAAAATCAAGCATGATTCTAGTTTCCAATTAGACCCCTGGAACTCATTTATATGTTAAAAATACAAATTGGACAATCTATGATACATATATTTCCATAATTGCATGCAAAGTTCATCATTGTAAAATATGTTCTTATCACTTATAGATTTTTAACCTTAACTTGTATGCTAAAGCTGGATGCGTCGTGATTCTATGCATAGTTTTACAAACAGTTTTGGCATGAAATTAAATTTGATAAGTTTATTGAATAACTACTACTTTTGAATGAAAGGAATATGTATATATGTTTACTTATATGTGTAAAGTGTAAATGTGGAAGAGTAGTGAAATGTATGTGAAAACCATGATCATAGGGCGTGGGAGTTCACCCAGGGTATGTATGGATGTGTGTGTGTGGAGACGAGTGTAAACAAATCCATATAGTCAGGATGGCACTATAGGACATCTGGTGCAGTAGTATATTCAGCTAGTACCATAGGTAATTTGGTATAGCATTACATTAGGACTGTTACCATGGGACATCCAGGCAATCTAACAACTCCCTTGTTCTTGTGTGGGTGTGGTTAAGAGTCAACGATGCCTCTATCACAAGTGTGTGAAATGAGGGAAATTATAGTCCAAAAGTGGGATAGAATACCTTTGGCCAGATGTTTCTAACATTGAAGGTGTACTTGGGTTAATGTGCGATTGATCTAAAAGAGCTTACGGTTTCATATTGAGGAGCTTTAGAGGCTAGGTGGATAGATGATCATGCTAGTGTTTATGATTGTAGAAACATTTTGAAAAGAGAAAATTCTATATTTACTTTTAATATATATATATATAATCCCTTACTTTGGGTTTTGTTAACTTTGGCATGGTTATTTGTGATAATAGACATTTATGAGCTATACTTGTTACTGAGATTTTGATCTCACCCATAGTTATTTACATTTTTCAGGTTTTAGTAGTGGTGGAGTAAAGGGAAAAGATTTGAGCCAGGAGTAGAGACTTCTCTATAATGCCCATTATGAGAACTGGTGTAATGAATTTGTATATTAATATATATGAATGTATACACAAGTTGCCATAGGAAAGTATAATTGTGCATACGCAATTTTGGTTGTAAATGTAACTAAATTTTTGGTATCCTAACCCACAATGTACATATGTGTGTGTAGTGTAAATGGCAACGTAGGCTAATGGATGTGTCTGTGTGCATGTGGAAATGCATTTTGTATGTTATGCAAAAGCTTGGCTAGCTTTGTGGATTGAAATAAGGAAAATGAGATTTTTGCCCAAATATGTTAAATGGACAGTTTATAGGCTAAATGTGTGTATGTGTGTAATATTCTACATATAACTGCTTAATTAGGTGTTGTTTGTCTATCTAAATGTGGTCAAGGCCCTAAAAGTGACTAGTGACATATGGTTTCATTTTAAGATGCTCAAGTGGCAAATTATGACTTAAAATGGTTAAAATGCACTGGGTGTTCAATTTTTGAATAGGATATCGGATTTAAATGAAACTATTGGTTAGATTATGAAACCAGCTTTGTGAGGGCACTTGAATCACTCCAATCGAACATCGGATGCAAAAATGACACATGAAACTATCTTTTGACAGCAAAATTTGGTACGTTCACAACGGCACATGTGTCAACACGTCATGAGTCATGGCACAGAGCAAGAGAGCTGTGTCTCTGTGCCACATGCTGCAGCACATGTGGCTCGAGCCATGGCACATGGCTTACTTTTTGTGTAAATTTTATTGTTTTAATAGGAGTTCTTTTGAGAATTATCTATTCTTGACTAAATACTTCTACTGTATGCTGATTGGAATATCTTAAATAGCTTTTATAAAGAAAATTTTAAAAAAGTTTCACTTTGGGATCCTAAATAATTTATCAAAGTAAGTGGAGTGTTGTATAGTAATGTAATTTAGGGAATTACATTAAAAACAATCTTTTCTGCCACATCCAGCACCCAAACCCACATTCAACATAAAGAAGAAAGAGATTAAGCTAACAAAACTCACATGCAAGCTTGGAAGCTAAGAGAAAGGGAAAGAAAACTTGAAGAACTCATGGTTTACCTTTGAGATTTGATTTGGAGCTTTAAGATCTCCCTCTTCCTCATACCCTTCTCTCTAAAATCCTCCCTTTTTCTCTCTCAAAAGATGTGGTATGAAATTGTAGAATGAAAAAGGAAAGAGGAAGTGTCTTTCACTTTAAAACACTACGCTTCATTTGTAAGCTTCAGTAATAGCATGCTTAATAATTTTAGCTTGCATGATGTCTTCTATTAATCCTTTGTCCTACTTGCTTTAATTTAATTCAAATATGAATTTTGCATCATCTTTTCTCCTTTAATGACAAGTGGTATGTTCTTGTGTTAATTGTGGGGCCTACTAACTTCTTGGCACATTTTTCAACTATGGGGTCGATTGTCATCTTTTGCACGAAATTTTGTTAATTTTGATCCTAATAATTTTCTCATACATTTTACTCAAGCTGGACCTTGCCTTGTTTTGTATGCCAAAATGTCATGTAAGTCCCCATCAGAACATTTGGCCACCTTGTAAAATGTGTCCTTAATTTATGTGCATTAAAATAATATTTATTTCTCCTCATAATGAGTATAGTCATTTAACCCTTAAAATTAATTTTAGAACTAACCTAATGTGGTGTAGAGCCAATCCTAAGTCTTCTCATAAGGAGGTGGTTCTCACTTCTTAGTTAAGAAAACTAGGTGAATAGATCAACTAGTTGATTGGATATGTTAACTAATTACCTAATGGATTAAACTTGGAACCTAATATAAAGTGTGTGTGATGAACTTCTTATGGAAGTTACCTAGATTAACTAATTACCTAGAATTGGAGTAGGACTTAAATCATGACCAATATGCAAGTAAGTGTGCTCTAATTTTCCTTCCCTTCCCAACCAAATTCAATAGCTACTAGGAAGACTATCTCTAGCAACCCTATCTCCTTAAGTAATATCCTCAAGCCTAGGACTCTAATGCTCAATTCAATTACCTAAGTTAGTGTTAAGTGTTGATTATGTGTTTAGTGATTATAATGGCTAGGTGATTTGGTCAAGAGCCTATGTGACCCCCAAGACAATGTTTGACCACAAGTAAACCTAACACATACCTCTCAAGATTATGTTAAGGCATATGAAAGGTACAAACATCAATGAAAACACAAGATTATGCAATTCTCATAAATAGCTAAAATATACAAATCACATATCCAAACCAATCCATCAACAAATCAATCTCCATAGTAATAGATGAACTCACGATTATAGTTGCAAGTCAATAACATCATAATCTAAGATTATGGTCTTACAATGTTAAGTAAATGGAGAAAGACTAAGAGAAAGGAAAATGTTACACAAATTGAAGACCAAGATTGTTCATCAAGTATTCATCCTCCTCTAGGCACTAAGGGAACCTTAGCCTTCAATCTCCATTGAAGTTTTCCTCAAGTTCGTGCTTTTACCAAAATGCTCTATGACTTTAAGTAGAGATTGAGGCTTTGGATGGAAGATCAAATGGTAGGAATGTGTAGAGGATGATGAGAGGAGAAGAATGGTAGTGGTTTTGTGAGGATCTAATGGCTGTATGTGGAGATGGAATAGGAGAATTCTAAAGAGAAGAAGGAGAAAATGAATAAGAACTAGAGAGGGAAAATAAAAGATGAAATGAAGAAGATGAATTGTGAATAAGTTAAACATGAAATTATAGTATATAGGATGTGCATATTAGTTTCCTATCTGATTTGGCTCTTAAAAAAATTCAAAATGAAATTTAAAAGCTTAAAAGAGCTTCACACTTGCACACATGCCCTTAGGTGGCACTTTTTTATTAGTTAGGTGAATACTCTTATGGTAATATAAATATTCCTATGCTGTGCACTGAAGAAATCTTATCTATCCCATCCTTTTGTAATATCTTGAATTTCTTAATCCTAAGGTTAGTGGTTAACTGAGGGTAAAGTGGTAATTAGTGTGGGATTAGAGATTCAGATGATTACTTGATGATTTAACTCATTAGTGTTATATGAATATATATATAGGTGAGATATGTGTGTTTCGGGTCAAAGAAAGTGCACGTGGTGAGAATAAATCTCACTGTACCACGTGTTATAGCTTGTGTTGCATGCACCACGATGCATAGACCAGAAATTGCTTTCATAAGTTGTGAAATTTTAGAAATTTCAAAGGGGTGAATTTTGAAAACACACGAGAGAAGGAGAGGAGAAGGGCTGAGAAGCTAAAGCAAGCTATTTCAGGCCATTGGAAGGTGCTTTTGATTCATAACTTATCAGGTAAGCTACGTATAGCTTTTACCTTCCATTTTATATAAATTTCTCTGAAAATGAGTTATAGAGAAATTGAATCAGTGGAGTTTGAGAGGTTTGATTCTTGACTAATAGTAATAAAAAGGTTCTCGAAAGTTAAATTAGAGCTTTGCAACTGGTCTAAAGCTGAACATTAGAGCTTTAAACCCGTAGGCTCAATTTGACCCTTAAAGAGAGTGAGATTAGGGCAGAAATTATGTTTGAGTGAAATAAGACCGATTAAGATGATGTAAAGTAGTAATCGAATAGTAATGGACCTAGAATAGATAAATGAAAAAGACTTTAAGAATGAATATAGCCTTAAGTAGTAAATATGAGTTTTTGGTCAAAATGAACCAAACGACTAAAATGTGCCAAATGTATTTAGATTGGTATATTGGACATATGAATAGAGAAAGGAAGCTTGAGAGAAGTGATTGTGGTAATTGAAATCCATGGATAACCTTTCTTGTGACAGAAAGGTTGAGGTAATCGAATAACTTTCTTTGTTTGATTGTTTATTATAACTATGTGTGAGTATGCAATGTAGTGCATGAACTTGTTTTAGATTAAGTATGTTTTATAGCATTATGTGAATGTTACATGAAATAGCTTTTGATTGAATAAAAGCATTAAGAAAATGTGATTTTAAATGATGCGTTAATATAAATGTTATGTATGAGAAAGTGTGTAAAATGATAAATGAGAACTTTAAATGGTTTGGAAAGCATAATCATAGGAGTGGGAGTTCACTTGAGTGGAGGTGGTGATAAAGACCATATGGCATGTTCTCTTTAGTGTCCAAAAGGGTGTGGTGTTGGAGACAATACTCCTTAGTGTCTTATAAGGTGTGGTGTTGGAGAAGATCTCTTTAGTGTCTATGTGATACTCCTTAGTGTTTATGTCATATGGTATTAGAGTTAACGAAACCCAATTATGTGTATTAGGAGAAACTATAGTCTGTATGTACGCTTGAACATCTTTAGTCGAGTAATTCTACCACTGCAGGTGAGCTTAAGGCCAATGAGAGTGTACATTGGTTTAAGGCGAGCCTATGGTTTCGTGTCAAGGTGATTTAGAGGTTCGGTCGATAGTGATCATGCTAAGAGATACTATGATTGTTATGTGAAAGTGGTGAAAAGTTAATAATGAATATGTGTTATATGAATGGAAATAAGATATGTGATATAAATGCTATTTTAATGAGATTTATAAGGTATACTTGCTTTATGTAATGTCCACCTTGACATTACCAAAATTCACCACACAATTACATCAAACAATCATAATTAAGAGCAAGGATTGCTCCTAAGCTCACATTATATATATAAGAGTTAAAACTAATAATCTTTTAGAAATAATTGTGAAATATTTAGGATCCTATAAAAACCCTTCAAGTAAGTAATTTGAACTCAAACTTAATGATTTATAAAGGTATTGGAAGCATGGAAAAGTTTTGGGAAGCAAAACACTTGAAAATAAGGCCAAAAATGTCATTTTTGAGTATTTTGGTATATGCGCTGCGGCTTGTGGTCCATGCACCATGGCATGTGACACAGAGAGGCAAATTTAGTTGTTGTTCTATGCACCGTGGCTTACGTGGAATGCGTCGCAGTGCACATGTCCATGACAGCAAAATGCTGTCATGATAGCTTTTCAGGACGAACTTCAAACGGGCGCCATTTTCGCATCCAATGTCTGAGTGGAGTGATTCAAGTGTCCACATGAAACTTATTCAATAAGCTAACTAATAGTACAAGTTTTGTTATAATATAACACCATATGATAATTTTAGATACTCAAATGCAAAAGTCAGTTTTTAAAGCGATTTTCAAGCATCCAAATACCCAAAACTCAAAACTTATGACATTAACCCATTTTGAGGTTTGAACTAAGCCTAATGGACCAAAATATACCTAATTAAGAATTTAAATATATAAAAACATATAAAACACAAAATTTGGCCACTTAATGCCCATTTCACCTAGTATGGCCAAAACACAATTAAAACTACATACACCATTTGGCCTATATTGCCACATAGTACACCTCATATACATTACCACCATATATATGTAACATTCCTTATACTTGTATTAGTATTTTAGCCAATCACCATAAAAATTACCACATATCCACATCATATATAATGTTGGGCTAAAATATAAAATATCATAGTATAATACGAGTGCAATCAATCAAAATGACATGCATTCCTACTTGACAACTTATGTTATCATCCATATAAGTTTACATATACAACTCAAAATAAAATTAGGCTTTACAATAGTAATTATAGCAAGTATGCTAGCCCTTACTCAATTCCTTCCCTTACTCAGACTCACCGGCAGAACCTGTAAAATGATAACCACGGGGTGAGATAAAAATCTCAATAACTAAGATAATCTACATTATCAATTAACATGCCAAGTTATAAACAAGCTTTAAAGTAAGCATAATAAACACACCATATAAAATCACCACAAGTTATATGCATGATCACTAATCATCCAGTCTTCTAATACTCCCAACCAAATTGATAGGCTATTTCACAAAACCAAACCACATGTATGGTCCTTAAGCTCATCATCCATGGTAGGATTACCTGGCCAAGGTGTCCTAAACCACTTCTGGACTATAAGTTCTCCCTATTACAAGTAATTGGAGTGTAGTTATTCCAACACTGCATCTTATAGATGCTAAGGAGCATAGTCTCCAACTCTGCTCCCTTCTGGGTACTACGAAAAGTAAGTCTCTAACACTGTGCCCTTTTTTGGGCACTAAGGAGAAATATAAACTACACCTGGCATCCCAAGGTGCTAATAGTGTCATATAGACTTAATCTCCACTAGGGTGACGTCTCACCCTTTAATATGCCGCATTTCACTACATATCTCCACTTGACCATACATAAACCACTTTCTAAACAAAAATAACAAATCTTACCACTTACTTTAAAAACATAGAATTTCACAAATCAATACTCTACTCATTTTCTAAAATAGTTGACCTTGACAAAATTTATACATATATACATAACAAATCATAGAAAAACAACTTCAAAATAACTTATACAAGGTAACAAATAATGCAAATTATCTAGTTACCTCAACCCTTTTATTACTAAAAGGGTTACTCGTGGTACTAAATTTTTTCTTGTGTCAAGGGAAGTTTTTTTACATCACAATCTACATCAATAAGTACTATATGTTAATTTTCAATTAACACAAGCACTATTAGCTATCAATAACATCCCAATTCTCCCACTCCTCACTCATATTCTCAACAAAGAGGCTTGTCAAGATTACAATTTTCTCAAACAATCCCCTCAAGCCTCCTTCTCACTCTATCATAATATAACACTTAATATCTTAACTTATTGCACTTCAAAACCCTATGATCAAGTTAGGGCTTGATCCAATTTCGCCAAACAATAAAGTAGCTTCATATTACCACTTATTCAAGGTTAAGAAGCTTAAATTAAACCTTTAGAATCAATATAAATCTTTAAAACATAGACCCGTAGCTTAATCCATTTAGAGCAAATTCTTCCATTTCTAAATTCCATGAAAAATGAGATGAAAAGGTAGAAAAGAAGGGTAGAAAACTTACTCAAGAGTTTGAAGGCCAAATTTATCTTAAAAATCCTCCTAAAATGATGCCTTAATAGTGCCTAAAACCTTCCCCTTTGTGTCCTAAGTCTTTTCCCCATAAAACTGCCTTTTTCCACTGATCTTAATTTTTTATGCTATTTATGCTGTGTTGTGCGTCACAGTGCACGATGCCCAAGCCACAGCTCACGACACAGTGAGCAAAATGTCAATTTTGCTCCCCCTGATGCCATTCAATTTGATCCAACTTCCATCCTAACTCAATTTATAATGAAATATGACCCAAAAAGCCAATTAGCAATCCAAAAATATAATAAAATTAATTAATCATATTTAAACTAATTTATCCCTTAATTAGTCAATTTTTTCCAGATTTAAAGTTTTTAGATGTTACACTTTACTTCCATATTATTGCATATGATAGTCAATAAGAGTGAGTTATTTTATTACTCAGATTTTTATCTCACCCACGTGGTTACATGTTTATAGGACTGGGAAGTGATCAAGGCAAGGGAAGAGAGTCTGAGCTAGCTTGAGTTGTAAAAGTCGTGTAAACTAAGAGTTCTGTAATGAGCTGAACCTAGAATTTGTGTATATATGTATAAATGAGTTGTCATAGGATTGCATGCATGACTTGAGTAGTTATTTTGTAGAATCTTAACCCAATTGTATGTGTATATGATGAAATGAATTAAGGGGCTATGATTGGAGTATTTTTGTGTTGAATTGTTGTTGATATTGGTGAATCTTATACCCGAGTGACAAATTATGATGAAAAGAGTAATTTGAAGCTAAGATTGAGTAATGCATGTGTTGTGATATGAATGTATATGAATGTGATTAGTGAAGCGCCAAGTGGGTTAAGATATGCCAAGAAATGGCAAGTTGTGCAAGTTTGTGAAAATGTGGAAATTTGCCATAGAAGGGTCAAATTTCAATACATATAATGATTGTGATATAATATGATCAATCAGGTGTATTAGGTCTTTTTAGATTTGATTCAAGGCCTTGTGTGGTCTAATGAGAGAAATGGATCGATTTGAGTGCTTGGGTGCACAAGTTTTTTTTTTAAAAAGTGACTTTTTGCACCTGGGTGTTCAAAATTTGATCGGACCATTAGATCATGTCCAAACCTATCTCATTAGCTAGATTATGAGTTAAGCTTTGTGTAGACACCTAAATCATTCTAATCGGATGTCGTATGTGAAAACGGTGCACACTAAAAGTTTATCATTTTTGCTGTCAAGATGACAGTAGAAATTCAGACTGGCACGCTACAGCGCATGATGCAGAACAGGCTGAGTGTGTGGCTCTATGCCATATGCGACGGTGCATGAACAAAAACCCAACTTGATTTTGTGATGTAAATGCATGCAATTGAGAAGGGAATGTGTATAGGTTGTGTCCACTATGCATTACATAAATATATGATTTTTTGTCTGCTGTGTATTCTCTAATATGGTATGATTTGAATGGTTTTGTAAAATGAGTCTTCAGCCCAAGCTTTTCAAATAAACCCTTAGATTTGTGATTGATATATTTATGTGGTGCTCCTAGTAATCTTCTCTTGTATCTGGAGAATATAGGAGGAGGTTACACTTTTTCCATTATGATGCCACTCTTACCAAAAATGCCCTTTTTTCACTTGCTTGACTAATTGATACAAGTCCAAATGCACATGTATCACCTATGTCATATAATGAACAAAATTAATCAAATAAATGCATGTGACATAATAATTCATATTTAGGAATATAAAATTAATTATTTAGATGGGAGATAAAAAATAAAATACAATCCAAGGGGTGCCCCACATGAAAACCAATGCACACACACGTGCACAAAACCCTAATTAGATCAACAAAGTCAACAATCCTAATTTTGTGATATTTAATTAATATCACCATATTAAATTTTCAAAATATAATTTTTATTCTCTTGGGCATCACACACATTTTTACTAATTTTATTGTACATTTTCTCAAAAGTTAAATTTTCGGACCAAAATATCTCTGATACACAACTTTGCCCCTCAGACGATTTTCTTGCTTTTAAGACCATGAATGCACCAAATTAGGGAATATAACATATAAAATGAGTCCTAAATAAGTGGATAAATTGTGTAAATAATGTGTTATATCACCTTACTCATGCACATAAATACTTATCTCTTTGCATCGTAAAACGTGCATTAAATTCTTTTTCTCAATTCTAGTTAATGCCTTGCCTCATAATATGTGCACTTTAACTTTACTCATCTTTATGTGCACCAAAGGCTTCTTATGAAGAGTGCAATCACTTGCAACTTACTTTATGACATAGAATACTATACTTAGGCACCTTGGTGCCTTACTTTGATACATTACGTGTAAGATGTTACATGGTCACATCAAGCAAAGCAATTTGTTACTGATACTTAAGTTTTATTTTCTCTAATAACTTCTTTGCCTTCCATCTTGTGTCATTACTATGCTGATCATTGAACCTTCTAATGAATTCCTCCTCATCCAAATCCCTTTTTTTAAAATGCAAGAAATTGTTCTTCTTTCTCTATACGGAAGGAGATCAAAAAGTATTGGTCAAAGAAGAACTTCTTGAACTCTTCCCATGACAACCTTGCACCACTAGATGGTTTTACCAAATCCTACCATTTCTTAGCTAGAGTCACCTTTTGCTCTAATGTGCCACTTATCACCTCGAATATAATCTCAAGGCACTATATCCATAGTGCAGCCTCACCCTCCTTCATACTATCATTGAAGGTCGGTAGACTAAATCTCACAAATGTCTTCCACGCTTAATCTATAGGCAAGCCCTTATTTCCCCTAATTGCCTGTCTACTACCCAAATCTTGAGATGGTTTAGGTTGCTCTGAGCTTCCTCTTAATCAGGTATGCCTTGACCATCTACTCTATTACCGAGGCCTTTGTCCCTTAGTAGGACATCATGATCTTGTATGATCCTCCTTATTGTTGGATAGGAAGGCACAGTAGAAGATTAAAAAATTTAAATCCCTATACTGATATGGATTGAATGAACTCATTTAAGTTAAGGTAGATAGAACAATTACCTTTTACTTTTCATGCTTCACGTGTCATCTTCAAGAAATTGGATCTCAGGAGCTGACAATGTAGATTTACTCCATCTACTAATATCTACACGAACAGTTCTCCAACTCAAACAGCGTGTTAGTGCTTGAAAATGTCCATCCGTTTTCTCAAAACGTTGAACTACTTTTTCTTTAGGGTATTTCATGGCTCTTAATGTGTTTTGTCGTTAAGACTTTTCTTACTCTTATAAATCCATCAAGCACATCCTTATCTATATATAATATATAGATTAGGGTTTTCACCTTCCACTTGAAGAGCCCAAGAAAATATAATTAAATATATCTCATAAATTTAATCTATGATATCATATCTAATTTGAATTTATCTCATAAATTTATATTATATAACTGACATAATATTCTCTCATAACATATTAGTTATTTAAATTTAATCTATCACATAAAATTAAATTTAAAACTAACATAATATAATATAATATAATGTATTGTAATGTAATGTAATATAATATTATATAAATACATATATATCACATATACATATTATATATTATATATATATATATATGCACATATATTTTGAATATATATATATTATATTTAATTCCATATATCACATATATATATTTCAAATGTATATATATAATTATATTTTGAATTTTATATTTCATATAAATATATATAAATATTTATCAAATAAATATTCAAATATATATATAAAATTCGTTCACCCTAAAAAAGCATTACATTTATTGAATTTAGGCACATTCTAGATTTAATAAACTTGTATATTATAGCTCGAGTTAGGCTATTCTTATGTGTGACCTTGTAAGCCCACATAAAGTTGGCAATAGGCTAATTATGCTACTAGCCCACAAATTACAAGTGGCCTCTAGCAAAACATTGCAACTACTCAATTCATATGAAGATCGATAATTCGATATAACCTATCATATAACCATATCACATCCCTTTAGTCACACTATATTTCGGTCAAGTGTGAAATATGTAATTGTCATTCTCCTTTATCTAACCATTACTTTCTCGATCTCTAAATGGACTGACATAATGATGGAAAAACTCTTTCCATTGTAGTGTGGTCATACATTTTCTCAATCTTACTCACCGAAGAGCCTAGTAATATCTCTTAATTAACATTAGGGACAAATTCCACCTTGACTACTCAAATTCCTCTGCATGAATATCACTAAACTCAATCATAGCCTTTATGATCACCCGGTCAAAGGTGACTTTTAACTAAGTTAAAGTTCAATGGTTATCATGTAGGAATCAACGATGATCTCAGTTTAAAGGGCTTAGTGATATGGGTACATATGAGATAAGCTCATGACTTGTATTATACAGCTTTCTCATAACGGGTCAGTCCAGCGCCTTGTACTCTTTCAAGTGCCTATGACTTTGATTTATATCTCTATAATTAATCAAAGTCATACTAGTCTTGTTTTATCAATGGTCCCTTATAAATGACCGACTAGAGACATTTAGGACAATCACTATAGTTTGTCTAAAGATACAGTTATCATAGTGAACATGCAATTCATATGATAACAAAAGAGAAATTCATTAAATAACCATGTTTATTGTATAATGATTGGCCCTAAGGCACAATTTTCAACACTTATATCCACTACTATATCCCTCAACCTCTCCAACAACTCATTACGCCTATCTCACGGTTGTTGCTCAACTTGTTGAACCTTTGGCATAGGTTCATTTTCATTTATCGGCAAGCATCCTGAAGCTCGAGTACCTCTTCTCATTTTCTCCCCTCCTAAAGATCGAAAATAAGGGAAAAGTTAGCAAAAGAGAAAAGGTGGTGTAATGAAAGAAGATAAGTTATCAATAACGAACATGAATGCAATAAAGAAGCACAACAACCAAATCATGAACTTGAAAAACTGATATCAACAATGTAATTCCCTTCTGACATTACAAACTAACATACAAGCATATAGGTTTAAAATTGAAAACCATAAACGATTGGTTGGGATCCCACATAAAATCTTTTAAAAAAACTATTTCAAAAGGGAAAAAAGTCTCATATGAACAATGGAAACAAAAGAACCATATGTAAAAAGCTCAAGAAGAAAATAAGAGCAAAACAAAAAATTTACGCAAACTGAGCCATATGCCACGGCATATAACACATTGGAGGTCTATGTCACTTATACTCCAAAATAGCTAAGTTAACACTAATATAATACTAGTGGCAACCTAGGTCATTCTTCACTAAGGAGGCTAACTAAGGTCAATTAAGGAAAAACTATTAAGCTAAAGTAAATAAGATTTGATTGATTTTAACTAATTAAACTAAATGGATAGATTTAACAAAAAAACCTAATTGACTAATGAAATGGAAATGTGAGAGTTTGAACCTTTCTAAAGTGGAGTCCTAGGAGTTATAAGGTGCTAGATTCCTTATCTATTCTTTTTAATTAGACTTTGGTTAACTTCCACTCTCTTGACCCAAACCAAGAAAATGAAGCTTAAGGTTTGAAGAGTGAGGTAAAAGAAGAAAAATCATGGAGTCTCTAACTTTGATGGTTGGATCATGAGATATGTAGGAGAGAAGGTGAGATGGAGATAAAGAATATGAAGAGCAATAGAGAGAGAATAAAGAAGGGTGGAGGTTGGAAAAATGCTGAATTGAGGTGGAATGAATGTTGAAAATGATTAGGATAGTTTGATTCAAGTCTAGGGTGAAAGAGCCCAACTCTAATGTTTAGTAAATAGGTGAAAAATGACCTAGGATAATTTTATTCTTTACCATAGTAAAATGGATGAAAATTCAGAAAAATAAGGTCTGAAAATTGAATTGTGGTGCTTGAAAGAGAGAGATTGAGTGGATTTAAATTATGGTACAATGAGTGTAAGACCATACAAGGCTCGTACTTTCACCCCAAAACTCAAGTGTTTTACCTCTTGACTCATCTATTATTCCAATCCAATGGTCCTCATATGCCAAATCCAAGGGGTACAAATCTACACAAATAAATGTGACACACAAGATCAAACTTCAAAGCATATAGATAATAATTGCATTTTCAATTAAAATTAATTTCCAAATATGTGTCATAATGCAATTAAATAAAAAAAAATAATTATGATATCATAAAAAAGGCTTTGGGGTGTGCCAAATAGCCTAAAAATTGTAAGCCCACACATGCATAAAAATGACCTAGCCTAAGTACAAGAAAATAAGTGAACCCGAAAATTTGACTTTTTAAAATAGTTAACTTGCGAAATTAATTATTATGAATATAAGATGAATTTGAGAAATCTAATAATTAGATCATTGTTCTTCTAGACTAAAAATTCATCTTGACAAATTTTCTCAAATTTTTTCTCAAAAGTCTAAGTTTATGACCAAAATGCCCTTAATGCACATAATCCTACAATTAAGCGATTTTTAACAATCAAAGCAAAAAGTGTTAATCTGGGTAAATATAACATGATTTTTGGTCAATAATAACAAAAAAAATGTATAATAAATGTAACTCATCACATATACATTGCTGCATGTGGTATAAAGCCAAATATTCTTATTTTGTGGCATGCATCACGGCATGTGCACTATGCACCATGGCACACGCATCAGATTTTACTATCACACAGTACATCTAATATGAACTTTTGACATGCATTGTTTTTACATCCAATGTTTGATTGGGATGGTTCAAGTGTCTGATGTTTAAAAATTGGTCACATGAATGGAAAATGATGTTTAAAGTCATTTTCACTCACCCAATCACCCCAATTTCAAACCAAGTGTCATTGGCCATTTCTAGGGCCTTGACTACCTCCATTAGGACATTTAAAACCTGATTAACCATTATATACACAACAAATCATGCATACACACAAGTTTGGTTGCAAAACTACCCTTAAGCACACACTAGGGCAAACACACTTTTACACACACTTATTCACACTTGGCCTAACTTCACACATAATTTCACACCAAACATACACATATAAACACATGACACCAAATCTTAGCCCTTAATCACAAAATCACTTGTACCATATAATTACATATTGGGCTAGATTTGCCACAAATATACAAGTGCTCCATATTTATATGCATATGGAAACCTTATGTATATATAATATACAATAGTTTAGTTCATTACACCAACTCCAGTGGGCAAATCAGTAAATTCACTACTCTTATCTTGATTTTTTTCCCTCTAGAGCTCCCAACATCAGATCCTGGAAAAATATGGTAACCACAAGTGAGATATTAATAATCTTAGCAACTAAGATAACTCATCAAATGTCTATTAACAAAAATAACATTAAACAAGTAAACCAAAACCATTTCATTTCTAAAATCTATAAACTCATACACATATAAGCATATATAAATATTTATAACGAGTTTCTATAAAAACCATATCACACTCACATGATCATTTATCTATCGAATCTCCAAGCTCCCCAATTAAACTCATAGACTCTATTGGACCAATCACCTATTAATTTGAGTACACCTTCAATGGTAAAAACACTTAGCCAAAGGTATTATATGCTACTTTGGGACTATGGATCCCCCCTTTCACACAAATGATAGGGGTGTCATCGAATCCTAACCATACCCTTTCGAGTACTAGAAAGTTGCTAAACTATCCGAATGTCCTATAGTAACAATCTCAAATAAAATGCTTCTAGGATGTCTGATGGTACCAGCTTGATCATATGAATTTTATTTACACACACATCTCCATACACAAACCGAGTGCACTCCCACCCTTTACTGTGATCATGCCTTTTTTACACACACATAATCACATCTACACATATTTGTACATTAACTTAAATAAAACCTTTTAAAATTATTTCAATTTATAATCAAATTCTTTTTATGCTATAACTCATTCAAAACATGCAATTTCAAACATAACAATAATTTTAATCATAAATTATATTATCATTCACATATAAACAGTCAAACTAATTAATAGGCACAATAAATTGTCTAGCTACTTAAACTCTTCTGTTTCTAAGAAAGGTTACCTGTGGCACTAAAGTCCTTTCTCAAATTTCTTTCACTCAGTCAACGTACAAACTAATGATAATCTACATGAATTAGCACTTATTATTCATCACAATTAAACTTCAAATACTCTCATTTACCCATCTTAGATTCTTAATATCCTACTAAGTCCTCTCAATATCAATAGCAACCTTAATACACTTCTTATCAAAATTTTACCCATTTTCACTTATTAAATTAGGCTAAGTTAAGCCTATAGCTTTAAAGCTTAACTATTAACTTCCAAACCAGTCGTAAAACATTAATTTAACTCCGAAGAGTCTTTTCATTACAAAAAGGTAAGGAAACAACCCCATCAAACTCTCTGATTCAATTTCTTTATAACTTAAACTAAAAGAAGTCAGTGTAAAATTGAGTTTAAGGTGGTACAAAACTTACCCGACAAGCAATAGGTCAAAAGTATTCCCTAAGTGGCTATAAAGACTTTACCTAGTAGAAGCACCCTTCTTCTCCTTCTTCTCAAGTTTCTTTCTCTCTTTTTTCCTTCTCTCCTCATGTATGATCCACATATTTAGAGTTAGAATTCTGTGCCATACACTGGAGCATGGCACAATGAGGAAAATCTCACCATACTCCCATGCTTCATTCCGAACTATCATTCCTCCACCCAATCCTATCCATTCAACATCTAAAGAAGTCAAAGCCTCAATTCATCATCCAAAATTCTGGTTATCTAATTAATCTACTAAATTACTAATTTACCTTTTAATTAGTAATTAGTTTCTTGGATTAAAATTTCAAGATGTTACACTTAGGCTATCAGTAGTTCCTATACTCTTAGCTTGGCTTTTTCCCCTTACTACTTCTAGCATCAGAACCTATAATTGCTATCTATTAATAAGAATAACTATAAATAAGTTAACAAAACCCTTCATTTTGTTTTCACAATCAATATAATCATACATACACACACACATTTATATAGCCACTTTTGTGAAACCATTTTTACACACTCGCATGATCATCTATCCTTCGAACCTCTATGCTTCTTGACTACACCTATAGGCTTTACTAGACTAACCCTATGCTCATTAATCCAAGCACACCTTCAATGGTAGAAACACTTGGTTAAAGATATTATGTTCTACTCCTGGAATATGGATTCCCACTTTTACATACATATATATTAGGGGTGGCGTTGACTTTTAACGGCATCTTCACAAGCATTAGACTGCCTAAATGCCTCATGGTAATAGTCTTGGATATATTGTTGCATTAGAGGTCCCATGGTGCTAGCTCGACCATATGAATTTATTTCCACACATCTCCACACACTTAGGGTAAACTCCTACCCTTTGATATGATCACGCCACTTTTCACACACATAATAATCATATTTCCACATTTCCACACACATATCATAATTCACTTTTAAAATAAGTTGTAAATAACTTAACAAATATGTCAAACCTTTATTTTGATGCTAAAACATGCAAGTTACAAAACATGCTAATATAAAATCATAAATTATTTTATCACATTTACTTATAAATAATTAGACTAATTAATAGATATAATAAATTATTTGGTTACCTCAACCCTTCTATTTTTAGAAAAGTTACCCATAGTACTATACACTCTCTCAAATTCCTCTTGTTAGATCAATGTGTAATTCACAATAATCTACACAATTAAGCTCTATTAGTAATTATCAAATTGACTAAAAGCGCTAATTGTCATAATTAATCACAATTAACCTCTACCTTTACTTAACCATCTCAAGTCCTTATCATATTGAATCCTCATGTTACTTATAATATCCCTAATACACTTCTTACCAAATTAATTAAGCTAAATCAATCTTATAGCTTTAAAGCTTAGCTATTAACTTCCAAACCAGTCATAAAACCTTATTTTAACTTTCAAGAGTCTTTTGATTACCAAAGGGTAAGAAAACAACCCCTTAAAAGCCTCTAATTCAATTTCTTTATACTCCAACCCAAGAGAAATAAGGGTAGAATAGGAGTTTAGGGCGGTATGAAACTCACCCAGTAGGTGACAAGTCAGAAATATCTCCTAGCGATCCAATCTTTCTTGCCTTAGTAGACAATATTCCTCTCCTCCTCTCTTTTATTCCTTTTTCTCCTTTTCTTGCTCTGGTTCCCAAACTTGACATGCATATACTTATCAATTTTATGTGCCCGTATGTCGTGAGGTGTGGCATAATGAGGAAAATTCGACTGCTGCTCACACATGTCACTCTGAAATGCCATTCCTCCACCCAAACCTATCTATTCAACAACCCAACAAGTCAACATAGAAATTTGCCATCTAAAATCATGATTATTCAATTAATCCAATAATTTAACAATTTATACTTTATTAGTAATTAGTTTCTTGGATTAAAAATTTAGGATTTTACACAATGGTAGATGATATAGAGCATGAAAGTGTGGCTCTATTTTCTCTTATATGTATTTATGCATTTCCAAATGCTTGTGTTATGCATAAATACTTATTTCTGAGTGGTTTGAGTCATTTTTAAAAGATTTTAGGATCCCATTCTATTTTAAAAGAATTGTTTTCTATATTTTAATATTTGTGTTTTATGGTATTTTAGAGGTTTGATGACTTCTAATGACCTTTGTATGATATTTGTGGTATAGTTTGGTAACGTCAGGGAGGGTATTACACTTAATACCCCTATCAACCCTTTCATGCCAATATAAGTTCTCACCTCAGATACCTATCCTTTCTAAGAATTTCATACTGATACCAACATGTTCATACTGGTATCTTTGTTTTCATACCCCTATAAAACTTCTTCATACACGAATGAAATGTAGTCAAACATCATCTTTTTTTATGTTCACTTCGCTATATGTTGATTCATACCCATGTGAGTCTTAGTATCTCTCTGTCATATATCCATATTCATACTAGTACCAAACACTTCCTACCAGTATGAACTTGAAGATTTTTGCTATATTTTCCGTATACATGAACAAAGTATCTAGTGTCAATCTTTTTAGTTCCTTTCAATTGTGTTCATTATTTTACCTTCTTAGAAGTTTTTTAAACACAACCACAAGTTTGATTTAACACTTTTCATATCTCAATCTTTTTGAATACCCGTATCAAAATTATCCTATCAATATCAATATTTCTACTTTTTGTTAGATTATTTAATGCATATAGACGTTACTTTCTTTAAGGTGCCAACACACAAACTCGCCCAAAAGCACTATTTTACTGCCTCAAAATGTGGAAAGCTCAAAACAATGAAGGAGAAAACTCCAACAATTAATTTTTGAGTCTAACGAATGTATTTTAAGGATCAAATATAAATAGGACTCATTTATGAAGCAAAAAGAAAAAGAAGTTATTGCATTTATAACAAATTCTTGTTGTTACATTCATTATTCCATGAGCTTCATTAATTTTATATTCACTTTGAGAGAGAGAGTTTTATTGCAGTAGTGATTTATTATTGAATTTACTCTATTTATCTTTGTATTTCACTTCTAAAATAGAGTAACTAAAGTTTGGGAAACTTAAGAGGATTTGTTATCACTTGTGTAAGGGGGTTTTTTAGCTTAAGGGAATTTGCCACATTTTTATCAATTGACTATTCAAATATACTCTGAACAATACAAATATAATTTAAACAATCTAATTTAATATTAATTTTTTTAATTTTTATAAATTGACTATTTAGATATACTTTAAAAAATCAAGATTTAATATTATTTTGTTATAATTTTCATTTTCAAAAATATAATATTTAAAAATTAATTTAAAATTAATGGAAAAGATCAGTTTAAAGTGAAGTGAAGAGTCAAGATCACCCATTTGGGTGATGAGCATGAAATTTGGATCCATAAAATGTATGCTACCAAATTACATTTATGTAGTGGTGAATATTATACAATTGATGTCTCAATGATAATGATTTTTTTCTAAAAGAGTGAAAAAGATTTATATAATAATCACATTTCATATAAAATAAAAAAATATACAAATAAATTTTTTTCATAAAACAAAATTATTGGAAAAATAAATTTAAATTTAAATAATTTTCTCACAACGATTATTAATAAGAATTTCTTACAACTAATAAACTGTGAAAGACATTCAAAATAATTTCTCAGGGGTAGGAATTTGAAAGAAGTTCTCTTGGCATAATATCTATGAAGTATTTTAAAGAAAAAAACTTGAAAACTTTTCTCATGAATAATGCATCAAAAGAAGTTCTTATCATTATGCTAACCATATGAAACATTTGCTTAAAAGACTTTCTCAAAAGACTTTTGATCGGTGAGAATTTCTTGCAAAAGCACAATTAACCACCTTAAGATTTTTCATGCATAGTTTTCTGAAAGAAGTTCTCATATAAAAAGCACGGGAACTTTATCATTTAAAAATAATGTTTCTCATGGGTACAAATTTTATGAGAACCTCTTTTCTATATTTTCCATGAGAAGCTATTTATACTATGTTTAGACAATTTTCCTTTTGTTTTCTCACAACTTTTAGTCGTGAAAAAGTTGCCACCAAATTGGTGCCATAACAAGCTATAGTTCTTGCAGATTTTCTAAAGCAATTCTCATAAATATTTCTTTCATATCATAATCATGAGAAAAAATTGTAAGCAATCATGCATAGACTGATTTTTTTGTCAGAAAATCTGCAAGAAACTTTCATGTTTCAATTGCGTGAGAAATTTCTTTGTGAAAAAGACTATTTTCTTGTAGTGTCAGCTTATACTCATTGTTCCTGCTTCTAGTTTTACAAAATTAGTCTTGAATGAACATTAAACATAAATAATATACCAAATAACGAAATCGGGTCAGAGTCTTACCTAATCCAGGTGTAGCCGAATCTACCCAACTACCTATACGAGTTTAGACTACTAGAGTCTAAACTAAAGTGCACAGAAAATGCACCAGAGGGAGAGAGGGAGAGTGGGGGGAATAACGTGCACTGAGAGATAACTATTTGCTGTAGGGTGATTTCTTAACCTTGACATTAAATTATCTCATAATAGAGGGAATAATTGATTGGAATAATCACCATAATTGCTGATGAATATTTCTTATTTTGGAATTCAATCAGAAATCAATCTAGATTAATTCCTAATTCCGGTCAAACCTCATGATTTATGGAATAATGTCAAATCCACTTGTTGCTCCAACATAATGATCTAATTCCCATCGAGTGTGGATCCGTAAATTCCAACAAGTCTAGAGTGTTGTATTTATATTAATGGTTTTATAAAGGAGTTGTCTTTCACAAAGCAATTCCTTGTCGCGTTAATATTAATATTTGAAACCAAAAAGACAATCTTTCAATAGAGCTCTTCGTTGACACGTTAAAAATCAAAATTGACGTCTTACTCTTTTCACCAAAAGCATTTTGATATTTTCACATAAGAAAAAAACGTGTCGTTGCATGTTTTAAAGTTGGCGCGCGCATTTGATTTTCACATAGGCAAAATCAAGTTGAGTCAAAAGACAGTTCTTATGAGCTCCAACTAAAACTTTTATGCAAGTCAAATCACAACTAACACTATACAAAACGGGACAAATTCTTTGTGGAAAGCATGCAGATTAGCTTCGTCTAGGTGGAGAAATGGGTAAAATATCTGAAGGACTAAAGAAGGAAATTCGAGATGATGGCGAGTTGGAAATTTTCCATTGGTGACGAGAAGTTGAAAGCCTTTGAAACGACCTCGACCTTGATGATGAAGATGCTCTTCTTGAATGGTTTAGATTAATCCGAATACTGAAAATATATAAACCACAATATCAAGACAAGTACATCAAGACATATATAAAAGATTATGAGTCTATAGAATAGAACAATTAATACTCACTTTTGGTGGACGTCAACATATAGATCAGTTTCATCCAATATATCTTCCTTCACAAACAAAAGAAGCAAAACATCAGTCATGATCTTAAAATTGTATTATTACGAAGCAATTGTAATATACTAATTGAATAATGAACCTGAAGAAGCTCCTCCATAATATCTTCCAAAGTTATGATACCAATCACTTGCTCATTACTTTGAAGAGAATCAGAATTCTCTGGTGAATCAATTTCATGGATTTCTTTTAATTTCTTATGTAGTGGATCTGAACCGCCCTCATGGTCCATCATATTCTTCAGTGTCGCGCTATAATATTCAGTTTCTAGTGAATTCCAGTCTGTGGAGATGCTCACATAATCCCGCTTCACAATTGATGAAGGACCAACTCCTACAAGTACAATATTTTTACAATCTTAAATCCCATTTGTGATAGAATAGTGGACTTATATTTTCTTGTGAAAATTCCTGCAACATTATGGATTTCGATTAAGTAAAAGGTATAAATTCAGTAAGACATGGTAAGAACTCATCCCAATAGCCATTTGCAACTCGTAGGACGGAAAGCTGAAATGAAATAGCATGAGTTGAGTTTTGAATTGCAAACAGACTGTTATCCTTTATTTAGATGGAGAGAAAATTAGGCTGCAAAGAAAAGTAAGAAAACTTTTAAAAATAGTAAAGATGAATTCTTCTAGTTTTTTCTTCTTCCTATTTTCTTTCAAGTACTTTTCTCTCCATCTAAACGAAGTCTAAAGATGGATTCTTACCACCTCTTACTGAACTCAAATCCTAAGATTCTTGCCTTCTTCAACAATGGAAGTTGTTCTTGTGTCCTTGTTTTTCACGACTACAGCCATATGGCTTTGACCCTTCTGGAATTGAGTCAGTATATCATAAAGCGGCCAATCTTCACCTACTCTGTTAATAATCAATTAGGGAAATATTTAAGAACAACACGTGCTGTTGAGGAAAGTTTAAAAAGCAGACTTGGTCTAAAAGAAACGTTATTGATAACGGAGCAAGATGTCAAATTATAAGGTATATAAGTCTCATTGAAAAGTAAATCATGCATATTTTTTTTTTTTTTTTGTATAATTATCTAGCATATATTCAACGCTATCAAATTAATAGAATATGCCGGATAACTATCAAATCATCATTGTTTGCAACAACACCTGTAATTAGTTAAAAATATATTTATTCTAATAATATCTTGTTAAAAATTAACACTTTAGTATACGTAATAATTTTTACTAGTTATTGCTAGCAATGATAATGTGATAATCACCTAATAATTGGTCAATGTGGCTGGGTCAAAATGGTATTTTAGTCTTTTACATAGATAATTAGAAATAACATTAGTCTCTTGAAATTTTTTTTTGTAATTTAAGAAATTTAATTAATATAATTTTCTTATAGGTATGTTTAATGTAATTTTTTAAGTTCTTTTTTGTAGCTTAATAGGTCAATTAACAATCAAACTTAATCTATTTAATAGTAAGGGTACAATTACACTGTTTTTAATTTAAATGTTGAAGAGGGACACTATATCACCCAAAAAAAAAATTAAGATAACAGATGCCCTTGCATGAATAGTTGAGGGATCAAAACGCTTTTTAACCTTTAAAATTTACTGAGCAATTGATTTACATGAAAGTTAAGAACATCAAGGTACGTGATGATTATGCTGTTTTATTTTTCTTTCTCTCGAAAGTTACTAGCAAGTATGATCCAAATCAACATTAGCATTTCAAAGGGGGAAAAAACTTCTTTAGTAGAAGAAAATGAAAAAGCAATTGCATACCTTGGAATTCTTCTAACAGTAAGGTATTTAATGGGAGTTTCATCTTCAGGACGACAGAAGATTAAATTTTTTACCTACATCAATAATGAAAAAAAATTACCCCATCTGTTCAAAAATATAAGGTATTTTTTAAGGAGTTGGATGTTTAAATATGTAAGGTATTTTTAGTCTATTGAGGTGTAATCATTTCCTTTTTTTCCAAAAGTACCCCTATTGATAGTGACTTTATATTTATTATGGGGTGTTTAATAGGGATAAATATGAAAATATAGGATTAATTTAAAAGTAGGTAACTACTTTATTAGGGGTGAGATTTAGTTAAAAATGCCCTATATTTTTAACAGAGGGAGTACCTTTTTGAGATTATAATAAATTAACTAAGGGTCTTCACTTAATAAATTCTTTTTTTATCGAACCAATCATTAAAATCATATCAAGTTGTCGATATAATCAATTATATAAATAAGTTTTATCCAAAATCAATTTTAACTAATCTCAATCCAAAATATCAATCAATCAAGAATCAACTCTCACTCCCTTTAATTAAAATAAAAAAGAACCATTTATATGAGATAAAGAGATAATTAATTTTTTAATCTTATTTATAAGGCACATAATTAAATTTTTATCACAAATTTCTCATTTTACCCCTCATAGTGATGAAAGAAAGTACATAATTAAAGTATGTGTATTTAATCAAGCTAAAGTTAAAGATTTATTAAATTTTTTAAAAGTTGAATTTTAATTTTTTTTTATTCTGGTGAAATATGCTAGAAATTATTTATAAATAGAATCAGAGGAGAAGTATGTCTTTACCTAAATTTTAAGGTTAAATGATTTACTTGCAAGTGGACAAACAATATAAGAATTTCACGAAAATTTTTTGCGAGAATTTACAAAAAAAAATTGTAAAGTATATTATATAAACAGAAACCGGTAATTTCTCGAGCACGATCCTTCTTTCAAAAAGACTGCTAGCTTATATAATTGTAAATACATTTAGAAGTTAGTGTAGTTAGTGTCAGTTGTTTGGATTCGTTAAATAATCAGTTCTAAAGGTTTTGTATTAAAAAAAAATAGCATCTTTAAAAATATTTCCAAAAAAACCATCCAAATATAATTATGCTATAATATATTCAATTATAATTATTTTTTCATAATCAAATTATTTAACCAATATCCAATGGACCTGTATTATCTTTTTTTTTTTTTGGCTTACATCACATAGAAAATGATAATACTAATTTTATAAGGTAGTGTTTGGATTGATGGATTTGAATTTGAATTTTGAATTTAAAATATTACATTTCAAATTTCACATGCACTTCAAATTTCACATTTAAAATCCATGAATTTAAAATCCTTTGAATAGTTTAAACGATTTTAAATGAAAAAGATAGATGAGTTGAATTTTGAAAAGAAAATGGAAAATTAGGAATGAGAGACAAGAATGAGAGATGAGAAAAAATACAAAAGCCATAGAAGTATCAATAATAAAAACATAAAGAAAACAAGATGTTTAAATTAGCTAGAATTTCAAATGACTAAGATGTAGAGAGAATTTAAAATTACAAAAGAATTGCAATAATAAGAATGGATTTGAATTTAAATAAAATTCAAATTAATTTTTGTACATTCAAATGGGTGATTTGAATCAAATCCAAATCTCTATTAATCCAAACATACTATAAGTAGCAGTTGGATAGGTAGATTCATATTTGAATTTTAGATTTGAAATATTGCATTTCAAACCACATATTTAAAATCAATGTATTTAAACTTCTTTGTTTCAAAAAAAATTTGAAATAAAGAAGATAAATGGGTTGAGATTCGAAATGAAAATTAAAAATTAGGAATAATGAATTCAATGAGAAAAGAGAATGAGATATGATAAAAATAATAAAGGTATTAATAGTGAAAACATGAAGAGAATGAAATATTTGAAATCATTAAAATTTTAAATGATCAGGTTATAAAAAGAATTTGAAATTATAAAAAAATTCTAATAAGAAATGGAGTCAAATCCAAATTCATAAAATTTTGTGTATCCAACTGAAGGATTTGAACCAAATCCAAATCTTCATTAATCCAAATGTATCATAAAAGAATTTTGAAGATCACAAACTAAAATGCAATTGTTTTGTTGCTTACCAAAATAAGACCAATAATATCTGTTGGAATACCAGAATAGATCGGCACACGACTGTGACCTTTGCTCATTATCAAGCCCATCGTATACCTATGGACCAGAAAATGAATCTTAAGTTAAACTATAAGAAATAAGACAGAACAATTGAGTCGATCAGATCCTTCAAAAGGGGAAAAAAAATAGTTCATGGAAATCTTCTTGTAAAATTTGAGAAGGATACACCTTAGATGTGAAATTTATATTCTTCATTTAATGTTGGCTTTATACAAGCTTCGTTTCTATTTTCCTGTGAAATAAAGGTTCGTTCCATTGCACAAACGTTTGCTAAATTTTGTTAAAATCACATGGGCATTCCTTCTAGTATCAAAATATCTACCTACTCCCTCTAAAAATAATTAATTTAAGATGGATGCATGGGAAATTTTAATTAGAAAGATCTCGAGAGGGGTCTGTGTAATTAATTCTACATTTTCAAAGGGTATTTTCCTAAATTACAAATTATACTAAAGAGGTCCTAGTAAGATTAAACAAATTAAACACAAGAAAAATGTCTGTAATTTATTTTTCTTTTTGCTTTTCTTTAATGTTTAAATTGGAGGGAATTTATATAATTTTTATAAACAGTCAAGAAATATCCATAAGTTAACCCTGAAAAAGTCTATTGCCTAAATGTAGAGGATTTATGACGCAAGACTGAAATACTTTAAGGGGAAAAATGGGTTCTAGATCCTCTAAAATACTTGGAATTATACTAATAGAGTTAAAAAAAGGTAAGAACATACATGTCAAGTTTGGAATTTATATCAAGAGAGAATGTTTCACTTATAGGTGTCATTGCATCTTTGGCTGTCTTGACTGTTAAGTCCAAAGCTCCAGCAATTATTGAAGTTTCATAGCGTGACAATTCTCCACCTTTCCCTGCCTGACAAATGAATTTCAACATACAAAATAAAAAAGCAAAACCAAAAAAATTCCCAATATATATATATATATATGTAATATAGGGCACCAGATTATTATATGTAATTGATCCTTATACATTATCTAACCTCAGTGGCATGTAAATTCACTAAAGTCTTCAGTTCTGCTCGCCCTAAAAGTGCAGTATGACCCTTACCAAGCAGCCAATCCAAAACCTGTTGTCGCCATATATGAATCAATATATAATCAATAAAATGTAAGTTATTAAGTTGAATTGACATCAATTATTTGCTTTAATAATGATGAACTTAAATATGGTTATGTTAGAAGAAATATTGTCAAATATTAATGAAGGAAATTAATAAATACACATTATTTATATATTATCGAGGGGGAAAAAGAACCTTTGATTGATCCGCACCCTTGTATGTGAGCCCTTCTTTTTAATTTTTTACTCTATATATAATTTTTTTAATATTCAACTATTCAGTAAATCATGTTTATAACGCTCGTGTAATATTTCTAGGTGTTAGTGTACCAAAAATGATAATTTGTCCAGTTTATATATGAATAGTTGAACAAAATGATGTGTAAGTAAAGGTCAAAAAATAAAAATTAAAAATATTTTCCTAAAATATTTTTGCCAAGCCTACAAAAAGTATAAATTGGCTTATCTTTAGATACGCACAAGATATCATTGCAGATCAGTATGTGGCTATTTCTTTGATTGAAAGGAATAATATTTTAGTTTAAATATATATCTTTGAGTTTGATTAGTAATAATACTTAAAGAGTTTAAAAGCGTTTAAGTGGGATGCCGCGTTTTGATGGAGTGACTACCACTTTCAAGACTACTCTCTCCACTTCTCCAAAAACTAGAAATACTGACCTCACCACTCTCCCTCAATAGGGCACACCCGCACTACTGAGATCGGCACAAATGGTTATTGCTTCATTTGATGGAAGAATTCAAATTCAAAGGACTACATTGTTGCCTTTCTCTATGAAAGGGAATGAGAGGATAACTAAAAAGTCTCTCAAACACTTTAACACTCAACCTCAAATCAACTTTGGCCTCGTGCAATCTCAATATTAACCTAGCGCCAACCTTAACTTCACTCGGAGTGACCTTGAACAACTACAGTCCAGACCTTCAATGTAATATCCTAAGTATTAATCTATGTGTAATCGCTAATTAAGGGTGTAAAAAGTTACTATGCAGTTTTAATTGATTAAATTGTGTTTTCATATTTACTAATGGATGTTTAGGATGATAGGGTCAGTGATCAGTCACATATTTTACATATTAAAACACTTGGTTTTGGCATCAAATTGTGCATATTAAGGTTTCATGCTCGATTTTAAGTTGTCTTTTCTATATTGATCATGTAAACCCTAATGTTACTATTTGATGATTGATTTGTCACTTCTAAACCCTAAATTGATATCTTGAGCATTAATTCTCTTCTCTTCCTTTTTAATTCTCTTTTTAGAATTTATTTAGCCTTCTATTTTTATCTTCAGATTTTTGTGAGGCAAAATTTGGAATCAACAATCAAAGACTAGTCAACATGCTTGGAAGAATTCAAGAGCAAGAGAATGGGCTAAGTTGGCATGAAGTTTCTAGATTTAATTGTGGAAGAATTAATTAAATAAAGGATAAGGAGCATGGGAAGCATCAAGGACACATCATCAAGGCAAATGAAGAGCATGTTATGCATGACTTCAAGCCAAATCTAAGGGGATGAGGTGGTAGTTGATCAAGACGCTAAGTGAAGTCATATTTCCCATACCTTAGTCACATGTTCAATGCCTAATTCTAGCTCATATTTTTAGTTCATGTGGCACCATTTCCAGCCTATTTTCTAGCCAAATCAATTCATGTTCCAGCTGGATATTCAAGCCAAATCAGATCTAGACTTCATTGTTTTTATCACCAATTCACTTTGGTTTTATCACCTACTCATATTTTCCACACATACTTAAGCTTTCTATTTCAATTTTAGCCTTATAATTTCATATTCACTCTCGCTCTTCAGCTCACATTCTCTGAATTCTCTCTTCCTCTTCTTCACCATTTCGTCTTCTACATCATAGATTCATTCCAAATTTCATTTTCTTTATTCAATTCTAGATTCTCATCTAGCCTCATCCATCTTTAATTCATCCAACATATCCTATTCTCATCCTCATATATCAATTTGTCCAGCACCTTCTACCATTTCCAAATTTCATTTTGTTCTTCATCTTCATTCATCTATGGAAGCTTCTCAAGCTCAAGAACTCAACCAAGTGATAGAGAGGAGTATGAGTGGCTAATCCTACATTGAGCTCCAAGGAAGATGAATTAGCAATTTGAGAATTCCATATTTGTCTTCTTCATTTGTATTCTCAACTCTATAATTTCTTCTTGTTCTTTAGGGATTTCAAATTTTGTAATCTGATTAGGTTATGGATTTGTGATTCCAATTTATGTTTAGTTGAGGTTATGGATGTTGAATTGAAGTTTAATATGGTGTTTTGGTTTTGAAATTCATGAACTAATTTGAGTGTTCTTGTTGATTCTTGTTTAAAGTTTTGTTTTAGCTTGAGCTAGATCCATATGAGTTATATGAATTTAGCTTAATGAGTTTTTCTTCCATTGAAATTGGTTAGCATTTCGTGTGGTATAGGACAAGGCTGAACATGATATTAAGTTTTAATTCACTTGGCTTAAACTCTTAAGTTGAGTCAAATGACTTAATACACTTAAAGGCTTTTAAGTATTTTTACATTAGGCCAATTGAGATTACTTGTGTGGATTCAAATATGGAATTCAAGGATAATTGCTAGGGATTCTAACTTGGGCTCTTCATTTCACATATTCATATCATTTCATCAAAGTCAAAAATTATAAACATTTATTGCTTGCATTTTAGACCTAGTTGCATCACTTGAAACACTCTTTAACTTGTTGGTAATTGGACTAAAAATTTGTATGCATTGTTCTCTTAAAAGATGACCTAGAGTGCTCCAAACTACATTCTAGCTTTCATTGGTGGCCTAAAATGACTTAGGGCTTCATTAGTTAGGCTAGGAAGAAGTTTGGAAATGAAACAAGATTAAATAAGGAGAAAAATGGTGAATGGCATATTTTGTGCCATGTGTTGTAGCATAGTTGTGCTGTGCCGCAGTGCATGGCCCTTACTCAAAATTAAAAGGTCATAAATTAACATTTGAGGTCAAAGGAGAATTGAAGATTTGAGGAGCATGAAAGAAGAGAAAGAAGGGCAGTGCTAGAGTTTATGCAAGTTGCAATACTGGAAGCTAATTTGGACTATCATGCATTTTGGTAAGTTTTTCCTTTTTCATCACCAATTGTACATTCAAAATTTCAAGAGTTTAAAGAGAGAGAGAGAAAGTTGTTTTGTTGTATAAGCTTGGGATTCATGTTCTAGGAGTTGCATGTGGCTTCTAAAGTTTAATTTAAGTTCCTGAGGTTCGTGGTTCTTTGAGGGAAAGAAAGAAAGTTAAGGAGTTAAGGGCTAAGCCCTAGTTTAATTTGAAATTACAAAATTTGACATGTTATGATGTGTTGAGATATATGGTGTTATGTTGTAGATTAAGGCATGTTGGACTACTTTGAAACTCAAGTGGTGATTTTGATAGTTATATACAACGAGTAGCCCTTTTAGCAATAAAAAGATTGAGGTAACTAAATAATTTATATTATTTATTTGCCTGTAAAAGTTATTCTCAAGTTGATTGTGTATGTGATAAGTTATATCTATATATATATATATATATATTGTAAAAAGTAAAGTATTTTAGAAAAAGTGTAATGTATTGATTTGTAAAACTTCATACTTTTGAAATAAATAGTAAGAGTATTCATTACACTTGTTTATAAAGTTGATATATATGGTCTAGTGAAGACATGTAGTGAAATGCGACATGTTAGTGAGTGGGAGTTCACCTTAGCGAAGATAGTGGGGATAAAGTCTATATAGTATTGTTGTCACCTAAAGACACTAGGTTCTACTTATATTTCTTCTTAATACTTGAAAGGGTGTGGTGTTGGAGAATTATTCTCCTTAGTATCTGAAAGGGTGAGATGTTGGAGAATTACTCTTCTTAGTGCCCGGAAAGGTTCAACATTGGAGACAATGCTTCTTAGCATCCATAAGATGCAGTGTTAGAGTAACGACACCTTAATTACTTGTAATGGGAGGAACCTGTAGTTTAAAAGTATATTAGAACACCTTGGCTTGGTAGTCCTACCATGGATGGTGATCTTAGGAGCCAAACACATAGTGTGGTTCTACAAAGTAGCCTACCAATTCAGTCAGAAGTATTAGAGGATCGAATGAGTAGCAATCATGCATTATATTAATGTGCATGTATCATATACCATGTCATCTGTAACATTCTAGAAATTTAAACTTGATTAACTAAACTTAATAAGGGTAATTAAGTTTATTAATGTGGTGTATGGCTAGAGGGGTCTAAAAAGTGTATTTGATTGTGATTTCAGTTTGAAATATTGGTTTGGAGTGAAGTTAGGCCATTCAACTATCAAAAGGTGAGGAAGAATTAAAGAAGGATCCTCTGTACCATATGTCGTGGCATGAAGGACATTTGTCATGGAGCACTGAGGCAACCAACAAAGGATAGGCCTATATATACCATACACCATGGTGTGGGCTGTGTTTGCCATGGCGCATGGCCAAATTTCTACTTAAACTAGTTTTTGTTTTATTTGAAAATTAGAAGAGAGGAAAAAGGGCAAAATGAGAGCATACCTATTACTCTACTAGGGCATGAACTTAGGGACCATTAGTGACGTTGTGGAGCTTTCTAATACATAAGATAAGTGCTTGATGCTTTCTTCTTCCCTTTCCTTCCATTTTTCATGAAGGTTAAAGTTAAGGTTTGAGTTGAAAGAGTGATTTTCAATCTCTATGAGCTTTAAGTCTAAACCTATTGGCTAAATAGATATAATGATGGTTGTTTAGAGTATTTAAAAACCATATTAATGGTTTTATAAGTGGTTGGTGGTTGATATATGAATTTAGCATTTAAGGAGGTGTTGGATGAGTTATATGGTCATTAATGTTGAGTTGTTGGCTTAATAATGACAATGTGGGTTAGTGGAACCTAGTAAACCCATTAGGTATGATTGGGTGTGAGTTTATGATTTTGGCAAAAAGGGAGAATGTGGAGTTATAATATTGAAAATTACTCAACTAGGGATACTAATGAATGTCCTTATGATATTATTGTAGATTGACTCAATTGGCACCATCCAAGCTTGAGAAGAAGCTTTGGAAGTGGTGGTTTCATGGGGTAAACCTTTGACCTCTTAAAGATTTGAGGTAATCAGGCAAAATCTTGTTTATATAATTGTATATTAATTATTTGTTAGTGATTTAAACCATTCAAAAATTATTTGAATGCTTGCGAACCCTTTGATGCAAATTTGGTGATGTGTGAAATGATTTTGGCTTGTAGAAAACAATGTGCATATTTCTACTCATGTAATTGATAAAGAATTTGTGGTATTTGACATGTGGAGAGTTAGGAATGTGTAACATTTGGCATGAGGAGAATAATAGATAAGGTAAATAGTGTGGATATGATATGATGTCAGTAAGGGTGTTAACATGACATACTAAGTGTCTATATGTGCACAGCATGATCATTGGTGGGAGTTTTGCCTAGGAAGAGGAGTAGTTTAGTAAACCCATATGATACTGGCAGCTTATCGTTTGAATCGAAAGCCTGTAGAGGCACCAACCATTGGAATTCAGAGGCAGCCATTATTTTATAATTGATTCGGGACTATCCTACTTGTTCTTTAAAGGGCTCAAATCTAACTAATCTCCATCGATTCATAAGGAGGCTAGATTAGGGGTACGTCACCCTATGGTTGTTAGTATTGGAAAAAGTTATAGTGCACAAGCGAGTGAGTTTACCTTAGCCTGATAACTCTTCACAAGTGGAAGGTTGGGTTAGTTTGAGTTGTAGACATAGCTACTTAATAGCCACCAGTTTCATGTCAGAGGTATCAGGAGGGTATAAGGTTGGCATTGATCACCAATCACATGGCTGTTATTATTATGGTCTAATTAGGTTTAAGGGTACACGATTGTTATTTTAATGACCCCAAGATGTGTATAATTATGATATATCTAATGATATATGTTGCATGCTTGGTCACATGGTGGGAGTATTGCCTATGAAGAGGAGTTTGGTAAACCTACATTGTACTAGCAGCTTACCATTGGAATTGAAAGCTTGCCTAGGCATCGACTATTGGAATTGAGAGTTAACCATCATCCCATGATTGATTTGGGACTGTCCTACTTGTTCTTCGAGGGACTCGAACCTAACTAATCTCCACCAATTCATGAGGAGCTAGATTAGGAGTATAATATCCCATGATTATTAGTATTGAGGGAAACTATAGTACACAAGAGAGTGTGTTTATCTTGTCCTGATAACTCCTCGCAAGTAGAAGGTTGTGTTAGTCCGTGTTGTAGACATAGCCACTTAATAGCCACTAATTCCATGCCAAAGGTATTAGAAGGGTGTAAGGTTTGCATTGATCATGCATTTAGTACCGGTCATATGGTTATTATTATTGCGGTTCATCATGTTTTAGGGGCATATTTTTGTTATTTTTATGAACCCAAGATGTGTATAATTGTGATATGTCTAATGATATGTGTTGCATGCCCAATCACATAATTGTTATTGTTGTAGCTAAGGCTATAATTGATATATGCATGTGATATTTGAGTTTATTACCATTTGCATCTATGATTAATGATATGCAACTATATAGATTGGGTTAACCTTGGTTACTCAGTGGTTGTACTCATCCCTTTATTATTTAATATTTCAGAACCTAGCTCATCAAATCAAGATCAAGGAAAATGATTGGAGGCATAGGATCTTGAGTACATCCTACTCTTAAGCCTCTCAGTTTTATATATTATGTGCATTGAGCATTGTTAATTTGCCGACTAGGATTTCATTCCATTATTTTGTCTACTTGCATTATAACTGAAAATATTTTGTGTATTCCATGCCCTAAGCTAGTGATATGTAGTTGTAAAGCTTGTATAGGACTAAAATAGTAGTACAAGTAGGGGAAAGTGTAATTGGGTTGTTTTTGGATGGATATTAATAATTTTATGCAAGTTATCTCCCCCTTCTTGTTTTTATGAATTGAAGGGTTGAGTAGTGAATTTATGTAATACGTGTAATTCATTAACTATGGTGTGTTGCACGAGTCCAGAATGGTCTATTGTGTGGTATAAAGGTTATCGTAAGCTTTTGGCACTTATATTGTGGTTTGGGCACCCTAGTTGTGAGTTTAGATGGAAAAGAAGTGAGTTTTGTAAAAGGTGTCCAACTTTGGATAGAAAAATAATTTGATTATGAAACTTTTGCCATTAGTTAGAGATAGGAGAAATCTCTCTGTAAAAATCTAGTTCATCTCAATTGAATGTTGGATGAAGAAATGAGATGCATTGGAAGTTCATCCTAGGTGCTATCATATGATAGCAAAGTTTATTGTCAAAAAATGCATTCAATGTGTCATGGTGCTTGGGACAGAGGCATGCACACCATGGCACACCTGTAGTTAGCCATGGCATATGTGCTACTTTGTACATAGTTCACTGTTTAGAGTATATATGCACTTGATTTGATTCCTTCTTTAATTCCCATACTGCCGCATTTGTTTTGAACTCTAATTTGGGAATATTGAAAGTTTATGGTAGTATTTTAAATTATGAAAACTAGGGATTTGTTATTTTAATATTTTACAAATTTGGTAATTATCATAGATTTTGGTTAGTTAGGTGGATTAGTAAGGGTAATCTTGCTTATTTAAACTAGAGTTTACATCATCTATGTCAAAATGTATAAAATGATATTTTTGACGCTATTTACTTGTATCTTTATTTCTTTGCTTTCCATGCTTCCCATCTTTCTAAAAATCACTAGGTTTAAGCTCAAATTACTTATTTGAGGAGTTTTGGGAATCCCAAATGATTTTTGAATTGTTTTTAAATATTTAATTACTTTAACCATTTTGTATTTACGATAAATTTAGGAGTGATTTGTAACTCCTAATTACCATTATAAGTTGTGATTGTGTCTTGATTCTGAGTAATGTTAAGATGGACATTACATTTTAGGTGGTTTATTTTGCTTTCCCCTTCAATCACTAAAGCACCCATTGCATTTACCTCCTAGTAATGCAATTTCATTTCTCATGCACTCTCGCATACTTTTAATCTCTTAATTAGCTTTGGCACTCTAAAGAAATAGCACTAAAGGATATTGGAAATTCACAATTGTTTGATACATTTCTTATTTTAAGGTTTTATTCCTTCGGCAAGGCTGGCACTAAAAGGCATGATGCACTGCACCTAAAAGCTGATTTCATGCTAACATGTGTGTACATTGCATGCAATATTTCTAGGTGTTAGTGTACAAAAAAGGATAATTTGTCAAGTTTATATATGAATATTTGTCATCTAAGGTTAGGTGGTAAAAATAAAATGTTATGTGTATATGTAAAGGTCAACAAATAAAAATCTAAAATATTTTCCTAAAATATTTTTGCCAAGCCTACAAAAAGTATAAACTGGCTTATCTACATTTACACAATAGATCATTGCAAATTAGTATGTGGTTATTTTTGTGATTGACATGAATGATATTGTGGTTTAAATTTATATATTTAATACATAAAGGGTGTAATATGGATATAGAAGTATGAGTTACCTTACTAATTGGATATGCAAGGGGAAATAAAACTAGCAAAAGTGCTCGAACAAAAGGAGATAGTGTTGCTCCAACACTTAGTCCATATCGAGAACATAAGGCTTGTGGGATAATCTGACATCAAATCAAATAATATAAATCACGAAGAAATGAATTAACATATTTTAAAAGTAATTATCCATATCAATATAAAATTTAAAATTTTAACTACACATACCACATTATTTATAAGTCATGAACTGATCATATCAAACTTGAAAAAGTATAGGGAGAATCTCATTTAGGGCCATTAAAATACAAAAATTTGCATTACAACCCAATAAAATATAAAAATGCATTGCAGGCCTAAGGGACCTTACAAATTTTGTTATAGACGAAAAGATGCATTTGCCCTTATCTCAATAGAAAGTTCATGTATACACAACACAATATTTGTAAATTTTCAACATAATATTCATGAATGTATAACACATTTGATAAACATTAACTTGAAGTATGTTTTTTTAATAAAAGTATGTTGTACAAATGTTGCAGGTCTTTATATGTTTAATGTATTAAGATTTGATGAATATTATGTTGTATATTCATAGACATTATTTTGTTTATCATTTGCTTGCTTATATATTTCATTTCAAGTTTGATTATGTTCACTAAATGTGTTGTGCATTTATAAACATTATATTGAGAATTTGTGGGCATCATATTGTACATATATGGACATTCCTTTAAGAGAAGGGCAATTGCGTCTTTTCATCTACCTCAAAATTTGCAAGAAAGGCTCTTGGGTTTGCAATACATTTTTAGATTCTATTGGGCTTGCAATGTAAATTTTTATATTTTAGAAGCTCTAAGTGAGATTCTCCCAAAAGTATATTTGTGTTATAGAAAAATGGATTAAAGTACAAATATTTTTTGAATTTTTTTGAAAAATGCAATGAACGTCATAAAATATTTAAAGATGCAAATAGTACAAACTTATCCAGTGTTCGATAGCACACGTTTTTTTTAACTGTTTACTATGTCACTTGGCTTTGCTCTAAATTGCAAAGGGTCGGATCTCTAGCCCCTGACTGAATCTCTAACAGCCATGTCACTATAGACTCTTTGTTTCCATCGACCCAATACCTTGGCACCAAAATGAGTTACTCTCGTGACCCCAACTAATTTGAACTTAACCAGGTGCTCTTCTTTCTTTCTCTCCCCTCTTAATTCATGAAGGCAAACCAAGATATATGTTAATAATATAACACCGAGGAATGGGTTGGTTTATTTGGATTCAGGATCCAATGTGTTTGTCTCTGCTGCTTTTAGAGTTGTAGGTTATTGCAAGATAAGGTACTTCTCCAAATCAACATCAGTGCTTCTATTTCATTCCCCAAAATAGAAGAATACAAATGAAGGGGAGAAGAAGCTTAGGCTGAGCAGTGATGAAGAGGATGAAAGAAGATGAGCAAGCTTAGAGATTCAACCCTCACAATGAAGAGGAAAGCCAAATAGTGTACAGAGTTTTTTTTTTATTTTTAAAATAGCCACAATGGACAGCTTAAAAAAATAAATCTAACATATGGCTATAAACATAGCATTTGATAGTCAAATTAAGGATCAACATCATAATAATAATTTAAAAAAATGATAATAAAATTCTTTCAAATTATGTAAAAGATAGTTTGGTGTCTCTCGAAATGCTATAATACCAATAAAGTCTGTAGGGACTTTTCTGTCATTAAGAAATTAATATAAATAACCAAATTGCCCTTAGTTCAAATATCAATTGTCATTAATAAGTTTTGTTCTAAGATTCAAAATTTTTCTTTTTAAAATTACAAGAATTTAATAACAATTCGTAAGTTTATATTTAAAATCCTGACATTCAAATATTGCAAATATCACAACTTTTCTTCTTAAAATTGTAAAAATTTAACAACAATTGCAAGTTTGCATTTGAAATCCTGATATTCTTTAAGTATTGTAAATATCAATTACCATTTACAAGTTTTATTCTAAGATTCATAACTTTTCTTCTTAAGATCACAAAAATGCAACAGCAATTCGCATGTTCGCATTTGAATTCCTAAACTGAGGATAATTTGGTCTTTTGTATTAATTCCTTAATGACAGAAAAGTCGATAGGGATTTTAGGAGAATTATGACATTTTGAGGGATCAATATGTCATTTACATAATTTAAAGGGATTTTATATATAAGGTATATTTGTACAATTTTTAAAAATATTGAGGTGACATTATTTACACCTTTAAATATTTTATGATATTAATTGTGTCCCTGAAAAAAACTTTGGGGGTAAATTTATATTTTAAGCCCAGAAAAATTGTACCTCTGCAATGAACCCCAAAAGTGTGCATGAGAAAATAATAGCAAGCCACTCGGGAAACATTTTCTCCATGAAAATAGACACCCCCTTCATCAAGAGCACAATTTTATTGTTAGGTTTCATAATCACATATCAGAACTGACAATTATTCAATGTCTGATCAAGATCATTGCAGGGCATCCATTTCAGATCAATTGCACAAATAATGATGATGCATATTTCATAATTTTTTAGTCAAAAGATATACTTTTACGCACAAGAAATGAAATTTAGACAGTCTTAATTTTTCTTAAGAAATTAATAGAAATCTGACCATCCTAAATTGTTTTGAGAGGTTGAAATCAGATAAGTATATATATTGCATGTTATCTAAAGATTTGTAAGGAATATTATTCATGTAGCTTAATTAGCTTCTGCATATAACTAAAACAAATATTTCTTAATATTTTACAAATGGTATATGACAAGGATGGATCTAGAATTGAATGGCTGAGATTGAGAGCAAGAAAAATTTTTTGAAAAAGAAAATACATCTACTTTGATTTTGTTTATCATTAGTTAACTTAAAGTTTAGTAAACTACCACCAATTGATTAAATTTACAATGTATAAAAATAACATAACAAATCAACTTGAAAAAAGATAAATTTTCTAGAAACAACAAAGAAGTATATCCATTGGAAATGTGCCAAATAAAAAGGAAGAAGGAATTCTGTTGAAAATTTTTAATCAAGAAAATCAATTATTGCACAATATTATTTCACTGTTCCTGAATAAATCAGCCTATAAAAATATTGGGGACAGCGTATTATAAATCAAACCGAAATTTTAAACTAAAAATAACTAACCGCAAATAACCTGATCAAAATCAAGATGTTGGATGTTCATTTTGAAATGAAGAAAGGCAAGGACGAATGAATTGGCTCAAACGGCAAAAATATTTAAGAATATGACAGTAGGTTGGCATTAATTATGAAAGATCGGTCAGTACTGGTGTTGAAAATAGAAGTAGGCAAGATCAAATCAAATAATAATAAAAAACAAAAACTATTCTTTTGAATGATGTAAAATCTTCTTGAACTCATACGAAAATTGGGGGTCTATTATACTAATTGTAATAATAAAGTACTAATCTAAATTACAATGATAGGGTAATATTTTTCCTTATTATAATTGAAAACGTGCAACTAAAACATAAAGGTGCAAGACCCAGCCTCTAGACTACACGGTTGCCCTTTCTTTATCCTATTTTGAAGGAATAGAAGATTCACTGTGTGTGCGTGCGGGAGTGACATTTGTCATCATCGGTTTAATTCATATTCCTAGCGTGTTTACATGTTATACATGATTAACTATGTAGATTTATATTTTTTTAATCTACTCTATCAAATAAATTTATTGATATAAAGCTCCCAAGAGTTATGAATATTGAGAATTATATTGAATATGTTTGACATACCTCTAGGGCAAATGTTTTAGCCAGGAGGAGGGTACATAGAACTAAATGCTCATTCTTAACAATGGGTATAATCTTCCCTGCAGGAAAAAAAATGACAAAACTTATCATCCGCTATCAGTTTAAATTGCCTTCATTGTTCTCCACTTTAGGGGGCAACAATTGAACTAAAATGAAACTTCGATTTTTACCAAAGTCTTTTCATATAAGCTTGTTTAATATCTTTGAAATAAGAAAACATCACAATTATATTAATTTTTCTTGTGTTTGTTCAATGAGAAAATATTTTTTCTAAAAAGAATGCCCATTTAATTAAACCTTAGTTCAACTAGATTGTAGGCTTAATATGGAGTTTAAAATGAATTACACCATTCAAAACTTACTCCCTCCATTCAATATTATAAGGAATTCTTTTAAAAGATATAAGGTATTTTAGGTCTTTCAAGGTACAATTAATAAAATTTTTCTAAAAATATCCTTAATTAGGGGTGTAATAATAAGGTTTTTTTTCTATTTAGTACACCTTATTAAATTAGGGTAAATATGAAGGGTATATAATTTCAAAAATAAATAACAAACTCACTGGAGTGCAATTAAGATAAAAGTGCTTTATAATACAAATCAATGAGAGTATAATTTATTACTTGACTTCCTATAAATTTTATATTATACATATATAGATATTGGAAGCAAAAGTTTCTCAATAATTAGTAAGCATTTAATTTATTTTAACTCATTTTTTGAGTTTTCTGTAACCTCATTTATAAATTGACTGCCATTAAGGGTCGCAAACTTGTGAAATTTACACTGTAGAAATTATTCCCAAAGTCAAACGAACTAAATTTTATCATAAAGTGACAATTCCTTTATATTGAATGAACTTTAAACTAGGCAATAATAATGATAAAATTATCACTATTATTGTTATGATGTTAGGTTTTAATAATTTTCCTTATGTTGTGACGATCTTTAAATTTAGGAAACCTGTGTAGTGACTTCCTTACGTTGTAATTCGTGCATGTAAACTTTATCAGATTTCATGATCGAAAGTAAGAGACAAGGTAAGTAAGGACTAATATATTAAAAAAGAAAAGAAACGAGTTAACAAATTCTAAAATTGGTATAATATTTATAAAAATTCCATGCACTAACTCATGACCCTTTGGAGAAAATAGCTGGGAATGATTTTGTTCATTCATCTCAAAATTTAGATCTTTCGAATCATGTGAATAATGGTTGACCTAAGTGATAATGACACTATTTATTAAGCAAGATCTTGAGTTCAAGCTTAGTGAATGAAAAAATGATGTTGAGAGTTTATTGTTATTTTTTTTTTAATGCAAATGGAGCTTGCTGATGTGACTCAAATTTGGATTAAAAGGTAACATCAGATGTCGATCACATGATTTTGCTTTTTCTGTTTTTTTGTTTTTGGGCGAAGAACAAGAAAGAAAGAAAGAAATTTTCACATTAATGCATGTGACCAAATAAAAATTGTCAAATTAACAATAAAAATAGAAATTTCTATCATGAAGAAATTTCAAATCGAATTAATTGAGAGAACACAAACCTGCATGTTTTTGTATGATAGGTTGACCAGCTTTAGTAAAGACCTCGAGATCAACTTGACTGAAGGACAAGAGCCCTAGAGCAAGTCCTGATGTGGTGGCAGCAAACAGCAATAAACCAAGGCTCATCACAAGTGATATCCAAAATGAAACCTCACAACATGGAATCTCTTCTTCAAAAAAGTTTCTCATTTTTTTCTTAGAAGAAGAAGATACCATTCATGCTTGTTAATTTGCTAATTAAACTTTAAGTGTGCGGATCAAAGACTATATAATGAACTTATATGTGTGTGTGTGTGTGTGTGTGTGTGTGTGTGTGTGTGTGTGTGTGTGTGTAGTTCAAGACCCGTGGGAGCTCTCGAAGAGGCAACTTGCATGTGTAACTCAATATTACACTTTAAGCCTTTAACAGACCAAACAAGAGTATAAAATATTCTTTTGGGTAACTACTATCACATTTATAATAATTGATAAAATTATTAAATTTGCAGTCCTCATTTTCTTGTTGGTTGACATGGAATGTGCGCATCACGTTGTGTGAAGTTACCAATTAACATATTATAAAAAAATTAATTAATTCCAATAGTTCTGTCTGTCATAAGTATAATATCACAATGACATGAAGTAGAGGATGGTCATGGCATTTATCTATGTATATATCTAGGTAAAGATTGGGGCGTTTATATTAAGCATGCTATTTCTTTTATTATTTCTGTGGAACTCAAGAGAATCCCGCCAACTTTTACACTTGTGTTTTATGTTTTTTTTTTGGGTGTTATGTGTAATGTCTGCTTTACTATTACCAAGACAACGCCACAGATGCAACCCTATCATGTAAATAAGATTAGACAAAATCCTAAATGCAATTACCATGATAAAAAAGGGTTAAACATAAAATCATACTTAGAAAAACTGTCATAAAGATTTGGGATTCCAAAGAACCTTTTTAAAAGTTTGTTTGAGCTCAAATGTGAAACACAATATAGTATAAAAGCATTACGGAAGCAAGACAAACAAATAAACCCAAAAGATAACATAACAAGGGCAAAGTGGGCATTTTGCCCATCTTGCACCATCCGCAGCAGATTACATAGAGGAAGAAGTCCCCTTCCTGTGCCATGCACTAGGGTGCATGTAATGTTCACTCGACATTATCAAACTTTTACCACAATTATAACTATAATATAAATTAGGAGTCATTAACTCCTAAACTCACTAGAGACATCAAACGTAAATAATATATAACATAAAACTTTTGAAAACATTTGAGATCCTAAAAACCCTTCAAAAATGTGTTTAATCTCAAACTAATAGGTTTTCGTGCACAACGAAAGCAAGGAAGAACATAAAGTCATATCACACAAGAAATGGCACATATGCCATGGCTTCTAGCATGTCACAGCATATGGCACAAAGAAACAAGTTCTTGCTCTATGCCATGCACTATGGCATGTTGCCATGTGTCATGGCGCACGTGATAGCAAATGTTGTGATGATGGCTCACCAAGGACAAACTTTCAACATGCACCATTTTCATATATAATGTTTGATTGGAGTTATTCAGGCGCTGATACGAAGCTTATTCCATGATCTATCTAATTACACAAGTTTCACTTCAATTTGATATTTTATTTAAAAGTTAGATACTTGAATTCCAAATGACTACTTTTATGTCATTTCCAGGCAATCCTAATTGCCAAACTTATATCATTAGCCACTTCCAAGGCCTTAATCACATTCAATGGACCAATATACAATCGATTGAATATTTATATCAATAATCATATGCATCTCAAATCAAATTTGGCCACTCTTGAGCTTAATTCTTCAAAACAGGGTCATACTGTTTATTTACAGATAATCAACTACTTTGGCCAAATTCATCATCACACATCAAAACAAACATCCCAACATGCACTTGTACCAATATCTCTACCCTCTAACCATATTTATCACAATGACACACATAGGGCTAAGATATACAATATATCACCTCAAACAAGAGAAACTAAAAATGTATATGCATTTCTACTAGGCAAGTTATAAACATATATACACAAATACAGATTCATTTCACAATTTATAACAATGAGGCCATACAATTGTAGTCCTATTACTCTTGGCCCGAATATTTCCCTTGGCTTCCATCCATATCTAAACTTATAAAATAGTAACCACAAGGTGAGACAGAGTCCTAGTGACCAAAATAATTTACAACTATCTATTAACATGTAAAACTATAAATAAGTATGTAAAGTAGGATTATAACCCACATGCTATATATAATCAATATCACATGCATGATCATACTATCCATCCAAACCTTTATATCAACTCCTGACTGAATTCATAGGCTACAATACTAAATTAACTCTATATAAATTGATCAGAGCCTACTATCCTTAGGTGAATTATTAGGCCAAGATGTTCTATCATACTTTTAGACTACAAACTCTCACATTACACATATAATTGGGATATTGTAACACTTGCCCTGAGTGTTATCCAAAAAATCACACAATTCAAATAAACTAAGTGTGGGTAAGGAGTTGATCCTCTAACCAAATTAAGACATAAATCATTTAAAACCTTAAAAAATTTATAGGTTTTACTTATAGCGCACGGAAGCAAGCTAGACGAAAGTGGAATAAAAAGATGCTGTCATGACAGCATTAAATTGTTGTCATGACAGCCCTCCTGGGCCAACTTTCAGGTGGCGCCGTTCTGTCATTCGACCTCCAATCAAAGTAATTTTAAATCTCACATGTCAAACTCAAAGGGTACTATAAGTGTATCAAGTTTCAAAAAGATCCAATGGTCGGATTAAAAATTAGACACGTTAAAAGATTGGCTATTTTTGCTGTCATGACAGCTAAAAAGCTGTCATGACAGCACCTCCGAACTAACTTCTGGGGTGCACCATTTCATCATCCAACCTCTAATCAGAGCGATTCGAAAGCCCACATGTCACTTTTAAATAGTACTATTAGCATACGAAATTTTGGAAAGATCCAATGGACGGATTGAATTTCATGTATGTTGCAACATTATTAATTATTGCTGTCATGACAGCTCCTCCGGACCAACTTCTAAAGCGCACCATTTCTCCGTCTGATATCCGATCAACATGATTCTAAAGCCCACACAAAGCTTATAAAGTTTTTTACTTGTGACCTAAATTTTAGAGAAATCTAATGATTGGATTAAGATTTGGACACCCGGATGTAAAAGTGCAGGTTTTTGGTGAAAACCATTTTCAAAATTGTTCAAATCTCATCCTAATGGTCATAAACTTATGGGAACACTTTGGACATGTCAAATAGGACTAAAAACACCTAATAGAACATTTAAATGGTAGAAAAACCCTTTATACCAAAATTTGACCACTTGGGTGCCATTTCCCAAAATGAATCCTAAACCCCCAAAATGCACAAATCACACAAGAGTGGCCAAAAACTGTTCCAAATATCATATACACATATGAATACACATGCTAAATATTTTCACTTGACTCAGAGATCTCTGTGGAGCCCACACACCCACTCTCTCTATCCAAGGTATATGTTTGGCCATAGGACATCATTTGCAATGCAACCACTTTACATTTGCTTGTGAAATCACATATATACCAAAATAAATATTTACTGAGAAAAATTCAAACTCTAGACCTCTATCAAATTATTCTAAATTTTAATTTAATTATAGATATTTTATTATTTTTTTAAAATAAATTTGAGTCTTAAAATTTTTGGGATGTTACATTCTCCCCTCTTTTAAAAAGGATTTTGTCCCCAAAATCTAAGCTAATTCATAAATCAAAGAGAGAAACATACCTAGGGAAACAACTGTAGATATTCCTTCTTCATTTGATCTTCAGTCTCCCAGGTTGCATCTCCCGGAGCCGTTCCTTTCCAAATCACTTTTACTAACCGGATTGTCTTATTTCTGAATTGCTTATCCTTAGCATCCACAATACGATCTGGTTCAGTCCGGTAGGTTAAATTCTCTTAAATTTCAACCTCCTCAGGTTCTATCACATGCGATGGGTCTGGCTGGTACTTCTTCAGCTGTGACACATGAAACACTTTGTGTAGACTCGCTAACTGAGGCGGCAATGCCAACTAATAAGCCATCGGCCCAACTTTCTTCAAAGCCTCAAAAGGACCCACATATCAAGGAGACAACTTCTTAGCCCGAATTGAGCATCCAACGCCAGTCAATGGAAAAACCTTGAGAAACACATGATCCCCAACCTCAAAAGACAAGTCCTTACGACGATTATCTGCATAACTTTTCTATCTACTCCGCGCCGTAAGAAGCTTTTGTTGGATCAATTTGATTTTTTTCGTGGTCTCATCTACCACATCCAGTCCCATCATTGTCCTCTCACTCAACTCATACCAACAGAGAGGTGATCTGCACCATCTTCCATACAATGCTTCATAAGGAGCCATCTGAATACTAGCATGATAACTGTTATTATAAGCAAACTCTGCCAGAGGCAAATGCTTATCCCAGCTTCCCTGAAGCTCTAGGGCACATGACCTCAACATATCCTCTAATGTCTAGATCGTTCGCTCAGTTTGTCCATCCATTTGTGGATGATAAGACGTACTGAACTTCAGATCTGTGCCTATAGCCCTTTGCATAGCTTGCCATAAATTCGATGTAAACCGAGAATCACGATCTGAAACAATATCCCTTGGTATCCCATGTAGTCGCACAACCTCCTTAATGTAGATCTCAGCATACGTATCAACCGTATAGGTGGTCTTGACCAATAAGAAATGTGTTGACTTATTCAAACAATATACAATTACCCAGATAGAGTCAAAATAAGCCTGGGTTCTCAGCAGACTAGATACAAAATCCATTAAAATACTGTCCCATTTCTATTTAGGAATCTCCAAAGGCTGTAACAACCTTGATGACTTTTGGTGCTCTATCTTGACCTTCTGACAAGTCAAACACTTACTAACATACTCTGTGACATCCTTTTTCATGCCTGGCCACCACTAATGATGCTACATGTCATGATACATCTTAGTAGCATTGGGATGAAGGGTGTAGCTACTTCAATGCACCTCATCCAACAATTTCTTTCGAATAGACTCATTGTTGGGAATACACACCCTATCCTTGAAAACCACATGCCCATCATCACTAAACCAATAGTCCATTGTCTCACCATTCTCCATGTCTTGACTTATTTTTAACAAAATCGGATCTTGAAGCTGAGTATCTCATATCTCTTTCCAAAATTCATTGGAAATAACCGTAGTCTTAAGACCATTCAAAGAGAACTCAGTCATACCCAGAGAAGTCTTAACTAAAGACTTCATCAATCTATGCTCCCGAACTATTAAATAGGCTACATGTAAGGTCTTGCAACTAAGAGCATTTACTACCACATTTGCTTTCCCTGGATGATACTTAAATTCAAAATTATAATCTTTAAGAAACTCTATCCAACGTCTCTGTCTCATATTTAGCTCTTTTTGATCCACCAGGTACTTGAGACTTTTATGGTCGCTCATGACCCTGAACTCTGTTCCATAAAGATAATGACACCAGATCTTCAATGCAAAGACCACCGCAGCTAACTCAAGATCATGCGTCGGATAATTCTCCTCATGTGGCCTAAGTTGTCGAGATGCATATGCCACTGCCCTCTCATCTTGCATTAGAACACAACCAAGACCCTTATGAGAGGCATCAGTATACACGTCATAGGGCTTTTGAGGATCCGAAATCACCAATACTAGAGCTGTTGATAACCTTTCTTTCAACTTAATAAAAGCTATCTCACACCTATCATCCCAAATAAATGGCCTATCCTTCCTTGTGAGTCTAGTCAAAGGCATAGAAATCTGAGAGAAACCTTTGATAAAACGCCAGTAGTAACCTGCTAATCCCAAAAAACTATGGATCTCTATTATCAATTTTGGTCTTTCCCATTGCAAGACCGCTTCAACCTTATATGGATCAACTGCAATACCATTTTTTGACACGATATGTCCCAAGAACCTAACCTCTCTCATCCAAAACTTGCACTTACTAAGCTTAGCATATAGCTTATAATCTCGCAGAAACCTTAGGACAGTCTTCAAGTGTCTAGTATGCTGCTCCTCATCTTTAGAGTAGATCAGTATGTCATCAATAAAAACCACCATAAACTGATCCAAGAAAGGTCGAAAAATGCTATTCATATAGTCCATGAAAACTATAGGCACATTAGTCAGCCCGAATGGCATAACCAAAAACTCATAATGACCATATCGAGTCCTGAAAGTCGTCTTCACCACATCCTTCTCACTAACCCTTAGCTGATGGTACCCTGAACGTAAATTAATCTTACAGAAAATCGTGGCACCAACCAACTAATCCAAGAGATCATCGATGCGAGGTAGTGGGTACTTGTTCTTCACCGTAACCTTATTCAACTGCCTGTAATTGATACACAATCTCAAACTACCATCCTTCTTCTTCACAAATAAGACAGGGGATCCCCAAGGAGAAATACTGGGTCTAATAAATCCCTTATCTAACAGCTCTTTAAGTTGCTTCTTCAACTCAGCTAACTCTAAAGGAGCCATTCTATAGGGAGCCTTTGAAATTGGCTAAGTCCCCGGTACTAGATCAATCGAGAATTCAACCTCACGCTCTGGAGGTAATCCTGAGACATTCTCTGAAAACACCTCCGAGAACTCCTTAACAACCTCAATTTCATCCACTACACCTGTCTCAAACCCTTGGTTAGCGAGCACTACCACGTAAGCCTCACAACCCTGCTCAATCAACCTTTCAACTTGTAAAGAAGAAAGAAAACAAGAATGACTAAGGTATTCCTCGATCACCTCCGGTACTTATACCAAAGTCACTGTCTAAGCCACACAATCTAAGAAAGCACTATAAGCTGTCAACCAATCCATATCGATAATTAAATCAATCCCTTGCATAGGTAATTTGATCACATTCACTCAAGTCGATTGCCCCATTAAAAGTCATCTTAGTCCTGCATACCATATTGGATCAACCAACCAAACCAGAAGTAGAGGAAACTTCTATATCATGGGGCAACTGGACAACAGGCATACCCATTTTATCTAAGCGCTCAGAAGAAATAAAAGAATGCATCGCACCACAATTAAACAAAGCTTCTAAATTGAGGCCACAGATAGAAACCATACCAGTGATCAGATTCGATGACTTTCTAGCCTCTTCCTGAGATACTGTATACACTCTAACAGGAATCACGTTCCCCCAGTCTGAGCTCTCATGCAAATCAGGGCAGTCATGGATCAAATGGCCTAACTTTCCACACTTGTAGCAAGTAAAGCAGCGACCTGAATGAACCCTACCACATCTATCGCAAGGTGACCTCGCTGTGCTTAAAATTGGGGCCTGACTGGCCTGTGAAGAACGTGCTGGAGCATTCCTAGAGAAATGAGAACCCCCAGATCTCATATTACCACCCCGATTACCTTGAAATCTTAAAGCCCTATTTAAATTTCGATTACCAGAAGCAGAAGAAGACTCGGCTTTAAAGGAGCCACCAGAAGAAGAACCAGAGTTAAAACTCATTCTCTTGGATACACCACCAGTAAGAGCCAACCCAGAAGAAAATCAACCTCGTGTATCCCTACTTTGGCTACTCTTTGTGTCTCGGCCTCAACGAGCTGCAATCCTCAGACGATTGCACATCTCATCATATGTCACCTTGCCTAACAAAGACAGTTGCTAGCGGTATTCTAGCTTCATCTTTTCTAATAACCTCTTTGCTTTCCACTTGCTATCATTAGAAGCCTTCAGATATGTTGAGAACTTAGATAGCCGATTGAATTTTCTCATAAAAGTCTCCTCATCTAAGTCCCCCTGCTGAAATGCATGGAACTCTGCCTCTTTCTCATCTCTTAAAGCTAGTGGAAAGTGAAAATCATAAAATCTTTCTTTAAATTTAGCCCAAGACATAGATCTTCCATTTGTGGGCTTAACAGAATCCTACCAATGCTTGGCTTCACCAACAAATTGCATCGTAGCCAAGATAACCCTCTGCTCAGATGTACACCTCACAACAGTAAATAACTGCTCCATCCGATCTAACCACTCCTCAGCTTTCCCATCAACCATACTACCATCATATGTGATTGGATTAGAGCGAGAGAATTCCTTCTAAGGTCTGGATATATCATCCTCTCGATTATCAGCAACCGGTCCCTGAGCTCCCACAGCACTAGAAGATCCCTGCCCAGCACCTGGGTCGACATGTTGATCCAGAACAGCACGACCTCTAAGATTTTGCTGTATATCCACCATCACTTTAAGTAACCTAGCTATAACTGCATCCGTCCCCTATAGTAGTGGTGGTGGTGGCGGAGGTAGAGGTGGAGGCGAAGGAGGTAGAGGTGATGGTCGTTCCTCATTCCTTGATCTACCTCTTCCCCTTTAAGCCATATTAGAATTGAAAGGTGTATGGCCATAAGTTAACGGACCTTTCTCCCCTCCTAAATGAACAAGCTAGAGAAAGAAAAATAATATTAGTCTAGGTTAGTGAGAGAAGGGAAAGAGCAAAAGAGTAATTTTTTTAAGGTGTTAAGTAGGAAAAATGAATCATAAACCTAAAATTGATACCAAATGTAACACTGGCCCTGAGTGTTATCCAAAAAATCACATAATTCAAATAAACTAAGTTTGGGTAAGGAGTTGATCCTCTAACCAACTTAAGACATAAATCATTTAAAACCTTAAAAAATTTATAGGTTCTACCTATAGCATACGGAAGCAAGCTAGACGAAAGTGGAATAAAAAGATGCTGTCTTGACAGCATTAAATTGTTGTCATGACAGCCCTCCTGGGCCAACTTCCAGGAGGCACCGTTCTATCATTCGACCTCCGATCAAAGTAATTTTAAAGCTCACACATCAAATTTAAAGGGTACTATAAGTGTACCAAATTTTAAAAAGATCCAATGGTCGAATTAAAAATTAGACACGTTAAAAGATTGGCTATTTTTACTGTCATGACAGCTAAAAAGTTGTCATGACAGCACCTCCAGACTAACTTTCGGGGTGCACCATTTCATCATCTGACCTCTGATCGGAGTGATTCCAAAGCCCACATGTCACTTTTAAATAGTACTATTAGCATACCAAATTTTGGAAAGATCCAACAAACAGATTGAATTTCGTGCACGTTGCAACATTATTAATTATTGCTACTATTAGCATACCAAATTTTGGAAAGATCCAACGGACAGATTGAATTTCATGCATGTTGCAACATTATTAATTATTGCTATCATGATAGCACTTTTGCTGTCATGACAGCTTCTCCGGACCAACTTCTGGAGCGCACCATTTCTCCGTCCGATATCCGATCGACGTGATTCTAAACCCACAAAAAGCTTATAAAAGGTTTTACTTGTGACCTAAATTTTAGAGAAATCCAATGGTCGTATTAATATTTGGACACGCGGATGCAAAAGTGCAGGTTTCTGGTAAAAACCATTTTCAAAATTGTCCAAATCTCATCCTAATAATAGTCACAAACTTGTGGAAACACTTTGGACATGTCAAATAGGACTAAAAACACCTGATAGAACATTTAAACGGTAGAAAAACCCTTCATACCAAAATTTAACCACTGGGGTGCCATTTCCCAAAATGGACCCTAAACCCCCAAAATGCACAAATCACACAAGAGTGGCCAAAAACTATTCCAAATATCATATACACATATGAATACACATGCTAAATATTTTCACTTGGCTCAGAGATCTCTGTGGGGCCTACGCACCCACTCTCTTTATCCAAGGTATATGTTTGGCCATAAGACATCATTTGCAATGCAACCACTTTGCATTTGCTTGTGAAATCACATATATACCAAAATAAATATTTGCTGAGAAAAATTTAAACTCTGGACCTCTATCAAATTATTCTAAATTTTAATTTAATTATAAAAATTTTATTATTATTTTTTAAAATAAATTTGAGTCTTAAAATTTTTGGAATGTTACAGATATCATTTACTCTAATACCCAACCCTTTCAGGTACTAAGGAGCATATATTTAATGACAGTTGAGATGTCCCATGGTAATAGTCCATAACATGTTTGCTGTACTGAATGTCTCATGGTACCAACCCAACTATATGGATTTCAACACTACTCCACCTAAGGTGAACTCCCACCTTTACTACTATGATCATGGTTTTTCACATACAATGTAGTTAAGACACTTTGTCATATGTCACATTTCTTTAGCATATCTTTAATTATAAATACAATTAATAAATATATGTTATTTTCTTAAAATTATGTTCTTCTTACTTTACAATTTCTAAACATACCAATGTATAATATCTATTTGAAAACAACTAAACAAGCTAATAAACAATATGAATTATCTAGTTATCCTAATCATTTTATTACTAAAAGGGTTATTTGTGGAAAGTCTCAAAACTTTAGGTTTTCTTCAACCTCAGAGAGGTTCCATGTGAATGAAATCTACAATATTAAGCACTTCATGTTAATTTTCTAACTTAACATAAGTACTAACTAGTTAAATTCCATTAAATTAATTAGTTGGCAAAACCCTCAACTTCTACCGCTGAGCTATTCAAAGCTACAACCAACTTAAATTAGCTCCAATTAACAACAAAAATGCTAATTTATACCATTAATCAGCTTTAAAGCTCTGAACCTTTCATTTGAGACAAAACTCAACCCAAAACCTAAAAACTCCAACAACGACTATAATCTAATTGTAAATACTTAATTTAACTTCCAACAACCCTATAATGGTTATTGGGCTATAAAAAACACCTTCATAAACTCAAATTCAATTTCTTAACGTCTCAAACCAAGAAAAATTAGGGTAGATGAGGAGAGTAGGAAAGTATAAAGCTTACCAAGAAGACGATATGTCAAAACTAACTCTCAGGTACCTAAGATCTTTTGCCCTAACAAAGCTAAACTCTCCTCCCCTCGTACTCTCTGTCTCCTTCCCTTTGTCCTTTCTTTCTTGCAATCTAACAATCAGGCTTTAAGTCAAATTTTATACCATGTGCCGCAGTAAGTAGTACATTATCACTTTAGCTTACCCATTTGGACTTGACCTAATCCACTTTCCACCCTAGCTTGATCTTGAAGTTGTCCATAGTCTAAAATGTCTATTAACATCCTAAAGACATGATCAATTTAATTAATCCATTAATTTACTAATTTACCTCTAATTAGCAATTAGAATTTGGATTAAAACTTAGGGTGTTACAGTGCACAATCATATGCCACGGCACTTATTGGAGTCATGATAGCTTTGAGCTATAATGATAGTAACCTAGAACCAATATTCAGAGCACGCCATTTGTTAAGTCACATTTATTACAAAATTTTCCTTGTTATTATTGACAAAAATAATGTAATATTTACCCAAATTGTACACTTATTCCATTGATTATGAAAAATTGCCTGACTGTAGGATTCTATGCTTAGGGGCATTTTAATCATAAAATTAGAATTTTGAGAAAATGTTTGAGAAAATTAATCAAGATGCATTTTTAGTCCAAAAGAACAATGGTTCAATTATATTTTATAAACTCATTTTAGATTGAGAGTAATTAATGTCACAAGTTGACTATTTTGAAAAGTCAAAGTTTTAGGTTGACTTATTGTCTTGCACTTGGGCTAGGTCATTTTGGTGTACGTGTGGGTTCACAATTTTTTTTTATGTTGAATGGCATGCCCCTAACATCTTTTTTGATGCTAAAATTGGTTTTTTTTATTTAAATTGCATTGTGTCACATATTTGGGAATTAATTTTAATTGAAAAATGCAATTATTATCCATATGCTTTGAACTTTGATCTTGTGTGTCACATTTATTTGTGTAGGATTACACACATTAGATTTAGCACATGAGAACCAAGGGATTGGAATACTGGATGAGTCAAGAGGCAAAACACTTGAGTTTTGAGGTGAAAGTATAAGCCTTGTATGATTTTGCACACATTATACCACACTTTGATTCCACTCTCTCTCTCTCTCTCTTAATTTTTATTGTATTTAGCTTTATTTAATTCAATTTTTAGACTATCTTCATCTAAATTTTTTTCCATTTTACCATAGTAAAGAATAAAATTACCCTACCATTTTTCACTTATTTACTTAATACTTGAGTTAGGCCTTTTCATCTTAGACTTGAATCAAACTATCCTAATTTCATTTTTAGCATTCATTCTCTTCCATTTAGCATTTTTTCTAACCATCTTCTCCATTCTCTCTATATTGTTTTTCATGTTCTTCATCTCCATCTCACCTTCTCTCCTCTATAACTCATGATCCAACCATTAAAACTCTAATCCAACTCCACCATTCTTCTTCTCTCGCCTCACACTTTAAACCCTAGTGCTTTATTTCTATGTTTAGCTTCAAAATTCTTGAGGTGTTCATGAGTATGGTTCAATAATGGTTGAAGAATTGTGCTCAAATGGATTCTAAGATGACTAGAGGTTAAATCTACAAGGAGTTCTAGGAGGGAAGGGTGCTAGAGGAGTCTTAAAGTGTCTCAAGGAAGGTGAAGGATCATGGCCACTCTTCATTGAACCTAGGTTGATGTAATCTTGTTCTTAAAATTAGGAACATTACTATATCTTGTTTTTATTGACTAAAATTAGTATTTAACTTATTGGTTTAGTGTTTTTCTACTTGGTTTCACCTTATGTAGTTGCTGGAAATTTTCTCCAATACATTGTGATTCATATAAATATATGTTTTATATGTGTTGAGTGTATCTTACATTGGCTATACATAAATATGTTTGGTTAGTGTTTGATAAAATGTCTTGTGTGTAAAATTATGCATTAGACTTACCATTGGTCGAGCTGCACATAAGGGGAACTAAGGGGAGTTTTCATCACTTTACACCTAGCTAAGGAATTGATTAGGGACTTGTACAAAATTGTGCAAGGACTTAGTTAATTGAATTGGTTAGGAATGCACACTTATACAAAATTGTGTAAGGGGTTTAACTCGGTCAAGAGAGTGGAAATTAAGACATTTAACTCGGTCAAGAGAGTGAAAATTAACCTAAGCTTAATTAAAAAGAATAGATAAGGAATTTAGCATCCCATAACTCCTAGGACTCCACTTTAGAAAGATTTAAAATGCTCCCATTTTTAATTCACTAGTTAATTAGATTTTTAATCACACCTATCCATTTAGTTTAATTTGCTAAAATCAATAAACTATTGTTTAGTTTAGTCCACGAGTTAGCCTTAATTAACTTTAGTTAGCCTCCTTAGTGAAAAATGACCTAGGTTGCCACTAATACTATATTAGTGTTAACTTCACTATTTTGGGGTATAAGCAACATATACTTCCCACCAATTCACCATCTGATGTCTGATGGAGAGGTTCAAATGTCCACAAGGAGCTAATTTGATTATCTATCTAATGGCACTAGTTTTACACCAAAAAGATAACTCATTCAAAAATGAGACACCTAGATGCAAAGTGGTAACTTTAACACAACTATTAGTTTCTAAGTTCCCCTTGCTACCTCTCTCTCTTTTTCCTTCTATTTCAAACACTCATCATGTTTTATTTTAACCCAAAAAAACCCATCCTTCATGGAACACAATGCTTGCGTTGCAGTGGATGGCATAATATGCCAGTTGTCACACTATGTCTACCACCTAGGCTTGATTAGCCCCATACCCAACCTAGCCCGACTCCTAAGATTACTAAAGGCTCTTAAACTCATTAATAACTCAAAAACTCAATAGACTTAATTGTTTTGTTATATTACTAATTTATTCTTATTACTTGGAGAAATTCCAAATTAAAAATTTTGGACATTACACTATGACTACTACAACTACTTTGAAAGAGTAACACCAAGTATAGGATGCATGCATTGGAATATTATTGTGATATCTTGGAATGGCATGATTGATATTGTCATGTTCTCTTGATTATAATAATGTTAATTGCTATAAATGGCATTTTAGTTTAAAATACTGGTGAAATATTTTGGAATAGTTTATGAATGTTGAATATTAATTATAAATTAAAGAGTTAATATAACTACAACATTTTTACTTTATAAGCTATAACTATCAAAATTGTTGCCTTTGACTTATTTAGGCAACATTTTTCAACTTTTGCATATTCCAGCGTTACCTATTATCAATAAAGAATGCATCTTTTTTTTAATTGAAAATTGTTTCTCATTTTGATGACTTTATCATATTATTCTATTTTATCACAGAAATCTTACTCTACCTTGACTTTCATGTATCTATGAGGTTGAGTATGAAATTCTATTTATTCAATTGAAATTGAGTATCCATTTCCCTTACTTTCATGCTAGGATTGAAAATCCTATATTTTACATAATCCATGCAATTGAATCCTTGGGTATCTAAAATAGTGTAAAAAGAAGTTCTTCAAATCATTGCTATTTGACCTGGACTTGTTATAAAAAAAGTTGAGGCTTTTCAAATTGTGTCGTTTGACATGAACAAAATCAAGGAAAACCTCTAGAATTATTTTAATATTGGACCCTAGACATATCATATTCTTTAAAAAGAAAATCAAAAAGTGTTTTCTTATAGTATGACTGTTGGATATGGCTGGCACCCAAGGGTTGAAACAAGTGACAATTAATTTTTCTAGATTTAAAGAAGAGCAGAAGTAAATAACAAGAGATCAAGGAAGAAAAGCTTTTACACCAATGATTTATCCTGGTTTAGCCCAATAACTTGGCTTACATCCAATCCTCAAGATCACCCTTAAGATTTTCAACTATAATCACAAGCTTCACTAGGTGGTTGTAACATCAGTATAACTCTCAAGACTTGACTGGGCCTTTTTCAACAACAATCCTTGCTACAACCAGTAAGATGTTATAACTCATGTAAAAAATCTCTTTTCAAGATTTTAACTTAGTTGTAAAGAAATCTCTCAAAGAATAACTCTCTGTAAAGATTAGATTGAATACAATGAAGGCTTAAGAACTAAGGAGAGCTTTTTCACAAATATGTCAAGAGTTGTTATATGAATGAATGCAAGACCTTGAATAAACAAATTGAATGTTTTCAAGAATGTTCAGACTTATAATGTCTCACTCAATGATAAAATTTGTGCTCAAAACTTTAATTGAGTCATATATATAGTTTGGCAAAGTTTAGACCATTAGAACTGTGAAAGTAACCGTTAGTGAGATTTCAAGCATGGAACTAGAAGACTCACGCATGAAATGGAGCTTAGTCAAGTTTCAATTAAGCATATATAACAATTCAAGCGTGGACACAAGGTGACTCATGTGTGATTTGGAAGGTGTAAGAATCAGACCATTATGTGTGATAAATCAAGCATGGATCCCTCAATCTCTTATGTGTGAAATGGCTGGCAAAAAGCAAAGCCATTCAGGATGACAAATCATGCTTGGAACTCTCTTCTACTCACATGTGAAATGGCTAGTAGAAAACCTAAGCCATTTTATATGACAAATCATGCGTGGATCTAAAGTGCATTCAAGTGTGAATAGTATGATATAAGCACTTAGCACATTTAGGTGATAAATCATGCTTAAATTGGCTTGATTGACTTTAGGATCTTTTATGCTAGATTTGGGTTCAAGTGATCAAGTAACAAATCAAGCGTGGAAATTCTCTTTTTAGGTGTGAATCATCACTTCTTCTAAATGCAATTTAAAGATATGTGACAATTCAAGCATGTGTGCAAATACCTTTCAAGTATGAATTGGAGCATAGAAGCTTCATCAAGACATCTCACATGTATAAGTAACAAATCACGTGTGGATCATTTTTTATTCAGGTGTGAAATGTCATGTAGTACGCCCAAAGTGACAAATCAAGTGTGAATTAATCCTGATTCAAGCTTGAAACATCATGCACTATAAAGCTTAACTTTTATGATCCAATTCAAGCATGACTCACTTTTCTTTCAAGCTTGAATTGACTAAGACAAGTCCTAAAATGTGCATGAAATGTACAATTAAACACAAGTGTACTCTAAATGTATGACAATTAAGATCAAAGGACTTATGAGCCTAAAGATACTTTGAAATGATGCATTTAGTTTCAATTAATGACATGTGATTAAGCTCACATAGTTTTTATATTGAATCTAAGAGAAATAAATAAATAAACCTATAGAACTTCTTCTTCTCTTGATGCTTCATGTTCTTGGAGGTTTAGTCACATCAATGGATCTTGATATCTGTACAAGTAACAAACGCCTCTTCTCTTGTTTTTGTAGTCATCAAACACATGGCTAAACAATGACAATAGGAAACAATTTTGAAACATTGCATTTAATATTTCTTCCCCTACTTAGAATTTAAACCTTGAACCCCTTGAATGAAAGTCATAACTCTAGCCACTTTCCAACATTACTATTATATTATGTGTTGCAAAATATTATATGTAAATATATTTTTTAATATAAATTTTGAATTAATTTAATAAAAAATATTAAATTAATCAAATAATAAATAAAATAATAAGAATATGTTAAAAATTGATTAAAAATTAAAGTAAATATCTTTTTATATACAGGTAAACAATAACTACATTTCTTAAATGTTGTGAAAAGAAACATTTAAAGGCAACATTTATTTTTTGTTGCCTATTGAAATAGGGAAAAGTTTTTAAATGTTGCAAGAAAAGAAGTTTTATATGCAATGGTTTCTATGTTGCTTATTTTAAATTTTATTGTAACAGTTTTTCACTTTAGAATACAGTTTTTAGTTGTTGTCGACTAGTTATTGCTTAAAATGGGGATCAGTAGCAAATTGATGCTTATTTGTATATTATGCAACATTTTTAAAACTGTTACAAACAAGAGTGTTATAGTTTTGTTGACTTAATCTAGATTAGTATGAACTCCTGATAGATCCTCTAATTGAAGTGAGGTATGTCTAGGATACTGAGTGTTCTATGCAAAAAAAAAAAAAAGAGGGGTAAATCCTTCCTAACTAAGACTTCACCTTTATCTTATGAGATTGATTTGAAGTTATAAAGATGGAAGTATAGTTTTATTGTAAAGAAAGTGTGGCAAAAGATGAGAAAATGACTATCTAAAATAATAAGTAACACTTGAGTTGGCATTACTTGAAAATGATGTCTATTATAACATCCTGGATTTCAAACTTTGAATTTTTAAGTGTCAAGAAGGGTAAATTTGTCAAATTAAGAGAATTACAATAAGGTTTTTGCGATGCTAATAAGGTTTTTGGATTTTTAGACAGCTTTCAAAATGAGCTAGGATGGTATTCAGATCAATTAGGCTCGAGTGGGTGGTCAAATGGGCATATGGCTTTGCTATGCCATGTGTTGTGGTGCACACACCATGCGCCGTAATGTATGGCTTATTTTTAAAATAAATCATATACGAGTTATGCCTAATTTGAAAAGGAAGAAAAAGAGAACAAAAGAGATTAGACGAAGGGAGAGCTCATCGGTGCTAGGGCTTCATTATGGGAGCAATTTGGAGGCATTTTGAGCAAAAATCTTCCTTAGGTAAGCTTTTCTCCTTCTCCCTTCTTATTTATGCAAAAAATTTCTATGGTTTTGGATAATATAGGGCTAGATTTTGTTTTCCTTAGGTTTTGACTGAACCTGTTAGATTATTTAGGGCCTTGGGGAGTTAGATCTAGCTTCTAAACCTAGGTTTGAGGATTTTTATAGTAATTTGAGATTTTTGGCTAGGGTTTGGACGAACCTTAAATGAAATTTGAGCTATTAGGAATAATATGGGTGGAGGAGTGATAATATTTAAGTATTTGAGTATTAAGTGGAATTTATGGAGTGTGTTAGGAGTATTGATAGTGTTAAAGTGAGATTTTGGGTATAGTGGGTATCCAAAATTTAGTGATACAGGGATTTAATTAGAGTAATAATTGTTAATTAGTATTTAATTGTAAAATCTTTACTTTAATTTGGACTTTACCATTCCTAATGCATAATCATCAAACAATAATCACACAACATCATAATAATAGCCCTTGAATTGTTTTCAAAATGCAAAATCTCGACTTCATAAAACACATGTTCAAATGAGAGGGTTAATGGAAGCATAAACATGAATTCATGTTCATGACTCAAGAAACACAAACTCTATCTTGAAAAAGTGCCATATGCCATGGCTGACATCACCATGCCTCACAGCATGTGGTATAAAGCCACTGGCTCCGTTTCTCTCTGTGCCATACACTGCGACGTGGCACACAATGCGCCGTGGCACATATGACAGCAAATTCCACTGTCATAAGATAGTTCACAGGGAAAACTTCTGCCACACGCCATTTCCACATCCAACATCTGATTGGAATGATTCAAGCATCCACATGAAGCTTATAACATATTCTAGCTAATGAAATAAGTTTAGACATAATGTAATGGTCCGATCTAAAATTGGAAACCCAATTGAGAAAAGCTACCTTTTTCTTTCAAACTTGCACCTTAAGTGTTCAATTCTCACTTCTTGTCCTATTAGACCACTTTGGGCCTTGAACCAAGTCCCAAAGGACCATATACAACTGATTAGCACATCAAACTACATATATCACATCAAATACACAATTTGACCTCTCAACTCTACATTACACACTTGTGGACTTATATGAGGCACAATACATATAACTACATACACATATAAACTTGTTCCACTTCAATCGTCCAACTTCCGCATATGGGGCTATGCCTCACCATATGGTTAGGAATCACAAATATACTCAACTCTTCTAAATGCAGCTCACCCTGTAACATCCCAATTTAAATTTTAATAGTTAATTTGGGTTAATAAAAATTTTGAAAAGTATTATTAAATTATTATTATAAAAAAAAAAGGTATAAAAAAAAATAATAATAATAAAAATAAAAAAAAATAAAAAAAATAAAAAAATAATAATAATAATAAATAAAAAATAAAATATTATTAAATTATTATTATTATAATAATAAAAAGAAAGAAAGGAAAAGAAAGGAAGAAGAAGAAGAAAGCAAATTCGTTTCGTCCGCCGCCTCAACAGTAACAATAATAAAATAATAATAAAAAGAAAAGAAGAAGAAGAGAGAGAAAATAATTTTAAAAAAAAATGTGGGACCCACTGAATTTTTATAAAAACTCACCTTCCTTCATTTCCTCATTCATTCCTGCGCGCGAGCTGAGGCGGAGAGAAGCGAGTTGCCGGTGCGAAATATCTAAATTTTTAAGGTAAGAGTTTTTAATAGGATATTTAGGGTGTGATTTTAAGCTTTTCAAGACTAAGTAAGTGTTCTAAAAATTTTTCTTAGTCATCCTTCTTATTTAGTTTCTGAGTTTGTAGTGGTAGAAAATTTAAGATCTGGAAGAGGGATGAATTTATGTTGAATAAATATGATTTTTGAGGTTGTCAGTAGTATAATAAATGTTTTAGAGTATAAATTTATTGATGATCTTTGAATCTGTGGCTTATGGATCAAATTCTAAACTAGATCTGAAAATATATGTTGATTTATTGAGGTTTAGATGATTATTTGGGATGAGAAATGAATTATTATGGTTATAGGATTATGATTCTAAGCTAGAGACTTAATTTTTAATTTTTGAGTATTTTAGGTACGAATTTATGAAATAAAAAGAAAATTTTGATAATAGAAATTAGTTTAGAAGTTGATTTTTAGATTATTAATGTTTATTGATAATTAAAAGAGGAGTTAAAAATTATACTTAATAGTATTAACTATAGATTTGTATTAAGATTGAGATTAGGAATTATGTTATATTTTTAATTCTATTATTAGAATTATTTTATTAGTTTCAAAAATTGAAACTAATATTTATAAATAATATGTTATTTGTAGATTGTATTACTGGTGAAGATTGTGGTGAGAGAGAAATTTTAAGGAATAATTTATTGAAAAAGCCACAAGGTAACCATGCTTTTAATTTGTGATTTGTGTTACTTCATGTTAATTGGGTGATTATTGAGAAAATTATAATTTTGTAATATTATATAATTGTGCAATATTATTATGAATTTGTTTGATTATTGTGGGAGGTGTTGGGAGACTTGCTATTGTTGTTGTATTTATGTGCCACGTGGTACGCCCCTATTGGAGCTCAATAGGTGGTTTGTAAGGGCTCGGGCTAATCTACCTTTGGCCGGGTAATTTAGTACCGAGTGAGGGCTACGGCTCGAGGTTAATGGAGGGATATAAGGATGGTTGTTTGTGTTTATTATAATATTTCTTATATTTGTTGGAATTATATTATTTTTAATTCTCACTTAGTAAGCACACACTTAACTGTTTGTATACACTATCATAAATTGGCTTTGGTTACTGGGACTTTTGAGTCTCATTATGTGGTTAACAATTTTCAGGAGAAGAGCCACGAGTGACACGTGGAGGAGTCCCAGAGGCTTAGTGGTATAGATCCACTGTCTCTTTTGGGTATTTAATTTATGATTTATAATGTGTTATATTGCCAATATTAGGATTTTTTTTATGTTTATTGTCAATTATATGAATATATAAATGTAATCATGCCTTTCAAACTATTTCTATTTTTGGTACAATTTGGATGACTGTAATTTTAATATTTGGTTTACTTTGGATTGGTTAAAATGGCATGATTATAAGGTCCAAATAACTGGCTTGTGTTGAAAATTGATTAAATTGCTTATTTTACTTGTTGGGAGTATAAGGATGGACAAATGTGATTTAGTTTACTTGTTGGGAGTATAAGGATGGACAAATGTGATTTAGCCTAATGGCATGTGGGAGGTAAAAATTTATCTGAAATGTTATAGTGTGTGAGTTGAAGCCAATTATAAAATATTTTATATCAAAATTATTGATATAAAAATGTGTTGGGTGGCTGTAACCCAACTATGGTTGAGTTAAATTATTTAAAAAAAAAAAAATTGTGTGTTACAAATTTTGGTATCAGAGCTTCATGGTTCCAATTCTTATAAATTATGAAATTGTTATACATTAACCTAGTTTATTGGCAATATACATTATTAAATCATAATGCTTCTCCATTATTTTTCTTGTCTTGAGATTAGTGTTAACTTAATTATGTGACTTCCATCCTTTAGGAGGGGAGAGATGGTGTCTAAAACTAGGAGAGGTGGCGAAATTGTCGGTGATTCTATAGAGCCAATAGGAAATGACATACCTTCACTGCCACAACCGGAGCCCACACAGCAACAAATTGGGCAGGGCGAGCCCATACAGTCACAACTAAGGCAGGATGAGCCAACCATGAGGCAAATGATGGATCTACTATATAATCTTAGTGACCGCATGAAGAGACAAGAAGAAGAGTTGGCCGCTTTAAGACAATATAAGGAAATGACAACCGAGAGGGAAATGGCCAACAAGAAGGAAGCCATACCAAGGTATTCAATGCGAGCCAATCTGCTGATGAAGGCTTACCTCCCTATTCTCACCATGAGACTAGTCCGAAGAATGTGAGTCTCCACTCTGAGCAACAGACATCCACGATCACAAAGATCTGGAGTACTTTTCGTAAGTTTAATCCTCCTACTTTCGATGGAATCTTAAGCCGGCGGTAGTTGAAGAATGGATAGATCAATTGGAGAGTATTTTTCGTATGGTTGTGTGCACTTCTAATCAAAAGTGCAGCTGGCAATATTCCTACTACAGAAGAGTGCTAAGAAATGGTGGGAAACATCAGGACCGAAGGATGATTCCTCTCTTACTTGGGAAGATTTTAAAGCCATATTGTTCGAGAATTATTTTCCTACTGCACTGAGAGCAGAAAAGGAGGCTGAGTTTCATGCATTCCGTCAGGGTGATTTAGATGAGGATGAATTTATTGAACAATTCTCAGAATTATCTAAATACTCTACTTACCTCCAGAAACATGAAGACACGGAGTGGATGGCTGAACGATTACTAGAGAAGGCGAGGCCTGATCTAAGGGAACAGTTAGCCCCTTTTGAGATCAAGACATTCAGTGAGATGTGCAATAAGCTTCGAATAGTTTCTCGGAGGAAGAGAGAGGCTAGATTAGAAGCTGATAGAGAGAGGAGGAAAGAACCTCATGGGAAGCCCCCTATCCACACCAGACCCATTGGTGGAGTAGAGAAGAGGAGCAGTCAAATCTTTGGAGGCTTTAGAAATCAGAAGAAGAAGGGCTACTATCATAAGGGCCAGAGCTACAGAGGGAATCAGAGTGGAAGTCAAGGGTCCTATAGGAGCCCAGCTACCTTTAATCCTACTCCTAGTGCTGCTAGTAATCAAGCATGCAGTAAGTGTGGGAAGTTTCATTCTGGTGATTGTTGGGTTTGTTACATCTGTCAGAAGCCTGGTCATATTGCTAGATTCTGCTATCAAAACCAAAATAGGGGTAATGATCAGAGACCTACAGTACCAGCACGAGTGTATGCCCTCTCTGGGCCAGAGGCTGCTAACAACCCTAATGCTATCCGAGGTATAATCCGAATCCTTGATAATGATGTTTGTGCTTTGTTTGATTCGGGTGCTACACACTCTTTTGTGTCTGATGAATGTATGAAAAGATGTAAATTGCCTGTGTGTACCTTACCTTTTGATGTGAAGATTTCTACTCCTGCTGGTTTGACTGTAAGGACTGCTAAGGCATGTCTAAATGTAGAGGTTGAGTATGAGGGTCGAAAGACCACCATAGACCTCATTTGTTTGTCTTTGTCTGGGATTGATGTTATTGTGGGGATGGATTGGTTGTCTGCAAATGGAGCTGTACTTAATTGTCAGAAAAAGAGTGTGTCACTCTCAGTTCTTACTGTAACCCCTGTAGAGTCCCAAAGTCCTATGTTGTTGTCTGCAGCTCAAGTAGAACAGTGTATAAGAAAGGGCTGTCAAGCTTTTATGATTTTCTTCTCAATCAAGGCAGAGATTGAAGAAGGTGTAGATCAGATTCCAGTAGTGAGAGAATTCCCTGACGTCTTTCCTACTGAAGTATCGGTTTGCCTCCAGAACGAGAGGTTGAGTTCTCGATTGAACTCGCACCTGGTACGGGGCCTATTTCTAAGGCACCCTATAGGATGTCTCCATCGGAGTTAGCTGAATTGAAGAGACAAATTGAAGAGTTGTTAGAGAAGGGGTTTATCAGACCGAGTGTATCACCATGGGGGTCACCGGTACTGTTTGTGAAAAAGAAAGATGGAAGCCTTAGATTGTGTATTGATTATAGACAATTGAATAAGGTAACCATCAAGAACAAGTACCCCTTACCTCGAATTGATGATTTGTTAGACCAATTAGTCAATTCAGCAGTATTTTCTAAGATTGATCTAAGATCAGGGTATCATCAATTGAGGGTTAGAGCAGAGGATATCCCTAAAACTGCTTTTAGAACTAGATATGGGCACTATGAGTTCCTAGTGATGCCGTTTGGGTTAACAAATGCCCCAGCTGTCTTCATGGATTATATGAATCGAATCTTCAGGCCTTATCTCGATGAATTTGTTGTAGTCTTTATTGATGACATACTTATTTATTCTCGAGATGAGGTGGACCATGCTAGACATCTTAAAATTGTTTTGGAGATATTAAGAGAGCACAAGCTCTATGCCAAGTTGAGCAAATGTGATTTTTGGCTTAAAGAAGTTAAATTCTTAGGCCATGTTGTTTCAGAAGAAGGGGTAGCAGTGGACCCTAGTAAGATAGATGCAGTGATGAAATGGGAGCAACCTCGAAGTGTGACAGAGATTAGGAGTTTCTTGGGTCTTGCAGGCTACTATCGTCGTTTCATTAAGGGTTTTTCACAAATTGCAATGCCCTTGACTAAGTTGACCAGGAAAGATGCTCCATTTATTTGGACGAACGAGTGTGAAATTGCATTCCAGGAGCTGAAAAAGAGGTTGACCACCACACCGGTGCTCACCTTACCTGTTCCAACTGCTCCTTATACCTTGTATACTGATGCTTCTAAGAAAGGTTTAGGTTGTGTATTGATGCAGGAGGATCGAGTAGTGGCTTATGCCTCTCGACAGTTGAGACCTCATGAGGAAAATTACCCTACTCATGACTTGGAGCTTGCTGCTGTGGTATTTGCCTTGAAGATTTGGAGGCACTATCTTTATGGTTCTTCTTTTGAAGTCTTCAGTGATCATAAAAGTTTAAAATATTTGTTTGATCAAAAGGAGCTCAACATGAGACAGCGCAGATGGATTGAGTTTTTGAAGGATTATGACTTTGAGTTGAAGTATCATCCAGGAAAAGCTAACGTAGTCGCCGACGCTCTGAGCAGGAAGCTTGTACATACTGCTCACATGATGGTCAGAGAACATGAATTATGGAGTAGTTTTCATGCAGTAAATGTAGAAGTAGTCGAAAATCGTTTGGCTGCTCTACATATTACTGAATTTGAGAATAATTTTTGGAAAGAAATTAGAATTGCGCAACAGAAGGATGATTATTTGAATAAGATTAGGGTAGAGATTGGGGCTGAAAAGGCTGAACATTTTGATGTGTCCGATGATGATGTCGTAAGATATAAAGGTAGAGTGTGTGTGCCTAATGATACTCGATTGAAAAATATCCTACTTGAGGAGGCTCATCAGAGTAAATATACCATTCACCCAGGAGCAACTAAGATGTATCATGACTTAAGACGTGGTTGGTGGTGGCCAAGGATGAAGAGAGATGTAACTGAACATGTAACTCGTTGTTTGACTTGTCAGAAAGTCAAAATTGAGCATCAGAAACCAGCCGGGATGCTACAGTCTCTTGATATTCCAGAGTGGAAATGGGACAGCATTTCTATGGACTTCATTACAGGATTGCCTAGAACATCTTCTGGTCATGACACTATATGGGTAATCGTAGATCGACTCACCAAATCAGCTCATTTTCTGGCTACTAATATCAAGTATTCTCTCGAAAAATTAACTGAAATCTACATAAGAGAAGTGGTGAGATTGCATGGAGTGCCGACAAATATTGTATCTGATCGTGATCCGAGATTCACATCAAACTTTTGGAAGTCATTACAGGAAGCCATGGGTACTCGTCTGAGTTTTAGCACTGCTTACCACCCCCAGACCGATGGGCAAACGGAACGAACCATACAAACTCTTGAAGACATGTTAAGAGCGTGTGCCATTGAGCTTAGAGGTAATTGGGATAGTCACTTACCATTAGCTGAATTTGCCTACAATAATAGTTTTCATTCTAGCATTCAGATGGCACCTTATGAGGCATTGTATGGAAGAAAATGTAGATCGCCACTGTGTTGGACAGAATTAAGTGAGAGAACTGTTTTGGGGCCAGACATTGTTGATGAGACTACCCAAAAGATTGCTTTAATCAAGCAAAAATTACTCACAGCTCAAAGTAGACAAAAGAGTTATGCGGATAAGAGGAGAAGACCGCTTGAGTTTGAAGTAGGTGACCATGTATTTTTGAAAATCTCTCCAGTAACTGGTGTTGGAAGAGCTATTAAGGCTAAGAAGTTGACACCAAGGTTTATGGGGCCTTTTGAGATCTTAAAACGAGTTGGACCAGTAGCGTACCAAGTAGCATTACCACCCCAAATTGCTGGAATACACAATGTATTCCATGTGTCACAACTGAAAAAGTATCAACCAGATCCTTCCCATATAATTGAACCCGAGGAAATTGAACTCAGGGAGAATTTAACATTCAAAGCTGAACCAGAAAGGATTGTGGATTATAAGGACAAGCAATTAAGAAACAAGACCATTAGATTGGTTAAAGTAATCTGGAAGAGCACAACTCCAGGTGATGCTACGTGGGAGACCGAGGACAGTATGCGACGTGATTATCCTCGTCTTTTTAATTAAGTGAGTAGTTAATAGTTATTAATTTTAAATTTTGAGGACAAAATTTCTAAAAGGAGGGGAGAATTGTAACATCCCAATTTAAATTTTAATAGTTAATTTGGGTTAATAAAAATTTTGAAAAGTATTATTAAATTATTATTATAAAAAAAAAAGGTATAAAAAAAAATAATAATAATAAAAATAAAAAAAAATAAAAAAAAATAAAAAAATAATAATAATAATAAATAAAAAATAAAATATTATTAAATTATTATTATTATAATAATAAAAAGAAAGAAAGGAAAAGAAAGGAAGAAGAAGAAGAAAGCAAATTCGTTTCGTCCGCCGCCTCAACAGTAACAATAATAAAATAATAATAAAAAGAAAAGAAGAAGAAGAGAGAGAAAATAATTTTAAAAAAAAATGTGGGACCCACTGAATTTTTATAAAAACTCACCTTCCTTCATTTCCTCATTCATTCCTGCGCGCGAGCTGAGGCGGAGAGAAGCGAGTTGCCGGTGCGAAATATCTAAATTTTTAAGGTAAGAGTTTTTAATAGGATATTTAGGGTGTGATTTTAAGCTTTTCAAGACTAAGTAAGTGTTCTAAAAATTTTTCTTAGTCATCCTTCTTATTTAGTTTCTGAGTTTGTAGTGGTAGAAAATTTAAGATCTGGAAGAGGGATGAATTTATGTTGAATAAATATGATTTTTGAGGTTGTCAGTAGTATAATAAATGTTTTAGAGTATAAATTTATTGATGATCTTTGAATCTGTGGCTTATGGATCAAATTCTAAACTAGATCTGAAAATATATGTTGATTTATTGAGGTTTAGATGATTATTTGGGATGAGAAATGAATTATTATGGTTATAGGATTATGATTCTAAGCTAGAGACTTAATTTTTAATTTTTGAGTATTTTAGGTACGAATTTATGAAATAAAAAGAAAATTTTGATAATAGAAATTAGTTTAGAAGTTGATTTTTAGATTATTAATGTTTATTGATAATTAAAAGAGGAGTTAAAAATTATACTTAATAGTATTAACTATAGATTTGTATTAAGATTGAGATTAGGAATTATGTTATATTTTTAATTCTATTATTAGAATTATTTTATTAGTTTCAAAAATTGAAACTAATATTTATAAATAATATGTTATTTGTAGATTGTATTACTGGTGAAGATTGTGGTGAGAGAGAAATTTTAAGGAATAATTTATTGAAAAAGCCACAAGGTAACCATGCTTTTAATTTGTGATTTGTGTTACTTCATGTTAATTGGGTGATTATTGAGAAAATTATAAATTTTGTAATATTATATAATTGTGCAATATTATTATGAATTTATTTGATTATTGTGGGAGGTGTTGGGAGACTTGGTATTGTTGTTATATTTATGTGCCACGTGGTACGCCCCTATTGGAGCTCAATAGGTGGTTTGTAAGGACTCGGGCTAATCTACCTTTGGCCGGGTAATTTAGTACCGAGTGAGGGCTACGGCTCGAGGTTAATGGAGGGATATAAGGATGGTTGTTTGTGTTTATTATAATATTTCTTATATTTGTTGGAATTATATTATTTTTAATTCTCACTTAGTAAGCACACACTTAACTGTTTGTATACACTATCATAAATTGGCTTTGGTTACTGGGACTTTTGAGTCTCATTATGTGGTTAACAATTTTCAGGAGAAGAGCCACGAGTGACACGTAGAGGAGTCCCAGAGGCTTAGTGGTATAGATCCACTGTCTCTTTTGGATATTTAATTTATGATTTATAATGTGTTATATTGCCAATATTAGGATTTTTTTTATGTTTATTGTCAATTATATGAATATATAAATGTAATCATGCCTTTCAAACTATTTCTATTTTTGGTACAATTTGGATGACTGTAATTTTAATATTTGGTTTACTTTGGATTGGTTAAAATGGCATGATTATAAGGTCAAATAACTGGCTTGTGTTGAAAATTGATTAAATTGCTTATTTTACTTGTTGGGAGTATAAGGATGGACAAATGTAATTTAGTTTACTTGTTGGGAGTATAAGGATGGACAAATGTGATTTAGCCTAATGGCATGTGGGAGGTAAAAATTTATCTGAAATGTTATAGTGTGTGAGTTGAAGCCAATTATAAAATATTTTATATCAAAATTATTGATATAAAAATGTGTTGGGTGGCTGTAACCCAACTATGGTTGAGTTAAATTATTTAAAAAAAAAAAAAATTGGTGTGTTACACACCCTCACCATTTGTGTCAAGTTCTCACATATACATATAATTTCACATTCAATACAAGTGAAACAAGTTACACAATAGCATACACTTACTTGTTTGGCATCTAAGCCTACCTATGTACTTATCACTATGGTACCCTCGGCAAGATGCAACATCATATATATACAAGCAAGTTTCTAATCACATATCATACACATTCACATAATTATTTTACATACACTTATGCATCCTAGTTGGCATCTCAAATTGTAACATCACATTATACATTCATTATTTACAATGGTAGTCATACCACTACCAAGCAAGGCTACTCTTTACTCACTTCCTTTCTTAGCCTTATTGTGCTCTCTTCACCTGTGTACAAAGGTAACACAGTGAGACATACATCATAGTAACTCAGATATAACCCAAATATTGGTTAGTAAGAAAATTATAAACAAGAGATAAAATAGCATGTTTTTCAGTAAATGTAGTATAATATATATATATACAAGAATTCATGCATATCTATCCATCATGCGCATGCTCATGCATTCCTAGTTTCACCAAGTAGGACAAGCTTTGTGCTCGGATAAGGGCTTCTAATCTTACACAAAATAAGGCCTACCATACCTCTATCTCAAACTAGGTATCCTTTTCGCATATGGGTGGTCTCTTAGGTCCTTCCTAGCAAAGTTAAGCTCTATGCTCAAGACCTTTAGGACTTCATAGCCTTGTATAGAATAGGACCATGACCCCCTATTTTAGTCTAGGGTACACTCATGAATCATTATCCTAGGACCGTTAGGATCTCCTAAGTCCTTCCTGACAGAGTTAAGCTCTATGCTCAAGATCTTCAGGACTTCCTAGACTTTCACAGAGTAGGGCTGTGACTTCCTACCCTAGTCTAGGATATATTTGCGGATGCAATGCACATGTCTATGCATATGTCTCATCTCATACATCTCAAACATTACTCACACACCCACATGCATATTCTTTCACAATATTGTTACTATATTAGTTCATAAATCACAATGCACATAGTTATATAACCTACTTGTAAACAATTTCACAAGTAAACAAGTATAAGGATTACTCCAGTTACTTTTTAACCTTATTATCAAAGGTTATCGTGCATACTAAATGTTTCAAGTTAGTCCAGCTTCCTCAAGAAACCTTCAGATGCTCAATCTACATAATGAACACCTTCTTGTCAATCACTAATACCTAATTTAGGTATTAATTTAGCTAAACCGAATCCTTTAATACATAAAATAGTTCAATTACCACCTTTCAGATTTATAAAGTCCATTATCTATAGTCATTGGCCTTATAGGCTATTCAAAAGATCAAGACACCCTCCCAACTCATTTATCCAACCAATTTGCTCTTTTAGCCTAACCTTTTTAGGCTAATTTGAGCTTAAACCCTTAAAACTCAACTACTTAACTTTAGACTAGTTGCAAAACTTTAGTTTTACATTTGATAGCCCTTTGTAAACCTTTATTTTAGATTCCAACACTTTAAAACTCTCTAATTTAATTTCTCTATTGATTAAACTTAGAGAAAATAGTGTAGAAATGTGGTGTAGAGCTATGCAATACTTACTTGATAAGTTGCTAGCCGAAGCAAACTCTCAGATAGCCAGATAATACATGCCTTAACAAAGCCAAACTCTCCTATCTCTTGAATTGCATTTTCTCACTTTCTTCTTCTGTTTTTATGAGTTCTAACTTAACTCTTAGGTAAAATTTTATGCCATACATTGCGGCATGTGGCACAGTGAGGCAATTCTCACTGCTGTTAATGTGTCATGTCCCAAATTGCTGTTCTACTATTCGATCCTATAACCATAATAATCAACCAACATCACATACTATTCCACCACCCAAAACCATAATCAATCTACTAATTACTAATTTATCCTCGATTAGCAACTAGTTTCTTAGATTGAAATTTAGGATGTTATATTAATTGTGTAGACTAAATATTAATCAAGTGTTGTTATGTAGATGGACCCTTGTGGAGTAAAAATTTCACCATGGTTAACCCTTTTTATGATAAAAGGATTGAGGTAGTTAAATAATTCACTCTATTTGATTCCCTAACTATTTGTGAGTAAATATGTAACTTTGAATATATGTATTTTAAAAGTGCTGCATATTGCAAAATGATTACATTGTGTATGGAAAATGGTTTTAAAAAATAATGAATCAATGAAAGTATCTATATATAAGTAATATATGGTTTAGATACAAGCATGCGATTTGTATGAGAAGTGTGAGCATGATTTGTATATAAAATTCATTCATCCTAGATAAAGTATTACATTCATTGAATTTAGAGACATTTCTAATTCAATGAACTTAGACATTATAGCTTGAGTTGGACTATTCTTGCGTGCGACCCTATAGGTCTATATGAAGTTGGCAATAGGCCAAAAATGCTACTAGCCCACAAGTCACAAGTGGTCTATAGCAAGACATTGTGACTACCCAATTCATATAAGGATCAATGATCCGATCTAACCTATCATTTAACTGTATCACATCCCTTTTGTCATGTGATATTTTGATCAAGTGTGAGATATGGAATTCTCATTCTCCTTTACCTAACCATTACTTTCTCAATCTTTGAGTGGATTGACTATAGTAATGAAAAACTCTTTTCATTATAGTATAGCCATACATTTTCATAGTCTTATCCATCGAGGGGCCCAATAATATCTCTCAATTAATGTGAGGGATAAATTCCATCTTGATTACTCATATTCCTTTGCATGAATATCACTAAACTCAATCATAGTCTCTATGATCACCTAGTTAAAGGTGACTTTTGAGTAGGTCAAAGTTTAGTGGTTGATGGAACCCTTAATCACTTTAGGTCACCAAATTTAACTAGAAAGTAGTATTTAGCACTCTAGGTCATTTCCCATAGGAGCAATGCATATAAATTCTTAGTTCAGATGTCGACAAATTAAGAGAGTGTTCAAGAAATCAAACTAAGTCTAAAGTGCAAGAATTGGATGTTTATATTTTTTGTTTTGAATGAAATGATATGAATAAATATAATGGAGAGCCCAAGTTAGATACCCTAACAATTGTCATTGAATTCCAGATTTGAATCAACATAAACAATCTTAATTAACCTAAGATAGAACACTCAAAAGCCTTCAAGTGTAGTGCACATTAAACCTAATGAACACTTAAAGATTTAGGCCAAGTGAATCAAAGTATATATAATGTTAAGCCTTGTTCCAGCACACGAGTTCAAGAACCAAACAAGTGGCAGAAAAATAACTTAAGCTAAAAACATATAACTCATATGGATCTAACTCAAGCATGTGATGAACTTTGAATAAGGATTTAGAAATAACACATAAACAAACCCTAGAACATAAAGTCAATTCATGAATTCCAGAACTGAACACAACAAAAAAAACACAATTCAACATCCATAATCTCAACTATACATGAATCAGAATCAAGAACTAATAATCTAAACCAATTACAAATTCAAAATTCTTAAGAAAACAAGAAGAGATCATGAAATTGAGAAAGCAAATGAAGAATACAAATCTGAAAAACTCAAAATACTAAGTCATCTTCCTTGGAGCTCAAGGTTTGATTAGCGAATCAAGCTCCTCTCCATCACTTGGTTGAAATCTTGAACTTGAGAAGCCTCCATGAATGTATGATAATGAATAGATCTAGAAAATGGCTTGAGATAGACAAATTGGTGCTGGAAAAGATGAGAATTTGGACAAAATCACTGGAGTTGAGGAAAGAAGTGGCTAGACATGATGATTGAATGATGGAAAGAGAAGAAGCAATTTGGAAAATGTGAATTTCTTGGTTTGGACGTGAATGGAAAGATGAAGAAGATGAGAGAATTTGAGAGAATATGGCTAAAGAGATAGATGGAATATGAAATTATGAAGTTGAAATAAAAATCCAAAGCTTATGTAGGTATGGAAAATGTGAAGGTGATAAAACAAAAGTGGATGGTAATAATAACAATGCAACATCCAGATCTAAAATGGTTAATTAGGTGAGCTAGAAATTGAATTAATGAGCTAGAAATGAAGTGTAAATTGGCTGTAAATAAAATTGATGGTGGCTCCTAAGTTGCTAAAATAATGAGCTAGAAAATGAGTAAAATATGGTAGGAAATATAGCTCAAATCTAGCGCGTAAATGAAGCTAAACACTAAGCATGGATCATGTGACTTAAAGCATGGTAAATGTGGCTCATTTAAAGCCTTGACCAGCTACCACATCACTCCTTAGATTCAAAATGCAATTCACGCACCATATGCTTCTTCCTTGCCTCATGATGATGTCATCCAATGCTTTCCATGCTTCTTGCTAATTATTTATTTAATTCCCTTAATTAATTTCTTGAAATAGGTGCCAACTCAACCTCTTTTGCATGCTCTTGAATTCCTCCAACATGTTGACTTAGTCTTTTCTTATTGTTTCCAAATTTACCCTTACAAAAATCTAAAAATAAAAGACACAAGACTAAATAAATCCTAAAAAAAATAATTAACAAGAAAGACAAGAGAATTAAAGCCTAAGATCTCAATTAATATTTAAAACTATCAAAACAATCATTAGATGGCATCATTAAGGTTCATAAAGTTAATATGTAAAAGACAACTCAAAATTAGAAATAAAACCCTAATATCCACAATTTGATGCTAAAAACCAAGTATTTTGATATGTAAAATATGTAATAGATTAGTGGTCATCATGTAGGAATCCATAATGATCTTAGGTCAAAGGGCTTAGTGACATGGTTACATATAAGCTAGCTTATGAATTGTACTATGCAGCTTTCTTATAACGGGTCAGTCTAGCACCTCATACCCTTTCAAGTGCTTACTGTAACCCTCCCTTATATCCCCTCGATATAAGAAGGGGATTAATCTAATCACCTCATATCAAGCCAAATCATAAACAAATACTTTGTTTGAAAGTCTTGGGCCCAATACTTATTTTTCAAAATCATCAAAGTCATAACACATTCAAGCAATACACATCGGAAAACAAATCATATACATTCATATAAATCATTGCGTACCTTTGAAATAAGGAAAACAGGTCAGATTAAGGGCTATGAGCCGTGGTATATTGCATAGAGCCAGACGCCTTGACCTTCTCTATGACATGCACCGTGGCTTCATATGCCATGCACCGCGGTATACATGCTGAATTTTGCAACTGTCATCTGATAGCATTAATGTCAAACTTTCAGCATGTGCCATTTCTAAATAAGATGTTCGATAAAAGTAATTCAAGTACCAATATGAAGCTTAACTCATAAGCTAGTTATGAGACAGGTTGGATATGATCTAACAGTCTAATCAAAATTTGGACACTCAGGTGTAAAAAGTTACTTTTTTAAAGAAATTAACGCATCAAGGACTCAAATCAATCCCTTAATCTCATTAAACTATTCTAGGCATTGAACCAAGTCCAAAAGGACCTATTACACCTAATTGACTACATTTCATCACATATATACATATATATCAAAATTATGCCATTCGACAGCCCATATCCACAAAACACAACTTTTCACAACCTAGCTCAAAAAGTTTCCTTTGGCCATTTTCACTATAATATCACCATAAATCATCACTACTTTACACATTCACAACATATTTATAACTAAATCTTAGCCCCTGTTAATTGTGTCACCACATATTTACATATATAGGCTATGGTGTACATAATCACTATAAATCTCAACAAATCACAGCTTTAAACATGCATGCAATCCTTAGAGCAACATATATACATAACATTCATAAGGTTTAGGTTCATTACATAAACTCTAGAATCACACGAATTTAATAACTCTAAGCCAATCCTAACTCTTTTCCCTTGCTCGGCTCACTCCTCTGTTCAATAAAAATGTAACTACAGGGTGAGATAAAAATCTCAATAGCAGAATAACTTCCTACTGTCGACTATCACATGTAACTATAAGTAAGTATAGCAAAATATATAGGTAAACATAGTATATAACATATGTTTAACTTTAAATCTCATCAATATATACCATTTCACTACTTTTAAAACTATATGCACCACAATTCACCACTTTTTACCATTTTCTAACATATAACATGATCATTATCAACCAAGCTTTCAAATCACCTTGACGTAAAATCATAGGCTCGCCTTATACTAATATACACTCTTATTGGCCCTGAGCTCACTTTCAATAGTTGAATCACCTAGCCAAAAGTGTTCTATCACACTTCTGAACTATGGTTTCCCCCAATACACACAATAGGGTGTCATTAACTCTAACACTGCATCACATTGATACTAAGGAGTCCAAATCTCTAATATCGCACCTCAAAAGGTACTAAGGAGATATAATTCTCCAACACCACACCCCATCGGATACTAAGGAGAATATGCCTTATGGTCTTTTACTACACTCTACACAAGAGAACTCCCACCTCTATAATCATGCTTTTCGAACCAATCATAGGTTCACAATCACCACCATACACATATATACATATGTACATATATAAAACATAAAATCTCATGTTTTTACCCATCTATTTGATCAGAAGCCATTTTCATGTAACATTCACAAATGCCATAAAACATGCTTAGTTTAAAATAATTTTCATGCATTAAATAACATACTTTCATATAGTTACAATAAATAGTCAAATAGAGGAAGTTATTCGATTACCTCAACCCTTCTGTTACAAGAAAGGTTATCCATGGATTTTTAATTACCACAAAAGCTCTCTACAAGCTTCCTTTCTCATTCTACACGTGTATTATGTCAATCTACACATAATTGACACTATTAGTCAACTGACCCAATTGACCAAAAATACTTAATTATTACTATAAACCACTTCTAACCATTCACTCACTTCTACTTATCCATTTTAAGTTCATCACCCATCATTTACTACTTTACAACATTTTAAATGATCCTATTTCTCTTAAACTTGATTCTCACCACAATTTCTCTTTAGGTTTAGATCAAATGGAGCCTACAGCTTCAAAGTTCTAATGTTCAACTTCAAACCAATTACAAAACTGTAATTTAACTCTCAAAAACCTTTTTAATACTATAGGGTAAGAAACTAACCCTTGAAACTTTCCTGATTCAATTTCTCTATAACTGATACTAAGAAATTATAGTAAAATTAGAGATAAGGGTTACACAAAGCTTTCCTGATAAGTTACTAGTTGAAAGTCTCTTCCAAGGCTCTAAAAATGCTTGCCTAGCTAACCCTTGCTTCTTCTCTTCTCCCTTTACATGTTTCTCTTCTTTCCACTCTGCCCTTACCAACTGATCCATGGCCTTTAAGGTCATTTTTTTAGTACATGTGCTGCGACACAGGCAGCACTAGCCATGGTGCATAGTACAGTGAGGAGAATCCTCACCATGAGTGCACACTTCACTTCGAATCATGGTTTTTCCACCCGTATCTGTTCATGCAACATCCTAACAAGTCAAATTACTAAGCAATCATCTGAATTTATAATCATTGACCAATTACTAATTCACCCCTGATTAGTAGCTAATCGTAGGATTAAAAAATCCGGATGTTACACCTACGACTTTGATTTATATCTCTATAATTAATCACTGTCATACTAGTTTTATTTCATCTATGATCCCTTATAGATGACCGACTAAGAACATTTAGGACAATCATTATAGTTTGTCTAAAGATACAATTATCATAGTGAACATATAATTAATATGATAACAAAAGTGAAATTTATTAAATAACAATGTTCATAGTACAATGATTGGTCCTAGGGCACAATTTCCAACATCCTTCCACTTGCACTAGGTACAATCATTAATTTATCTAATTCCCATTATCCTAACATGATACTCACGCTTTTCCTATGCAAGAGGCTTTATAAGAGGATCAACAATATTGTTTTCTCTTATTACTTTGTATATTTTGATATCACCTCTATCAACAATATTGATATCTCTAATAAGGTGAAAATGCTAGAGTATATGCTTGATCTTTTAGTTTGACCTTGGCTCATTAGTCTATACAATTACATCGACATTGTCATGGAACAAGTTTATTAGATATGAGATACTAGGCACCACTTCTAGTTTAGCAATGAACTTCCTGATCTAAATAGCTTCCTTAGTTGCATCCGATGCCTACTATATATTCAGCTTCTATTGCAGAATCAGCTATTATGCTCTACTTAGAGCTCTTCCAGCTCACTTGTAATGCCCTACTACTAACATTACCATATGCTCCACTGTAATCAATCTAAATTAATTCAAAATCATTAAATTTAAAAAAACTTTGAAACCTTAAGATCCCAAAATAAAATATTTCCAAAATCATATAATGATATATTTGAGTTGTAAATTATTGCATTGTGGAAGCATTTATAACTCACAAGAAAAACATGTGTATTTTAAAAAAATTTTATCAAATTTAGCACCGTAAGTCCCGGCTTGTGCCACAAGTGCCGCAGCATGTGGCACAGAGACAATAGCTGTTCAATCTGTGTCGTCCATTGTGGCATAAGGGTACATGTGCTGTGGCACACACATCTGATTTTGCTGTCAAAATGCATATTTCTAACGCAAACTTTAGATGTGCGACGTTTCCACATTCGATATCTAATTGGGGTGGTTTAAATGCCCACATGAAGCTTGTTTCGAAATCTAATTAATGACACTAGTTTCATTTCAATATGATATTTCTATCAAAAATTTAACTAGAATGTGCATTTTGATTGTTTTTTGCCAAAACTTTACCACTCAAGTGTTTTAATTCAAAAACAAATGCTATTAGCCATTTTTTGGGCCTTAACCATATCCAAATGGACAATACGCACCTGATGGACTATACACATGCACAATATCACACATATATATATTTAGCCTGTAAATCGCCTATTTCACACTTTTTGGGCCAAATCTCATTTCTTATTCTTTAATCATACATGGCCAAATCATCACACATACTCTTCAAACATCTCATAATCACACACATATACATTCATTCATTGGCCCATCTAATCATTTCACCATTTACACATATATAAAGGGCTAGGGAGTTCAAAATCATCAATCATACTACAAACACACTTTATACACATGTACTAAATCCTATGACAACTTATACACATTCTTAGCTAACAACCTACAAAGTCATTACACCATTTCTTACAAAGACTTAGGCGAGAGATGCCAACTCAACCTATATACTTTCCCTTTGACCTACTAATACTGGAACCTAAAAATGTCAATAACCATGGGTAAGATAAACATCTTAGTAACTAATATAGTTCATTTAATGCCTATTACCATAAATAACCATGGGTGAGATAAACATCTTAGTAACTAATATAGTTCATTTAATGCCTATTACCATAAATAACCATGCCAAAGTAACAAAAACCATAATGTAGCATTTATATATAGTATAGGATAGTTAAAACATCATTTTCACATATAAATCATTTTTCAAACACTTTCACACCTTAGTATGATCATCTATCCACCAATCCTCTAAAGTGCATTGACACGAAACCATAGGCTCTCCTAAATCAACCACTTGCTGAGCCAAGCACACTTTCAGTGGTAGAAACACCCGGCAAAGGGTAATCTAACCCACTTACGGACTATGGTTTTCCTCTTCACATACTTGTGATAGAGGCATCATTGACTCCTAATTGTACCCTAACAGACACTAGGGAGTTGCCAAATTGCTCAGATGTCCCATGATAACTGTCCCATAATAAGTTGTACTGAATTACCCATAGTACTAGCCCGTATAATGCTACACCGGATGTCCTATGGTGCTAGCCTGACCATATGGATTTTTCACTCACTTCTCTACACACACACATCTCCACATACCTTGGGTGAACTCCCACCCCCATGATCATGCTCTTTTCACAATTTCTACTACTCATTTACATTTCCACAGCATATAATATAATATGATATATATATATATAGATATATCAATTGAAATTAGTAACCTTTCAGATTTCACCTCACAAACCAATGTTCATGTTAAAACCATTTTCAATAACAAATCATACATAAAACTCATAAAACAACAATTTCTCATTTTGCATTTACTTTTACACAGTTGTAATAGTTAATAAACATAATAAACTATATGGTTATCTCAACTCTTCTGTCCGATAGAAAGGTTTACCCGTGTAACTTCCTTACTCAAATCTCTTTTTGTTTATCTACTCATCACACACTCGAATCAAAGTCAATTTTAGTATTGAAAAGAAGTACTAATTATCACAATTAAGCATCTAATTACTATTAGTTCCACAATTTACACTCGATTACACACATTACCACTGATTACCCCTCACTTGAACCTTTAATCTCAACTAGCCAACTTTTTCTCACTACTCTCTCTCTAGATTGGGGCAAATCATCCTATAGCTTTAAAGCTTTGTCATTCTGACCCAAACTAGTCACAAAATACTAGTTTAGTTCCGAGGAACCTTTCTATTACTACAAGGTAAGAAATCAACTCCTTAAAACTCTCGAATTCAATTTCTCACTAGTTAAAACTAAAAGAAAATAAGGTAGAATTGGAGGTTATGGCAATACGAGACTTACCCAATAAGTAACAGGTCAGAAATGTCATCCTTGCTCCTAATTTTGCTTGCCCTAGCAGATATCCTTCTCTTCTCCACATCTTAACCACTCTTTCTTGTTCTCCTTTCTGTCTTTCACGAGTTGGAGACATGCCACTTATCAGAGTTTTGTACTAAGAGCCACGGTGTATCTATCCCCCGCCACAGCACATAACACAGTAAGGGAAATCCTTACTATACTTATACGCTCTGCTTTAGGATTTCACTGTTCTACTCGTATCTGTTAATATAACATCCCAATAGGTCAAAATAATACTTCACTAATCAGAACCCTAATCCCATGTTAAATCACTAATTCATACACAAATCAATTATTAATGCAGGATTAAAAATTTGGGATGTTACAGTTCTCCCTCCCTTTTAAGAATTTTGTCCTCAAAATTGAAACAACTCAATATACACACATACCTAAGGGAATAATTGAGGGTATAGCTACTTGATGTTAGCTTCTATCTCCCAGGTTTTATCACCAGGAGTTATACCCTTCCGGAATACTTTCACCAGCCGAATAGTCTTATTTCTCAGCTGCTTATCCTTTACATCCACTATCAGCTCTGGTTCTATTTGGTAGGTCATATTCTCTCATAACTCTACCTCTTCAGGTTCAATCACATGGGAAGGATCTGGTTGATACTTCTTGAGTTGAGACATATGGAATATGTCGTGAATTACAGACAATTGTGGAGGTAAAGCGATCTGATAGGCAACAAGACCAATTCTCTCCAAAACTTCTAATGGACCCATAAATCTAAGAGTCAATTTCTTGGCTCTAATTGATCTCCCAATTCCCGTTACTGGCATAATTTTTAGAAATATATGATCACCTACCAGAAACTCCAATGGTCTTCTTCTTCGATTGGTATAACTCTTTTTCCTGCTTTGAGCTGTCATTAGCTTTTTCCATATCAACTCAATCTTCTGAGTGGTCTAGTCCACAATATCAAGTCCTCCTATACTTCTTTCACTCAGTTCGGTCCAATACAATGGCAATCTATACTTCCTTTTATATAAAGCTTCATATGGTGCCATCTGAATACTGGAATGGTAACTGTTATTGTATGCAAACTCGACCAATGGTAAGTAATTATCCCAGCTACTACGCAACTCTAACACACAAGATCGCATCACAACATATTCTCTAGAGTTTGAATAGTTCGTTTAGTTTGCCTATCAATCTGAGGATGGTAAGCGGTGCTAAACTTCAATGTAGTACCCATGGCTCTTTGTAATGCTCCCCAGAACCTGAATGTGAATCTTAGATCTTGATCAAAGATAATATCTTTAGGCACTCTATGTAAACACACAACCTCATACATATAGATCTCAGCCAACTTCTCAAGAGAATTATTAATCCTGATGGCTAAGAAATGAGCTAACTTCATCAATCGGTCTATAATCACCCAAATAACTTTGTGCCCCGATTGAGTTCTTGGCAATCTGGAGATGTCCTATTTCCACTTAGGTATCTCTAATGGCTGTAATATCCCAGCTAGCCTCTGATGCTCGATTTTCACTTTCTGACAAGTTGAGCACCTTGCTACGAACTCAATCACATCTCTTTTCATTCTTGGCCACTGATAGGAAATTAGTCGCTTATCCTCAAAATTACACTAAAGCTAACCCTAATGCAATATAGGGCCAACCCTAGGTCATCTCCCAAGGAATGGTTTTAAGTCTAATTGAAAGTTATCTAGTGAAATAAATCAACCAAAGTTTGTAGGAATTTAGTTATCTAGCTAATTATCTAAACTAATTACCTAATATGCAAGTAATTAAAATGCTAGTGAAAGTGAGTGAAATGAACTTCCCTTTTTACAATAATGGAACCCTAGAGATTAGTTGATTTTGGACTCATTATCTTCTCATGATTAGGCTAAGTTTAGCTTCCCTTTCCTCTTGACTAAAGCTGTCATGACTTAAGAAAATTATCCTAAGCCAATTAACCTAATTAGCTAACCTCCCTAGGTCTTAGATTAAAGTCCCTAGTTCAATTAACCAATTGGTGAAGACATTAGCCAAGTGATTCATTCAAAATCCTCTCTCAACAGCCATGGTCAAACACATAAATTGAGCAACCACAAGATTATGTCAAGCTACTCAACAACACAAGCATTAACACCACAAGATTATGCAATATTAACACAAGATATTCACTAATTGAAAAACACAAGATTATGTGCCAAACAAAGAGTGGCAAAATTCAGTCATGGCTGTCCAAGGAAGAAATTAAATGAAACAATCCTCTCTCTTTACATCAACATCAAATTCAAATTAGAATTTATAAGCTAAGATGATTAAACCCTAGATTAAGGAATCTAACCATCTAGTAAAAAGAGAAGAGGATAGGAAACAAAAGAACTTAGCCAATTTGAAGCTCAAGACTCATCCTCCATCTTCATCTCTCTAGGATTCCACAAAGAAACTTAGCCAATCTTCATCTTCAAGAACCCTAGTGATTGCTTGTGAAGGCCAAACTCCATAGCTCTTGAATGATGGAAATGAGCTTCAATCCTTGTGAAAATGGAAGGGATGGAACGAAAATGAAGAGAGGAGAAGAATGGTATGAGTTTTGTGGAGGTTTGGTGGCTGAAAATGGAGGTTAGGGTGCTGGAAAATGAAGAACAAAAGAGAGAAAATGAAGAACACTATGAACAAGAGAGAGAGAATGTGGAAGATGAATGAGATATGTGTTGGATCCCATTTGGGGCTTAAAATGGCGTGCTCCTTGGTGTCTCCCATCAGCTGAAGCTTAATTAAAATAAGGAAAAAGAAATTCAAATGTAAATGGGAGCCTTGTCACACTTGCAAGGTGGCAACTTCCTATTGGTTTGTAGATGATTCCAATGTGTGCCTAATTTTTCATGTGTCATCCACATCATTTTAGCTGATTTAATCCCTCAAAATAATCATAATTCACGTGCAAACCATCAGCCATTGACCTCAAGGAGTGTTGACCTAATTGGCCCATTGATGCACAAGTCACATGCCACCTATGTCACATAAATCACATAATTCAATTAAATAGCATATGATATAATAAAATCTAATTCATGTCCAGAATTAAATTCATATTTAGAAGGGAGAATTTATTAAATTAACCAAGTTTCAGGCTGCACAAAATTATATAAAAATTTTCACACAAAGGCAAACCAAAAACTAGGACAAACTAAGACACTTAAGAAAGTGTTGACTTTTTTATTTAATTACTCCCAAACTAAAATGAATTTTAAAAATATAATTTCACCATTCATCAACTGGACATAAAATGCACTTTGTCAATTTTTCTTGTACATTTTCTCAAAAGTTCATTTTTTGGACCAAAATGCCCCTAGTGCACTGAACCTAGAAACTTAGGCAAAGTTCCAAATCTAATGCAATGTGTGCACTTGAAGGTGATAACTCATTAATAAAATGGTCCTAATTGACAAATAAAAGTGGGTAACAAATGTGTTCTATCAATTCCCCCACACTTAGCTTTTGCACTCCGGGCAAAATCAAGTGAAAAAGGTCCCAAAAGAAACTATAAGACAAAGAAATAAGAGAAAAACATTGTTTCAAGTCACTAAAATACTAGCTCATGAACTTCTACAAATTATCAATCAATGTGGCAATAATTAGGAAAGAATTATGCACATCACAAACAAACCCTTACCAAGAATCAATGTCAAAGAGTAAGCCTCTCTAGGTTAAGTGTTTGCTCTCATCACTCATAAGGTATTAAATTTCACTCAAAATTTCTTAGGATAAACCCTACTATAAATTTGTAACCCTTCTACATCTCCATCACTAAATAGCACTTGCAATCAAGAATCAAGTGGACTTTATTAGGTTGTGATATAGGTAATGAAAGGATGTCTAAGAAATGCATGTATATAAAAAATAGGGTTAGCATCAAAATAATGCTAAATCAAGATATATCCCCTTAATATGCAAAGCATAACCTAACTCAATTGAGTGAACACCTTAACACAATGAGGATGGAAAGAAATGATAAGAAATAATAAAACAAATGGAATGGATGAGCTAGGCAACTTTTTATTTTTTGTTATTTTTTTTTCTTTCTTTTCTTCTTCTTTTTTTTTTCTCTTCTTCTTTTTTTTTTTCTTTTTCTAGCAACTTTATTTCTTTTCTTTTTGACTATATTTTTTTTTTCAAATCTATCTTTGTTGTTTTTTTTTTGGTTGCCCCTAACTCTTTAAAAACAATGGAAGTAATGGATAGAGAAATGATAATAAGCATCCACTCATTTGATCTAGGACATGCAATGAATATTAAAAAGACATATAAAAGTGTAACATGCATTCCTTGGGGAAAAATAGGGTGAATATTTTTTTTTTTAAGAATCAAACCGAAGGCTCAAAGTGACTAACAAAGGATAATAAATAATAATAGGTTAGCTATTTGGCTCTTGGCTATTTTTTATGAATGCCATCTCTCATCTCCTATCAAACAAGTGCAAGATATATTGTCTTAATTAAGAAGTGAAACAAATTCTAGAGGGTAACATCACTAAGGAATTAATCACACATGAGTGTTTAGCCTCTTCCATGAAAGGATAATATGCCACTCTAATCCATTAATTCAAGGTAAAAGAATGTTCACTTCATACCTATTCAATCCTAAAAATTACCACATCTCAAGAATCAAAATATCCATTCAAGAGCTAGGTAATTAAGTAACCTCAAACAAAACAAAAAATTTTTTTTTTTGAATTTTTTTTTTGCAAAACCAAACAAACAAAACAAAATGTTTATTTCTCTCCACCACACTTAAATCATGCATTGTCCTCAATGTATGTATAGACTAGTGATAAAATAAGGTGAGATCAATAATGAATGCATAACAAAAGTGTGGTGCAGATATTTTTTTTTTCAAACTAAAACACAAAACAAAGAAGTCAAATAAAGCAAATAAACTCTAATTTTCCTACTAGGTTCATCTCCCCCACACTTGCAATTTACTCAATCAAAAAATCAAAGCATAAAGCAAAGTAAAGTAAAAAGCAAGGGTGAAGAAGATACAACCTAGTTTAAATCTCCACAAGCTCTTGAAGTTGAAATTTTCATCTTTGAGGAGTAGCATGAAGCTACTCATTATCATCTTCATTCCAAGCGTCTTAGGTGGAGGCTCAAGATCAATTTGTAATGGCTCCAAGATGTATGGTGTAGAATCTTTCATAACTTCATGTGGTTGATCATCTTCATGATTAGCCAAGGTCTCTTCCATTGCAATGATAAATCCTCTAAGTACATGGGGGTTCTTGACCATATCATCATTTAGACCTATAAAATCAACAAAGAACCCTTCCTCAAGCATATTGGGTTCTAAAGAAGTGCACTCATGATTAATTTCACTCAAACATGCATCATCAATTATTTTATCAAGTAAATGATTGCTACTATTTTCAAGCACAAATGAATTAATTTCTAAACAAATAGGGCATGGAGAATCATGTGAACAATCACAAGTGAATAGGGAATTAGAACAAGTACTATGAAACAAAGCCAACTCATCATCAAAATCATCAAGCATTAAATCAATATTATTCTCATTACTATTTGGCTTTGTAAAATCAATTCCTTGATTTTCAACCTCCTTGTCATCTTGAGTTATTTTCAATTCCTTGTTCAAATCCTTAGTAGGAGCCACAGCCTCTTCAAGTTGAGCAAGTTCCTCCTTGAAATCAAGAGATGGTTTGGCTACATTGCCTTGTTCACCTACAAAAGAAGGTAAACAACCTTTCTCAAGCACATCATGGTTAGAAGAAACAAGTGCATGTGCACTATTAACAATATCACAAGAAGGAATTGGAATTTCAAGCATACAAGATACATCATCGCCACCATCAACATCCATTTCATTTTCTTTATTCAAGCTAAGTGAAGAGTCAACACTTTCAATGATATTTGAATTTAAATCAAGAGAATTATCATGTGAACTCAAAGTGTTTTTCTCCCAAGGGTATACTTTTTCACAATATGATTCATGCTCAAACATCCAAGGTGATTCAACTATAATTTCTTCATCTACGTCATCATCATTTAAATCATTATGCTCATCATTAGATAAAGTCAAATGTGAAGAAGAATCAACCTCAATAGGAATAGGAGAAATTACCTCTTGAAGTAAGGGTTGGATTGACTCCTTCTCTTTTGGAGATTGAGTGGCTTGAGGTGTATTTATATTCTCAATAGCTTCATGAGCAACTTTTTGTGTGTCTTCAACTTGAAACATGTAATTTCTCTCTTGTGAGGCTTGGGCTACTCCATGTGGTTCACAATATCCTTTTAGAATAGGACAATCATAATAGAAGTGGGAGATAGCCTCACAATGCACACAATAAAATTTACCCCTTTGTGCATATAATTTTTCTAGATGCTCAATGTCAATGGATGGTGTACGCTCAACATAAGTGCTTAGATTGGATTCAAAACTCATGGGATTGGAAAATTCATAATTGTGACTTGGATGGAAATGATCATGATATGGGGGTGGATAATCAAAGTTATATTGTTGAAATTGATTATGGAAATGGGATGTATGGTCAATGTTAAGCGCTGGAAATGGATGGGAATGGATGTCAAATGAATGATGGAATGGATCATGATCATGAAACCAAGCCATAAAATGCAATGAAATTTATATCCACAAGCAATGATTCAAATTCAAGCTCAAAATGATGGAAAGACCAAGGAAACTCAAATGATATGTCCTTTGCAAGTGTATGAGTGGAAATGCAAGCAAACAAAAATCAAGAGAATTTTTTTTTTCCTTTTTTCTATTAGAATTAACAACAATAAAAATGAAAAAAAAAATCAAAAACAACACCAAACAAGTAGAAAGAGAGTTAGAAATGCTCAATCAAGAAGTTTTGACAATTCTGGAATTTGCACAGTAGGCTTTCTGGAGATAGTGAACTTGTGGATTTTTTAGCAGCCAATCCATATGAGAAATTCGCCTGAAACTTTTACGAGAGACACAAGAGATATTCAGAAAAATTATATAAAAATTTCAGATTACAAATCCTTCCCAATCGTTCCCAGAATTTTTCACAAGTTGGTCCACAGGTCTAGAGAAACAGGATTTCGTCCAGAAGACCTTCAGAGCTTCTAACAAAATTTCAAATAGGAAAATGGAAAAATTAAAGAAAATTCTAAACACAAGAAACAAAGATAAGACAGTGATAAGAAAAATGAAACTGGAGTCAATCAATTTGAACGCACAGAGAGGGAGATATGAGAACTCAAAGTTGAAACAGGGTTTTAGGAGTCCTCTGTAAAGGCTCTATGGACCTTGTTAAATTGTAAAATTTTCACAGGACACATCCCACATCCAAAATTGACCAAACCAATTTTAAAGTGAAGCTAGGATATAGAGCTTTCAATGAAATAAATTCCACATTCAAATTCCCTCAGACTCATTCCCAGTTAATTTTTCAATTTCAGACAGAGACACTAGAAACAGAGTATTTTCAGCTCTACACCAAACCAACGAAAATTGCACTAATTTTTTTTTTCTAAAACAGAACAAAAACACTCAAAACACACAAAAGACACTAAACAAAACACAAAACAAAAATTTTTATAATTTTTTTAAAAATTTTCCAGGAACACTAAAAATGTAAATTAAGTACTAAACAACCTTAGAATTAAACTTAAACCATTCCCCGGCAACGGCGCCAAAATTTTGATAGGAAATTAGTCGCTTATCCTCAAAATTACACTAAAGCTAACCCTAATGCAATATAGGGCCAACCCTAGGTCATCTCCCAAGGAATGGTTTTAAGTCTAATTGAAAGTTATCTAGTGAAATAAATCAACCAAAGTTTGTAGGAATTTAGTTATCTAGCTAATTATCTAAACTAATTACCTAATATGCAAGTAATTAAAATGCTAGTGAAAGTGAGTGAAATGAACTTCCCTTTTTACAATAATGGAACCCTAGAGATTAGTTGATTTTGGACTCATTATCTTCTCATGATTAGGCTAAGTTTAGCTTCCCTTTCCTCTTGACTAAAGCTGTCATGACTTAAGAAAATTATCCTAAGCCAATTAACCTAATTAGCTAACCTCCCTAGGTCTTAGATTAAAGTCCCTAGTTCAATTAACCAATTGGTGAAGACATTAGCCAAGTGATTCATTCAAAATCCTCTCTCAACAGCCATGGTCAAACACATAAATTGAGCAACCACAAGATTATGTCAAGCTACTCAACAACACAAGCATTAACACCACAAGATTATGCAATATTAACACAAGATATTCACTAATTGAAAAACACAAGATTATGTGCCAAACAAAGAGTGGCAAAATTCAGTCATGGCTGTCCAAGGAAGAAATTAAATGAAACAATCCTCTCTCTTTACATCAACATCAAATTCAAATTAGAATTTATAAGCTAAGATGATTAAACCCTAGATTAAGGAATCTAACCATCTAGTAAAAAGAGAAGAGGATAGGAAACAAAAGAACTTAGCCAATTTGAAGCTCAAGACTCATCCTCCATCTTCATCTCTCTAGGATTCCACAAAGAAACTTAGCCAATCTTCATCTTCAAGAACCCTAGTGATTGCTTGTGAAGGCCAAACTCCATAGCTCTTGAATGATGGAAATGAGCTTCAATCCTTGTGAAAATGGAAGGGATGGAACGAAAATGAAGAGAGGAGAAGAATGGTATGAGTTTTGTGGAGGTTTGGTGGCTGAAAATGGAGGTTAGGGTGCTGGAAAATGAAGAACAAAAGAGAGAAAATGAAGAACACTATGAACAAGAGAGAGAGAATGTGGAAGATGAATGAGATATGTGTTGGATCCCATTTGGGGCTTAAAATGGCGTGCTCCTTGGTGTCTCCCATCAGCTGAAGCTTAATTAAAATAAGGAAAAAGAAATTCAAATGTAAATGGGAGCCTTGTCACACTTGCAAGGTGGCAACTTCCTATTGGTTTGTAGATGATTCCAATGTGTGCCTAATTTTTCATGTGTCATCCACATCATTTTAGCTGATTTAATCCCTCAAAATAATCATAATTCACGTGCAAACCATCAGCCATTGACCTCAAGGAGTGTTGACCTAATTGGCCCATTGATGCACAAGTCACATGCCACCTATGTC